>NC_142286.1:2992819-3364698 GCF_965620075.1 Prunus avium
GCACATTATTTTCTATGCTTGAACAGAAATTAACTATGTGATGGCTTACTTTGTGCAGAAAGAAGCTAAACATGGATGAAATTCATGATATTCATGGGCTACGTTTGATTGTTGATAATGAGGAAGATTGCTACGAAGCACTGAAAGTTGTTCATCAGCTGTGGTCTGAGGTGCCAGGAAAGTTCAAGGACTACATAACTCAACCCAAGTTTAATGGGTATGCCATACATCAAAAAGTTCTAGCGTGCGTTTATTTTTGTTACGCTATTCTCCTCCTAATATTCAGTTAAAAATATAGGTATCAGTCACTGCACACTGTGGTGATGGGTGAAGGCATGATTCCGCTGGAAGTGCAAATTCGAACAAAGGAGATGCATTTACAAGCTGAGTTTGGATTTGCAGCTCACTGGAGATACAAGGAAGGTGACTGTAAGCACCCCTCATTTGTGCTTCAGATGGTCGAGTGGGCCAGATGGGTGGTCACTTGGCAGTGTGAGGCAATGAGCAGAGACCGGTCATCCATTGGGTATGCTGATTCAAGCAAGCCACCCTGCACGTTTCCTTCACATTCTGATGACTGCCCATATTCCTACAAACCCCACTGTGGTCAAGAAGGGCCGGTGTTTGTCATCATGATAGAGAATGATAAGGTTTGTTTTAGAAAACCTTTTGTATATGTTTATATTTTCATATATTTTGACTTGCTTAATTGGTTTCTAGTTGGTTTCAAGCTTTATCTAAACTCAATGAAAGTATGTGTATCAGGTGGGTCATTGTGGGACTTAAAGTCCCACTAAGTCAATGGCCTTGAAGTTTTTCTATGGTTTAGTAGTCTTGAACTGATGTTCTGTAATTCTTTTGGTTTCGCAATGCATTCATTTACCATGCATGTTGTCTCAAGTGCTGATAGCTATATGACATATTGTTTAATGTCCATATAGCAGGCAAAGAAGAGACTTAAG
Organism: Prunus avium; assembly: GCF_965620075.1. NCBI lineage: Eukaryota > Viridiplantae > Streptophyta > Magnoliopsida > Rosales > Rosaceae > Prunus > Prunus avium. The sequence goes on from NC_142286.1 coordinate 2,993,782, forward strand.
AGGCAAAAGTAATAGGGGGTTTCACTAAAACACCAAATCCTAGGCATGTATTTATAAAAAAACCCACACACTATTTAAACATAGAAACACACCCAAAATCCATCATTACACACACTCAAAACCCATTTATAAACACACCCAAAAAATATACAATTGTTGATTTTGGGGTTGATTTTGGGTGTGTTTCTATGTTTAAATAGTGTGTGGGTTTTTTTATAAATACATGCCTAGGATTGGGTTTATTTATAATAATCTAAAAGTAATATGGTGTGTTTTAATTGCTTGCATTTTATAATGCATTTTGTGTAGGGAGTTTGTTTTTTAAATTTGAATATATATATATATATATATATATATATATATATATATATATATATATATTTATTTATTTATTTATTTTCACTTTAAAGTACTTGGCTTACACTCAAATAAGTGTATGGAAAACACAAGTATTTTTCGATAAATGTATAACAAGTGCTTATTAACCATGCATCTGACTCTGTTTGTTCTAATTATGCAGATGTCTGTTCAAGAGTTTCCTACAAACTCTACAATCATGGATCTGCTGGAAAGAACTGGGCGAGGGAGCCTGAGATGGACACCATACGGGTTCCCGCTGAAGGAAGAACTGAGGCCTAGGCTGAACCATGCGGCAGTGAGTGATCCTACATGCAAGCTGCAGATGGGGGATGTGGTGGAGCTGACTCCAGCAATTCCTGATAAGTCTTTGACAGAGTACAGGGAAGAGATTCAGCGCATGTACGACCGGGGCATGAGTGTATCAAGTACAGGGCCTGCTTCTAGTAGTATGGTGGGTTGGAGAAGTTGACCCCTGCTCGATTGTCTCTCATTTATGGTGTATCTAGTGACACTTAGTCATTCTTGTATATAAATCAAAAAAGCATTTGTAAAGAACAGCTACATGGTTCTGTTATTTGATGACTAACCGAATTCAACAAGGTGTTAAAACGGTTTATCTTGGAAGTTCACATATTGAATGCAATATTATGCTTCATGATACTCCTTTCCAATCATATTGGTTCCATTATGCTTAATGCATGCTTCTAATAAGTTGCTGTATTTTGTCGGATGACTGAAACTGATGGAGAAAATGTACAAAATCTTTCATGACGTTGATCATTTATAAGCTTTCCTGAGCCTGAATTGTAGAAAGAGGGGAAAAAAAAAGCCTCATGCTCTCTTCACATAATCAATTAATCATTCAAAACACTACGAATGACCATATGGCGTAAAGCATTCAAATAATTGTGAAAGAACAAGACTACAGAAGTAAACAACATAATATTTAAACTGAACATTCTTTTACAAGTACACAGATCCAATACGACTCAGAATCCCTAGTAAGTGAACAACTGTCTCATCTCACATCTCTGGACTATAATCCCATAGGATGATTGATGTACCATGTAATCTCTCATTTGGTGCGTTTAGCAAGGGGAAAGGATACCCTTTGGGGAGTACCCTGAGGCAGATCAGAGGGCTTCTGTTCCTGGGGCGGGGGCGGATTGGGTTCAGCAGGTTCTTCATCTTCCTCCATTTCTTCCACTGCTTGAGCAGATTGTTTCTTTGGGATTGCCAGTTGATAGTTTGGGCTGATCAATGTGTCCTGTTCAGGCGGCAATGCCACACCAGGCCCAGCAATTGATTTTGGTAATGGGATTTTGTTCCTGTTTCTAGCCAACTCCAGTAGCACCTGATGATGGGTTTGCTTAACAATGTCAAAATTTGTACCATAATGGCCGAATAACACGCATAAGCTGATTGATTTCATAACGAAAAGGGTACATTTTTTTTATGCATAGCGTTATACAATTTTGTTATATGAACTCAAATTTAGCTGAAGAAATGGAAGGGAGTGAAATATATTACCTCTCTTGGAGGGGGCTGTGAGAAGCTGAAATTAACCTTGGACTGAATAGCAAGCTTGACATCGTCACAATCAATTGCGGGCTTACCAGCATGTTCTGAGTAGACCTGTGCATCAGTGAGCACATCAACCACGTATCGATACCACAGCTCCAAGAATTGGTGAATAACACGGGGCTCATACTCCTCCACACCCATTGATTTTAACAGCGTTTTCACAATCTTTGCATCTCTGGGCAAGTCCTCATCTTCCCCTGCCATTTTCTGGTTCTGGGTACTTCTGCTTGGCAGGGAGGCGGGGCCAGAGCAGTTGGGATGGGCTAAACCTCTAAACTACTACACTTATTTTTCTTTTAACAATCTGGACAATCAGCAAGCTACACAGCTCTGTTACTCCAAGGACAATAGAAACTGTAGCAAGAATAGCCTGGACATAGAGCAGTATCAGAAATACATATTTCGAGGAGCAAAATAACACAATTAGAACAGCAAACTAGCACAAATTTGAGGCAGTAATTGATGAATATACAAAACTTTGAGGCAAAAAGCAGTGAACAGAAAATAGAACAGTGAAAGAGGCTGCTACCACTGCAAGTTAAATATTGTAGCACCAAAAATGAAAAGGAAACACAAGCTTCATGCTCTCTTCACATAATCAATCGGTCAACCTCCGATCCAACTACTCCCTTTCGGATCTTCCGCTGGACCGAGTGAAACGTAAAGGTTAGCTCTTCCCAACAATTCACCCTGTTCTGTGCATTGTTTATCCTGTGACTTAGATTGCATTCGTTTGAAATTTCTCAAAATTGTCAATAGCTCTGAACAAGTTGTCGAGTTTTGTGATTAATATTAGGCTCTTTCTATTGAATAACTCCACGTTTCACCTGAATTTCCTCTCTTTGAAAAGTCAAACCCTACAAGAAGCTGAGAAATTGCAATTGAACCGCGATCTCTTTGAGAAGGTAATATATTTTTCATACTCTCAAAATATGTTTTGCATTTTCTATTTTTCATACTTTTCTTGCCTTTTTATTCATAAGGAGCAGATGATTTAAGACTCTACTCTTGTGTTGCTATTGGCAGAGTTTTATTTAACTTGGAGTTGGAACTCAAAGCAATAAATTAAAGAATTTGTGATTTTGACACTTTTGTTCTCATCTTAATAAACTAAAACCAATCCAAGAATTTTGCAATGCAAATGTTTGAGTTTATTGTTTTTAAGATTGAAGTTCGTGAATTATGTTTATGTTGAGTTCAGTTCTTCTCTTGAATTTTAAGTTCTTTATTGCCTTGTTTCAGCTTCTTGATGCATAAAAAAATTTGGAAAATTTTATTTTTATCCAAAGTCTATTTCCTGGAGAAGGTATACAATGTACATACATGCTACTTGGTCCTCCAATGTAATCTTGACATTTGTCTCAGTTTTCCTCTATTATTTCTACATCTTAATAAACCCCTGTTCTCTGTTTACTCATGAGTTCAGAGAAAATCCTCAATTTGGTCTACTTTCTTATTTGTGGCATCAGGGTTTTACCAGAATTGGCTTCTTCATATTTTCCTGCCCTAATTTGATTTTACTTTTATCACTGAAGCAGTGCAGGGAAAAGTTGGAGAAGTTGATGGAGGCAAGTGTTGAGAGAGAGCAGATACTTGTGGATTAATTGCAGGAAAGCATTCAAATTCTTGAAAGGCAATCCTCACTAGTGGAAGAATTGTCCCAGATTTTGAAAAGAGCAGATAATTTCTTGCATTTTGTGCTGCATAATGCACCTGTTGTTATTGGCCATTAGGTAACTGACTGATACATTGTAAATCCTATGTTTATGTTTAAAATGACCTCACTGATCACTTTTTAAAATTATTTTTGTTGATAATTTTCTGTTTTAGGATAAAGAATTGCGGTATCGGTTTATCTATAATCACTTCCCAAGTTTGCAAGAGGAGGTAATTAATTGCCACTGAAGTTCTTATTCAAGGTTTGATAGGATTGTTGTATAACTTCAATGTAATTTAAAAGGAGGTAATTATTGCCTTGATTAAGTGACACTCTGACACTAAACCACCTTAACTATATTCTGTTCTTTCTTCTTGCCAGCACATTACAGGAAGAACAAATGTTGAGATTTTGGAAGAAGGAGGTTCTGGAAAAAGGGTTACCTGCAAAGAGGGAGATTACATTTGAGACACCATTATTTGGGTCAAAAACATTTTTGATATATGTGGAGCCCGTCTTCAGCAAGGTAGGAGAGACATTTGGTATAAATTACATGGGGATGGATGTAACTGATCAGGTATTTGCATTTTGTATGTTTCAAAGTTCAATTCAAGACTTTTCTTTTGATCACTAAAGGGTATTGTGTTTCTTCTACACAAAGAACAGGCGAGGAAAAGAGAAAAGATGGCAAAGCTTAGGGAGGAAATCGCCGTCCAAAAAGCCAAGGAACTTATAGTAATTTTACGTATATTTTTATAATTTTTAAAAATTATAAATTTTGCAAGTAATGCAATAAAATAATAGAGAGCACAAGTAAGAATCTCAATGCTGCAGCATCACTTGTATGCCACCAAAATATGTTTCGTAAAAGCTTTAAAAAGATTCACTAGAGCTTCAACATTGCTTCATAATATTATTTTTATTTTTTGGCTAAGAAGTCTTCATTAGTATTTTCATCAGCTACCACAGTAAGATTTCAATCGGTTTCTAGGGTTTTTTTTTTTGTGCATGCTGTTGTTGCTATTCAATCCAGGTCTTTCAGTTGAAATGTTTTTGTTTTCGTTTTTCTGGTTCTGATTAATCTGTTTTTGGAATATTTTTTTTTGGTTAGATTGATCCATGTGGAGGCTATGTGCTGGTATGTTTGGTTTGGTGGTTGATTAAATAATTCGTCCGGTGAAGATTTTGTATTTGTTGGGCATTAATTTTTGCAAGGTATTTAGTTGATTTGTTGCAATTTGATTACATTTTTTTTCTTGATGATTATTGTTCTGAAATTTGCTCGGATATTAAGTTTTTGTTGATTCTTATGCAATTTGATGGATGCAATTCTGTAGTTGTATTGTAGTGGATGGAGTTTCGGCATTTGGTAGAACATTTGCTTCAGAAATTGTACTTTGCTATTGTTAATTTAGTCAATTGTGGTGTTGTTTTACTTTAGTGAATTTAGTCAACCAGTATGCAACTGGCGTGATTGTAAGCATTAGTAGAAATAACCTTAATTAGCAGCTTTATGTGTGTCACTTGGTTTGTCCAATTAGTATATGACATAATGTAGTTGGGTATGTCTCAACTGCAGTGATATCTTTTTGCTTAATGTAAATTTTTCCCTTACTGCTGCTTGTGTGACTTGCATAAGGTGTGAATGGATGATATTAGGAAATGGAGTTATTAATTGAAATGAATGGGAATGTGCTTGTTTCTTATGCTATTAGATTTTATGTGAGTGTGATGCTAATCAGCCATTGAAATACACATCTTTTGGTGTTAACATTTGAAGTATTGGAATATGGGAAAGTTGAAAATAGGCATATTCATGAGATGCTTGAGCAAAATTTGAAGTATTGCAAGAGCATTAAGTAGACCTCCCTTGATATGGCTTGCTATAAAATGTAACATATGGATATGATTTCCTTGTTCTAAAGGTGTCCATGTAGATTATTTGTTTCAATTCATGATTCTCTTACACCTATATAGAAACATAGGATTGGTTTGTTTTTATTTTTTCAAGAATTGTTTGTTTTTTAGGAAATGGAGAATATTGGACTGCTTCAGAAAATTTTGGTGGTTCTGTTCACTATTGCCTTCTTTAGGAAGCTTATATAAAGTACATGTGGAGCTTCTTGAGTCAGACAATTCCACATTGCCCTATTTTTTGCCATACCATATGATGATTTTTTAATGGTTCTTTTTGTTCCTAAGAGCATGTCCACCCATAAGGGCTAAGTCTAGGGCAAGGGCAAGCAAGGGCTGCCACTATTCACATGAATAGTATTAGCCTTGCCATTTGTGGTTCCACCCATGAGGGCTAAGTCTAGGGCAAGTCTATGGCAAGAAAGGAAAAAAATATTATGCAACAAAATATAAACAATTTAGAAAGTGAATAAAATTGTTATGTATTTATAAGGAAAGCATCTATAATTTTTTGGTATTTAAAAAAAAATGAAATTTTTTTGGATTATTTAAATATTTTTTTTGCCTCGCTGACGTCAGCGCTGACATCACAAAACTCGGGCTGAAGCCCAGGCGAAACCTGCCCTTGGGCTTGCCCGGGCTGGTGGGACCCATGCGAAACTGGGCTGCAGGCTGCAGCGCTGGAGGGCCAAACCTTGCCCTGGGGGGCCTTTTGCCCGGTTTGGTGGGCTGCGCTGGAGATGCTCTAATCATGTTCCCGTAATATCACTATGTACGGAATAGTTACTTTTCTTCAACCTTATTAGATTGGAATGCAGCTGTTTTTTAGTTTCATTGTTCTATGTATTGCTGTTATGGATGTTGTAGTTGTATCTGGTTCTGTATTGATGTTATGGATGTTGTTTGGTTATATTGATTATTGGTTGGTTGATTAAGTTCACCCCTTGAGGTGTTTTGATGTCTGGTTTTGTCCATCTTATTTAGTTTAACAGTTTCTTTGTGCTTTATGTGTTCCACTTTTCCCTTTTTTCTCTTGTTGGTGTTCTAGGTTAGGAAGCTCTTTGCCAATTAGTATGAGTTTCTTATGTCTTTTAGTTTTTGATTGCGGTTTTCTTGTCTCAGTTTCTATTTTGTTTTTTTGGTCTTTGTTTCTCCTTTTTGCTAATTTCTTGTTTTGACATCTCCTTTGCAGGGTTTTTTTTTTTTTTTTTTTTTTTTTAATGATAGTTGGAATTTTTTTTTTTAATGATAGTTGGACCTAGATTTTTGACTTATGGAAGATTGTTGTCATTGAGAACCATCATCAATTTGGCGTGGGACAACATTCCATTCTGTCACAGGAAGTGTGCTGTAATTATATGGAGAAAAACATGTAACTGAGGAACTATATATTTTACTCTTGTAATTTAGTCCTCATTCAATGAAATTGAGTTCAATTTACTTGAGAAATTTCAGTCTTGAATTTGTTTTTTTATATTCGCAAGTGTGTGCAATAGAATTGTGCAATAGAAAAATACGTTTTTTTTTAGAGAACAATGGAAAAATACTTTTATTTATATTATACATTGAAGAGAGAACATTGTATACATTGTGTATTTTGCCCCAGTATTGCCCCCCATAAGAGGGACTATTGGAGTTTTTTTTATTGCCACTGTATAGCCTCCTATTGCCCTGGTACTGCCATTACATAGCCTCCAATTGCCTTTGTATTGCTGCCTTGTATTGCCACTGTATTGCCCCTAATTGCCTTTGTATTGCTCCTAATTGCCTTTATAATCAAAGATAATATCATAAGGAGTTTGTAACAATTTTTGGTGTTTTTTTTTCTTCTGATTTTTAATTAATTAATTTTAAATTTTTAAACAAAAACAACAAAAGAAGGATTAAAATGGACAGTGGTGCAATCACTGGAGGACAGCCGTCAGACACACTAACCACGCCCATTCAGCTTCCGCCATGTGTTGCTCCATACCATTTAACAATAATTTTATAGGATTTAACTTACAAAATTCATAATAAATGAAATAAAAATCCAAAAAACTCACCGAAAATTGGTAGGAACTCCTTGTGACATTCTTTACGCCCCAAAACTCCAAAAATATAATTTTCACTCATAAAAATTGAAAATTATAACAAAAACTCAACTTTATTTCAAAACAAACCAAAACACTAAATTATGTTTTACAACATTACGCTCTTCATCTTTGATTTAACACTTAACATTAACTCAAATACGTAGAATCACGTACACCTTTATAATCGAAGATAATGTTATAAAGAGTTTGTAGCAATTTTCGGTGCATTTTTCTGATTTTTAATGAATTTTTATATATGAATTTTTACACATAAACTTGATAAAAGTATCACAACTGCCATGTGGCGCATTGACAGGAGGACAGCCATCAGACACACTGACTGCGCGCCATTCAGCTTCCGCCATGTGTTGTCACATACGATTTAATATTATTTTTCTAGGATTTAACTTATAAAATTGATAATAAATTAAATAATCCATCGAAAATTAGTACGAACTCTTTGTGACATTCTCTACGCCCTCAAACTCCAAAAATATAATTTTGACTTATAAAATTTGAAAATGATAACAAAAACTCAACTTTGTTTCAAAACAAACCAAAACACTAAATTATGTTCTATAACATAACACTCATGTTCTTTGATTTAATGCTTACCATGAACTCAAATATGTGGAATCACGATTTTAGACCTTTATAATAGAAGTTAATGTTATAAGGAGTTTGTAGCAATTTTCGGTGTATTTTCTGATTTTTTATTAATTTTTTATGAATTTTTACACATAAACTTGATAAAAGTATCAAAAACTGCCATGTCGCACAATGACAGGAGGACAGCGATCAGACACACTGATTGCGCGTCATTCAGCTTCCGCCATGTGTTGCCCCATACGATTTAATATTATTTTTCTTTGACATAACGCTAAATTATGTTCTATAACATAACACTTATGTTCTTTGATTTAATGCTTACCATGAACTCAAATATATGGAATCACAATTTTAGACCTTTATAATCGAAGATAATGTTATAAGGAGCTTGTAGCAATTTTTGGTGTATTTTCCGATTTTTAATTAATTTTTTATGAATTTTTACACATAAACTTGATAAAAGTATCAAAAACGGCCACGTGACGCAATGACAAGAGGACAGCGATCAGACACATTGATTGCGTTCCATTCAGCTTCCGCCATGTATCACCCCATACGATTTAATATTATTTTTCTAGGATTTAACTTATAAAATTGATAATAAATTAAATACAAATCCAAAAAATACATCGAAAATTGGTATGAACTCCTTGTGACATTCTCTACGCCCTCAAACTCCAAAAATATAATTTTGACTCATAAAATTTGAAAATGATAACAACAACTCAACTTTATTTCAAAACAAACCAAAACATTAAATTATGTTCTATAACATAACACTCTTGTTCTTTGATTTAACAATTAACATGTGTTGAGGCCCAAAAAATCCAAAGTTGGGCCCAAATATATTTCTAGCCGAGTACGACACCTAACTTGGGAAGAAACCCAACTTGGTTACGCAAGAGTTTGTCATATACGCTTGCACACGTGCCACGCCAAGCAAATAAGCAACACGCCACGCTACAAGTTAAAGTGGGCCCAAACCACGCGAATGCTTGGGGCTTGCTGAGTGGGTTGTGGTATGGATGGTTACGAGTTTTCATGAGGCCCATTGATGAGCCGAGAAATGGAAGTTTGGGGCTACTTGGGAGCCCAGAAACTCAAGCCCATTTCTTGAGCCCAAATATGTGGGTAAGCATAAAAGAGAGAAAAAAGCCCAATACTCTAGAAAAACCAGCCCAAATACTCTAGAAAAATTAGCCCATCATTTTGATAAAATAGCCCATTACCTAAGGAGATTAGCTCATTCTCTTAATTGGCTAACCCATTATCTTAGGAAAGCCCAAGCAACCAAGAAGAAAATATCTGCAATCTCCAGCACATGGCTGGAGACAAAAGCCTAGATAAAAGCCAAAGTTGCCTATGTATGCAGGCTGCTGGGAATCTCCAGCACATGGCCAAAGACAATTCCCAACACGAGCCATCCAAAAATCTAAAGGATACTTGAGCAAAACACCCTTCAAACCAGCGTGCATACTCATTTCCTTTCCCTCATCAGACCTAGCCATGGAAGAAGGAAGGAAAGAAAGGAGGGAGATGGCTAGGAATAGGAGTTCTCCACTAAGGCAGGCGCGGGAAAAGCATTGAACTCCTAAAAATCCCTGATTTTGTGAGATTAGGCAGAGGGGATTTTTACCATGACAAGATAAGTCAAAGGAAGGGAGGAAAAATGAAGGAAAAAGCTTGGCCAAAATGGATAGAAACCATTAGGGTTTCTTGGAAAAGAATAGCTTCCAGCGGCTATAAAAAGGGCCACCTCCTACCTAACGCACAAGACATATCCGGAGAGCAAGCTTCCTCTCTCACTTGCAAAACCCAGCAAATTTCGTGCTATATTCATCCTTTTCCCCCATTTTTCCTCTTCTGGCAGACTGTTCTAACACTTGACAGAGCCTTTGTCAAGCTGTCGGAAAAACACTCAAGCCATCCATTCCTCTCTCTTTCCCTTATTCTTTGCCAAACCTTCATGCAGACCCTTCTTCTCTTACCTTAACACCCCCCTTTTCCCCTAAGGAATGCATAGCTTTCTCTCTCTCATGCTAAACTGATGAATACTCAGCTCCCATGCCACAAGCTTCTCACGCCAAGCCAAGAATTTATCTGTAAGCGACTGTTGGTTTCATTTGTGAAGAAGACCAAGGTGTTTCCTAAGGCTCAACTACCCTTACGAATCACTTTTGGGGTCTGCTCAGACTCAAGGGGCATTTTCACACATTTGACTCTTTACAGCAGCCCAGGCCCGCAGTAGTTGCCAGAACGAAAAAACCCCTACATAAATTGGCGATTTCACTGGGGATCAGGCCGTTATCTTCACCAATGCCTCCAAGGAAGAAGGCCAGAAGCAATAAACCAGAGAAAATAAAGAGGTAAGAACATTCCCTATTTTTTTTTTTCTTTTTTTTCCCTTTTGTTGGCTATCTACTTTGCAAAACAAGCATAATAAGGGTGACTGACATGTACCTTTTGCTTGTGTCTTAGATCTCTATTCTCAAGCAAAACTAGGTCTTGTACGAGGGCTGGGGGCTTAGGCAAATCCATCATTCATGCCATTGAGCGAACTACACATGCAAACTCCAAAATACTTGGGGCTCCATGCCAAGCAAATATATACAAAAAGGAACCAAAATGCAAATCCAAATGACTTGGGGGCTTCCAGCCAATTGAAAAAATAAAGGTTAAGCACCACCGTTTGACTTCGGTTCAGGCTTCGGGTCTAAATTTTTTTGAACCATTAGACCTGACCCAAACCGACCATTATTTAATTATATATGCATTTGACATATGGCGTTGTCAGATTGGCTTAAATAAGAACTTTGGGTGGGTTTGCTTGCAGTATATCAGAACCTCTCTCAATTATTTATTTATTATTTTTTCAAAAACCCTCTCAGACTCTCTCACTCCGTATCTCTCTCTCACTCACTCACGAAAAAAATCAAACCCTACACCATTTCTCTCTCGATCTGAGACTAACCCTAACCTCATCGGCCGCCGTCTCTATCGTGCGCACTCTCTGACTTGTCTCTGTCACGCTCGCTCTCTCTCACTCTTAGTCACCTCTTTAAGTCTAGAGTCGAGAGACTCATTCTCTCTCTCTCCAAACCTAACCAAATATCATCCAATTTCATTGGTTTTTGGAGCGAAACCTTACAAATTCTGGAGGGCTCTGGTTCATTATAAGGTAAATTTGTATGTATTTGGTTTGAATTCTTAGTTGTTTTCATTTTCCCCAATTAGTAGATTATTAGGGTTTCGAAATTTTGGTATTCTGTTGAAATTAAGGCAATTTTTTCTTCATTTTGCAGTTGTTGTGCTTAGTCTCTGTGGGTTTGGATTAATAGGCCAAATTGAAGGTATAAATATTTCTCTGTCTCAATCTCTGTGTGTTGCTTACTTCATCTTGCTTTAGTTTGAGTGATGAGTTTGTTTTAATTGATACAAACTGTAATTCATGGTTTACTATGGAATTATGATGTATGTTGTTTAAAATTTTGCCTGGCATCATCCAATTTGAGAGCTCTGGGTATTTCAATGGAGGTACGATAATTATAATTATTTTTTGGTTATCAATCGGCCCACAGACACTACGAAGAAGACAGTGGATGAGAATTAGTATAAGCCACCAATTATGCTTTGGGTAAGTTCTGTTATGGTGTTGCTATTCTGATCATGGATTTAGTTTAATTTCTGATTTTTTAACTGTGTATTTTAGGTTCGATTGTTAGCTTTGAATCTGTTTCAATTTATTTAATTGAGTTGTCTTGAATCTGTATTTTTGCATAGGAACATGTTTTTTTTGCATGAATCTGCGCTACAGTAGCGCTACAGTGCCGCGCACAGGACTCTCTGCCACGTGGCTGCTGCTGGGCTCTCCGATTCGATTTTTTCCAGCAATCCAACGGCGACGATTTTTTCCAGCAATCCGCATCTGCGTCCGCGTCTCTCTCCTCTCAATCCAAAGCAGGTCAGCATCGCCCATCGCTCTTCCCCATCGCTCTTCGCAGTCTCTCAGCCCAACGCCACCGCCTCCGCGTCGGCGTCCGCGTCTCTCTCCTCTCAATCCACAGCAGGTCAGCATCGCCCATCGCTCTTCCCCATCGCTCTTCGCAGTCTCTCAGCCCAACGCCACTGTCTCCGCGTCGGCGTCCGCGTCTCTCTCCTCTCAATCCACAGCAGGTCAGCATCGCCCATCGCTCTTCCCCATCGCTCTTCGCAGTCTCTCAGCCCAACGCCACCGTCTCCGCGTCCGCGTCCGCGTCCGGGTCTCTCTCCTCTCAATCCAAAGCAGGTCAGCATCTCTTATCTCTTCAATCCCTTGTCAACGATCTGTGTTTCTTTTGATGCTTTTATTTTTAAATGCCCACTTGTGAACATCATCATTTTAGGGTTTATATATATATATATTTATTTATTTATTTAAAATAAAATAACAACTAGGTCAGGCAACAATTCAATTAGTACCAACTTTGCCTAAATGCACGCCTCTCTTGGGACCTTTAAACCAACAAATCAAAATACACAGAAAATATATCTGAAACCAGATACAAGTATATCTCAAAGTACGCAGTATGATTGTTTATAAGCTTGAGATAATAAATAGTGTCGGAAATCTTGTACGAGTTGCCAAAGGCCATACGTTTTCATTTCTATTATTATTCAACCCACCTTCTATTCTATTATTCCACTCAAAATGTAGAAATTGAGGAACCTAATTTGTTTGAAAAGTACAAGTTAATTCCACCCTAAAGATTGCACAATATGCGCAAAAATAACAACTAGAGTTGGACACAAACTACAGAAACATCATTTTCGCGACACATGAAATTGAAATAAAGCACAAACACTTGCGCATGAATGATTGACTAATAGGTCTGGCAACCTAAGCCATAATGTGGTCTACAAGGCATGCAAAATTTTCAATACGATGCTGACATATGTTCCAAATTTAGCAAGGTTAAAAACCCACCATTTTCACCCCACAATCAGGTTGGTAAATTTTTTTTTACCTAACACGTGTCATGATTTAAGTGTTAGTTAGTTCTAGCTGTACTGTGTCATGAGAGTTGAAGTTAGGGTTTGATATAATTGCAAAATATGTTTATTTAGCTTGATGAATTAAACTACTATGTCTTTCTCTGCATTAGATTGGACTTTCAATGTTGTGCTAAATAATTAATCACCTTGTTTCAGTCTCTCCGTGCTTACTTGCGTACATGGAGGGTCATGGTTATAAATCTTTATATGTATTGGTGACATCTTGTGCAAGCCCATATCAAGGTGAGATATATGAAATTCAAATCCAAAAAGGATCTGGACAAATTATGGGGGAAGGAGGAGGAGCAATTGGAGTTAATTATGGCAAAGATCAAGCCCCACTGATTGATCCTGTAACCACCTTCTTCAACAAGAAGACTTACTCCATCCCGAACATTTGTCTCTGTGATGCTACAGAGTTATTCGGTGGCTCCAAGTTGTATGTGTTGCTGAGACAGGGCATGCAAGTTAGTCCTCTTCACTCCTTCATGACAGTTGGGAGTTTCTTCCACCTGTTCCCTCCTTTATTTATGATATAGGAGTGGAGATATTTGGTTATGCTGTTTACAACGACAATATTTTGCTTTCGTTAAGATGCGCCTTAGGATCTAAGTTCATTGCATTTCATGTAAGAACTAAGGAATGGCGCCATGTCGAAGCAGATTTATCTAGTCGCATGGCCTTATCACATTTTCCTTTCCGAGGGAGGGCGGTGGTTTTAGGTAATCGAATGTATGCTTCATCTAATATATTTGGGGTGGTTATTGAATTTTTCTTCGATTGTGAAGCATATTCTTTAACCCCAAAGTTGGTGCTTCCGGGTTTGGAAAGAATGTACCCTTCATACATGGATTTTGGTGTTCAGACAGAGTATTTGGTTCATTTGGGGGGCTGGGATTTTTGTCTTGTCCAGACTGCCTATGACTACAGGAGGAATGATCGTCAGCCTCTGTGGATCACCACGTTCCGAATTGTTGTTGGAAGCAGAGGAAGTAGCAAGATCGAGATTTTGCATTCAACTGTTCGCGATGTGTACATCCGCAAAGCTTGGTATTTTCAGGTCAAATTCAGCTTCATGCCGTAAGTTTCTTGCTTGCTTGCTTGCTTCCTGCATATGTTTGTATTTCTATAAATTGTTTCAATATATTTGATTATTTTGTGACTCAGAGATTGCAAGAATGGTGAACCCCAAGTAGAAGAAGAAGAAACAAGGAGCTAGGGAACGGACGCAAAGGGACTCAAAGGGAAAGTATGGCAGATCACTTCTTCCTTCTAGAAAAAAATCATATGAACCCACATATTCCCAGTTCAATGTAGTTTAGTTGTGTATTTATGTGTTTCCAACCGAGAGCATTTTCTTTTTGAGCTGTGAATTTTGTGACTTACTATCTTAGTATTGCTTTGTAGTAATTTCTTATTCAAAATAGACATTGAGTGAATTTTGTGACTTACTATCTTAGTATTGTTTTCCAGTAATTTCTTATTCAAAATAGACATTGAAAGTCCAGTTGGTTAGCGTCATTCGCGCTCTCCAGCCTTATATCCTTACAATTACAGATCAATCTCATTGTTTCCTTTTTGTCATTTTAGGCCCTGTTTGGTGGACTGGACTGGACCAGACTTTTTCAATTAAAATGGACTATAATCCTAACCAGTCCAGTTCAGCCCACCAAACAGGGCCTTAGGGTTGGGAAGATTGTTTTCATCATCCAAAAGAACATGCAAGTGGGTTATATAATTGTCCTCTACCTCACAAATGGGAGATGTCTTTCACTCTCTTTTTAAGTCTTGTATGGTGAATGCGTGAAGCATAGCACAATATGCCAATTTAAGTAGCTAAAAAATAAAAGCAATCACACAGAGAGCACTCATATTCTCAGTTCTAATCTATGGTCATGGCTTACCCAAAATTGTATAATGTCCTCTCCTTCTACCTTGCAACCATCATAGCCATTTCTCAATTCTTGATTTCCATCTTACCTTATTTGAATCCAATCACACTCCTAATCACACTTGCAGATGCACTTTTATCTCTATACTTGAGTTTATGTGGTCTTTGTCCCTGCACAGTTGAATTAGATGACCAAACTACAATGAACTTTTGGGTTGCAAATTCTAGGAGGTCCAATAAGCCTTCTCTTGTAATGCTTCATGGGTATGGTGGCAATTCAAAGTGGCAATTCATCCATCAAGTGGGTTCACTTTCTCAAAGTTTCAATCTATACATACCTGATCTATTGTTCTTTGGCAAATCCTACACCAACAGGCCTGAAAGGACAGAGGTTTTCCAATCAAAATGTGTGGCAGAAGCGTTGAAGACATTAGGGGTGGAGAGATTTGCTGTTTACTCTATAAGTTATGGAGGGTATGTGGCATATTGGATGGCTGAGATGCATCCAGAGTTGGTGGAGAAGGTTGTGGTTGTGAGTTGTGGGGTTGGGAGACAGAGGAGCAGAAAAGAGAGCAGATCAATAAGGTTGGAAGCAATGCATTGAATCTCCTTGTACCTGAAAGTGCTCACGATCTGAGGCTCTTGGTGAATCTGACAATGCACAAACCTGGCCCTTCTAAGTGGGTCCCTGATATTTTCCTTCATGGGTTCATCAATGTGAGTCTAATTCCTTCATTTTTAGAACACCACCTTACATGGTAGATTATAGTTATTTATTCTTCAGTGGTATTGGCATCCGTCATGGCATAATTGTATGTTATATTGTCAAATTGTCAATAATGTAATGATTGATGTGCCTGGTCGGTGAACATTTATCCGTCACACTAATTCCTAATTCTAATAGCATTGAATTTGTAAGATATATAAATTCCTAAATTTTATAAAGGTTTGCATGCTGCATATGCAGGTGACCTATAAACAACACAGGAAGGAGAAATTAGAGCTAGCACAGCACTTGCTGAGGAAAAAAGCAGATATAGACCTTCCTATTCTAACTCAGGTAATCAACTCAGCCATAATTTAAAAATTTAGCCTAATTAATCTTTCTCTTCAGTCTTGTAAATGAATGTTATTTTTGTGTGAAGGAAACATTGATAATTTGGGGAGACAAAGATGATGTCTTCCCTGTGTACTTGGCCTATCAGCTGCAAAGGTGTCTTTAAACTAATTTATTTCATCTTCATGATCAAATTTAATCGGGATTTGAAACCAATCTGAACCTATTGTTAATGTTCTCTTTTCAATCTACAGGCAGTTGGGGCCAAAATCAAAGGTGGAGATAATCAAGGACACAGGTCATGCAGTAAATATGGATTCACCCATTTCCCTGAATGCTCTGATAACTTCATTTGTTTTGGGTTACTCTTAGTGGGGCAGACTTGCATTATCAAATATATTGAATGATGTATTAGTTTTAGGTTAAACAGAGATTGCTGCTGGCCACATATGGAGCAAAATTGTATATATAAGTAGGATATTTTCATGTTATTGGTGAAGTTGGAATGAGGAGAAACGCAAACACAGAAACAGGGTTATGCTTGCTTTATGGGTCATCTTTGATTAATTTATGCAGCTACAGCTGTGAGATGGCCTAACTTTTGCAAGCAGGCATGCCTTGAATCTTGATGTAACTTTTGTTTGTCAAGAAATTGCTGTTTGTGTCACTCACTCCCTACACAAAACAAGCAAACACAATGGGAGATTAGATTCACACGGTCACACCATATAGAGATATGACTGATCGGTTCATAATTGTATATTATTTCTTACCCTTCTAGCTTATGATTTGGTTATGTTTTTGAGTTAAACTTGTGCTTTTAATCCTTTTTGTGTTTATCTTTCAGTTAATTGAGCTTTAGGTAACAATGATGGCTTTGGAGAACATAATTCATGCAATTCAAGCATGTTAAGGCCTAATTTGGATGAATTGATGAAGAGCTTAAAGACAAATTCATTATGGCTACAGCCCCCTGCCAGTCCAGTTCCGTAGGTCATATTGCAAGCTTTGTTTCAGCAACCTACATAGCTCGGATGAGGCCACATTCTTCATGAAAGTTGCTCCAATTGGTGTGTACTATAACATATCCAAAATTCAGCCCCATTGGATAAATCTGGAGTCCGTTACCTAGCAAAACACAGAACCATGCTCAGGATGGATCTTATCAGCGCGGAAAATGAGTTAGCAATTTGTTTCGGCCTTAACTTCTTCCTCCGACCTTGGATTGGCCCAAATAACATATGGCTGGAAAGAAGACATTCTGAACTTCAATTTAGAGTGCTTAAAGTCCTAATTTGATTAAGAGAAGCCCAAGTTGTAAGCCCTTGAAGTTGCTGGTCATGCTGACCTCAGCATGTGCTGGTTGGATGCTTGGTCATGGTGAGCTAGGTATGAGCTATCATTTCTGGTTGGAAGCTTGGTCATGGTGACATGAAGATGAGCTAGGGCTGCTGGTGGGATTTAGTGGTGAAGTGCATCAACCAATTCAAGATTTTCTAATACAAGTGCATCACCCATTTCAGATTTTCTAATACAAGTGCATCAACCATTTCAGATTTTATAATTCAAGTGTTGTATGCATTAGTCTTATTGAATTCTGATTTTCACTTCCCCTAGGCCTATAAATAGGGATGTTCTCTAAGCTTGTAATAACACCCCAAGGGGGGGAGCTCTCAAACACTTCTCTAGAGCTCCCTTCCCTTCTCTCCCTCAAATTCTCTTAGTTTCTCTTTCTAGTTTTCAATTGTTATAATGAGATCTTTGTGCTGAAATTTTCCTTTAAGTCTTTCCAAGTTCTACTTTAATTTTCATTGTTATGTAAATTCTTTTCTTTAGTTTCAAGTTTGATTAGTTTCCAAGTTTCAATTATGATTTTTGTTCTTATTCATTATGCTTATAAGTTAATATGCTAGTTTGAATGATTGATCACCATTTAGGCTTGCATGTTAGCTATCTTGGTTTGAATTAAGAGTAGACACCATACTTTAATTCGAATTGAACTATGAATAGGAAGAGTATGTATGGACATTCGACAACAGGGATTAGATACATGCTTGGTTGTTTAAATTGTTCTTCTATGCTTAATGGGTTCCTAATGCTTAATTTTAGGTTAGACAACAAATGATCAAATTAGGGAATTAGGAACACAAGGTTATGACCACACACCATGGCTTAATCATACATTAGCTAGAATCAATCCGTTAATCTAATTGAACTTGGGAACTTATCTGCTTGAGTTAGTTATTTTCTTTCTTCCTTGTTTTATTATTTCCCTTCTTTTTCATTTCTGTTTTGTGTAGGGAAAATGAATTGAATCATTCAATCACCAATCCTCGTGGGATCGACCTCGCACTTACATACGCTATACTACCGAACGGTTCGTGCACTTGCGAGTATCACAAGTTGAGGATGCAACTGAATCCATTTTGGTGAAGCTGTATCTACACAACAAGTTTTTGGCGCCGTTGCCGGGGATCGGTAACATTGTTTGATTCTATTTGGCTTTCCTACTCTATTTTTTTTTTCTTAACTGGACAATTTCAAGTTTTAAAGTTAATGACATTAATGGACAAGTTGTGTTTGTAGTCCAACAGAAAAGGACAATTGCCCAACAAGCAAGAGAACTGGGTTTAAGTCCCAGCTTACACAACCCATTGGTGCTTGTTGCTTTGAAGCATGGAATTGGACATGTGTTGATTTTTCCTTTTCATTTTTAGTTTTTTTTTTATATTTCGTAATCCTTTAATTATGTTTCAAGTTTTTTGTGTTCGTTTTAGCAATTTATGATAGCTTAATAAAAATGGAGAGAGATGGCAACCTCAATCATAAGAATGGGGAGTGTGGAGCAGTGGGAGAAGTCGCGACCTCCAAATGCATCATGCTCGACCTAATCGCTTCAAGGGGGAGTATTCCAATCTTTTCTCTTTAGTTGTTTTGTTATTACTTCAGTAATTTTAATTTTCTATTTCTTTTATTAAAAAAAAATTAAAAAAGATTTTTTATATTAGCTGACTCGTGGTAACTCCAGTGAGCGTCTCCGTCAATACAGTGTCTAGGAGTTCTTTAGGCGACACCTTCGGTGTCTAAGAAGTTTGGGTTTTAAGTGGGACCATTGTGACCCCTCCAACCTTCCCGGATCCCCTGGCTGTGTTTTCTGAGGCCCTTAACTGGTCATCCGTGAGTTGCTTGTATATTCGTGTGTTTTTAAATTAAGTTTTATTTATTTATTTATTTTCTTTGTTTTCTTTTATGTATAGTCTTTGTTTTTGTTTTGTTAAGTTAGTTTATTTATTTATTTACGTGGTATGGTTAGTTAGTTTATTTCTAAGTGTTAAAACACATTTTTATTTCAAACGCTGCATTAAAAACAAAAAAAACAAAAACAAAAAAAAAAACTTCTTCTTCTTCTTCTTCTTCTTCTTCATCATGGCTTGCCTCTATTTTCTCTTACTTGCAGAATCTGCAGCAGCTCCACATGGTCCTCATTTTTTCTCTGCAGTGCTTCCACGTGCTGATTGGCACAGTAGAGCCGCTTCTGCAAGTCCGCCACCATAGCCTTCAAGGAAGTTATTTCCTCGCTCATCGCGGCACACTCCCGTGTTCTCGCCAGCAATCGCATACCCAAATTGGTAGCCGAGACCGCATGGAGAACAGTTAAATTATTGGACTCCTCCACCGCTGCTTTGTCAGACCTCTGTGCCACATGCAGATGATCTGTCGGTGTGAGCTTGCTGCCAATCATGCCTCCAAGCAGCGCTGCTCTGTTCGGCATTGCCTCAGAAAAGTTCGGTATTACCTCAGCAAAGTTTGAGGCCGTACCGTGATGATATGTGGAGTTCGGAAAGACAGTGTTTGGAGGAGCCCTTGTCTGGGCATTCGGTGGTGCAAGTGAGAGCTCAAGGTTGAGATCATCAAGGTAAGTGCATGAGGATGCCATTTGTTTTGCTTCTGAATTTTTTGATGTTTTTCCTTGAGTTTGCAGGAAGAAATGCTGGGTATCATCCGCTTGCAGAGGTGTGGTTTAAATAGACATATGCTGATGAGAGAGAGCCAACACCATTTCGGATTTCCCGGGCATGCTCGACCTAATCGCTTCAAGGGGGAGCACCTTTACTTTTACTTTACTTTTCTTTTTTCCGTGTTTTCTGGTGTTTAATGTTTTTGCCCGTTACTTTCATTTTCTAGAGCTTTGTGTTTTTGCTTTTCCCTTTCGGCTATCATCTTTATCTTATTTTAGTTAGGGAAATGTGTTTTCTTTTCCGTTTGTCGTCTTTATTTTATTTAAGTTTGGGAAGTGTGCTTTCTTTTCCGTTTTTTTTTTCTTCTGCAACTTTACTATTTTATTTCCGAAACAAAATAACGAAAATACAAAAACAACAAAATAAAATAAAAACAACAATAATGCAGTAGGAAATCATTTCTTCTCGGTGCTTGGTGTCTCGACCATTGGAGCTTTGAGTTTGGCCCTCTGGCTGTCCTCTTCCGGGGCTTCACGCACAGCCTCTTGGGGCTCATCACTTGAGCTCCCAAAGATCGCAATCTTAGCTTGAGCGTAACTACTCTCGCGATCCGCTTGCTTGCGTTTACCCGGTCGGTCTAGGTCCTCCAGTTGCTTTCTCATGTCGCGAGAGTACAACTCTACCATCTTTGATAGATTTTTATTCTCGTCTCGCAATACTTCTAGCTGGTGTCGATTCACCTCCACAATCCTTGACCTCTCCCTTTTCAAGCTTTTTATAGCACTCTGACAGTCTTCAACCAAACTTCGCTCCGCCGCCAACTGAGCTTTAAGCACCTCTACCTCATGGGACTTCGCAAGTAGGCGATGACCCAAACTTGCGACACATGCTGTACTCTGCACGCTCAGTGCCAGGGCATCACTCGTGACCCGGTTGTCATCCCTTGTCCCGAACACACGTATATCTTTGGGAGTCACTAAATTTCTGCAAACTCCAATGGCAACATCGTTGTCCAGGAGTATTGAGTCATTGACAGTCACAGGCCCCCGTGCGGAGGCAAAGTAGGGCATCCATACTGGTGCTACTGCTTGGCCTCGTGTCTGAGTCGGTGGAGCTAGGTTGAGATCTAACGAAAAGGGGTAGGAAGAAGCCATTTGATTTCTCACTTTTTTTTTTTCTTTTTCTTGCTTCTTTTCTCTTTTGTGTTTCTGAGTTTGTGTGTTTTTTTGTTTTTTGTTTTTTTTTTTCCCTTCTTTTTCCTTCTTATAGATGTAGTCTTTGACAAACAAACCCTAGCCGTTGCAGCGTCTAAGCGTTTTCTGAATATCCAGCGTTCCTCGAGTCCCACAACCTTCTCACTTTCCAACCGTTTCCAACACATTTGTCACGACTTGCTTTGTCTGAACGGACGCGTTCAGCAAAGTTGTCGCGCCTTTCCATGAGCCCGTAATTTTCGCTTGTGGATCTGCGGCGCCTCTATGCGTCGACACGTGGCTCCTGCTTTCTGCCCGTGACTATCCATGAAACGACATCAGGGACCACATTCCCTCTTTTTAGAAATCCCGCTTTGCGCTCATAATTCACGTTTTATCTTTTTAAAAAAAAAATTAAATTTAAACGTGTGGGCTTCAGATTTCATGTTGGGTCGGGTTTTACCGTTGTTGGGTTAATTTCATTTTGGGTTGGGCTTTCAATTGTTTGGGTTTCAGTTTGTGTAAGACTATCTGTTAGGGCTTACTGTTTTGAGTGTTTTACTGTTTCGTGTTTTTTTTATTTATTTATTTTATTTTATTTTATTTGATTGTTTGTTTTGTAATTTTTATTTTGTAATTGTTTTATTTTATTTTTGTATGTTTTGTGATTTTTATTTGCTTTAATACCCTTCATTTGTTGTTATGACATTGGTTGTGGCTAATTTTTAAACATTGAGGACAATGTTCATTTCTAGGTTTGGGGGTATTGGAGTTTAGCAAGTAAATTTGGTTTTTCTTAAAATTAAAAAAAATAATAATTGAAAAAAAAAAAATTATTTATTTTTTTGCTTGTTTTTATTTTAAGTATTGTTTTGTTTTGTTTTTGTTTTGAGCCACTTTCCGAACACTTATGATGAGATAGTGATAAATGTTTGCATGACTTAAATAAAAATTGGATTTCATTTTATTTTAGTGTTTTTTTTTCTTTATTAAAAAATAAAAAAAAATTTGGCATTGTTCTAGCATGATATGTTTGAAACCTTCTTTACACTTGCCATTTGTTTCATAATTTTCCAATTAAAGGATTTGCATGACCCAAAGAATTGTATCAAGCACAAATTAGACTTATATAACCATATAAAGTGAGCTTTTGAGCCTTGTACTTCAATTCATGAGTGTTATATACATACTCTTATTTTCTTGTCATCAAAGTTGTTGTTTGATCTCATTATTTATTGATTTGGTTGAACACTTAAAAGTCATTCATTCTTATGCAATTTGACTTCACGACATTTAAGAAGTGATATTAAGGCCCTCTTTGGATCGTTTGTGCCTTTCAAGCTAACCTTATGCATGCTTAAGCATGATTTTCCATTGTTAACCATTTTGAGCCTACATGTAAACCTTTTCTTTCATTTAACCAATTATATTTCCTCGCCTTAGCCTGAAAAACAAATATTTACCTTTCTAAAGAACTCATGAGCTTTAATTGGGATGTGTTTTTCATACTAAGTTTGGGAATTTCGAAGAAAAAAAAAATCACACAATTGGTGAAAGAAAAGAGAAAAGTTGTGATTAAGTGGTGGTTGAATGAAATTTCATTTTTGGGCCTTCAAAATAAATTGGTGGTTGTTCAGGAAAGGAGTGAATCAATGTAAATGAAGGGTATAAGGAGTTTTGATCAGGTAAAAGAAAAAAATCTAATCGTGATGATTCGAAGTCTTGTAAACAATTATTTTATGCTCTTGCATTGCGAGTTCCTTGGACTTTGTATTATCCATATCCTTCATTTCTTACTCACCTTACACCCTTGGCCCCATTACAACCCATGTTAAAGACCTAAATTGATCTTAAATGTCATGTGGTTGAATTGCATTCATTTTTCTACTTTTAAGTGTTTGACATCCTTCTTGAGATCATATTAATGCAAGTTCTTCATATTTCTATTGCGAGTTAAGTCCCTTATGGTTTAACTCTATTCTCATGTTTATAACTGAGTGTGCATTATAGCACTCTTCTGAGTGATTCATTTGTGAGAGGACAACTTTGGTGAGATTTGAAGTTGAACTTATGCTTTGTATGATTTTTGAAATTGTGTGAAAACTAAGATTGGGGAATTTGTTGCATTTGGCTATCACACTACTACACTTTGAGCATATTGTGTTTAGAACTTTGCCGCTTTGTAAATAATGTCTAAAAATTGAGCTTTTATTGTTAAAACGTTTAAGTCATGTGCATGAGTCATTTCTCTTCAGAAAATGTTCGGAAAAATTGTTTTAAGTTCTTTGTGTTTTTGTGTTTGTTTTTGTTTTTGGTTTTGCTTAAGGACTAACAATCTTTAAGTTTTCTAATTACTTTGTTTTACAGAGTCAGTAAAACGTTTGTGGGTATCGTATCTGTTAAACCCTCAGGAGACACAACTCCTCCTACTAAGGATGCCTAGAGGTTTAAAGGCTTGTTGCATATGCTAAATGCAATCGAGTTACCTACGAAAGTGGTTTAGTTAACTTCTAGTTTTGTTTTTAACTTTGTTTTGTGTTGTTTTGCTCGAGGACTAGCAAAATCTAGGTTTGGGGGTATTTGATCGGTTCATAATTGTATATTATTTCTTACCCTTCTAGCTTATGATTTGGTTATGTTTTTGAGTTAAACTTGTGCTTTTAATCCTTTTTGTGTTTATCTTTCAGTTAATTGAGCTTTAGGTAACAATGATGGCTTTGGAGAACATAATTCATGCAATTCAAGCATGTTAAGGCCTAATTTGGATGAATTGATGAAGAGCTTAAAGACAAATTCATTATGGCTACAGCCCCCTGCCAGTCCAGTTCCGTAGGTCATATTGCAAGCTTTGTTTCAGCAACCTACATAGCTCGGATGAGGCCACATTCTTCATGAAAGTTGCTCCAATTGGTGTGTACTATAACATATCCAAAATTCAGCCCCATTGGATAAATCTGGAGTCCGTTACCTAGCAAAACACAGAACCATGCTCAGGATGGATCTTATCAGCGCGGAAAATGAGTTAGCAATTTGTTTCGGCCTTAACTTCTTCCTCCGACCTTGGATTGGCCCAAATAACATATGGCTGGAAAGAAGACATTCTGAACTTCAATTTAGAGTGCTTAAAGTCCTAATTTGATTAAGAGAAGCCCAAGTTGTAAGCCCTTGAAGTTGCTGGTCATGCTGACCTCAGCATGTGCTGGTTGGATGCTTGGTCATGGTGAGCTAGGTATGAGCTATCATTTCTGGTTGGAAGCTTGGTCATGGTGACATGAAGATGAGCTAGGGCTGCTGGTGGGATTTAGTGGTGAAGTGCATCAACCAATTCAAGATTTTCTAATACAAGTGCATCACCCATTTCAGATTTTCTAATACAAGTGCATCAACCATTTCAGATTTTATAATTCAAGTGTTGTATGCATTAGTCTTATTGAATTCTGATTTTCACTTCCCCTAGGCCTATAAATAGGGATGTTCTCTAAGCTTGTAATAACACCCCAAGGGGGGGAGCTCTCAAACACTTCTCTAGAGCTCCCTTCCCTTCTCTCCCTCAAATTCTCTTAGTTTCTCTTTCTAGTTTTCAATTGTTATAATGAGATCTTTGTGCTGAAATTTTCCTTTAAGTCTTTCCAAGTTCTACTTTAATTTTCATTGTTATGTAAATTCTTTTCTTTAGTTTCAAGTTTGATTAGTTTCCAAGTTTCAATTATGATTTTTGTTCTTATTCATTATGCTTATAAGTTAATATGCTAGTTTGAATGATTGATCACCATTTAGGCTTGCATGTTAGCTATCTTGGTTTGAATTAAGAGTAGACACCATACTTTAATTCGAATTGAACTATGAATAGGAAGAGTATGTATGGACATTCGACAACAGGGATTAGATACATGCTTGGTTGTTTAAATTGTTCTTCTATGCTTAATGGGTTCCTAATGCTTAATTTTAGGTTAGACAACAAATGATCAAATTAGGGAATTAGGAACACAAGGTTATGACCACACACCATGGCTTAATCATACATTAGCTAGAATCAATCCGTTAATCTAATTGAACTTGGGAACTTATCTGCTTGAGTTAGTTATTTTCTTTCTTCCTTGTTTTATTATTTCCCTTCTTTTTCATTTCTGTTTTGTGTAGGGAAAATGAATTGAATCATTCAATCACCAATCCTCGTGGGATCGACCTCGCACTTACATACGCTATACTACCGAACGGTTCGTGCACTTGCGAGTATCACAAGTTGAGGATGCAACTGAATCCATTTTGGTGAAGCTGTATCTACACAACAATGACCAATAAGCGAAATTGATGTGCTTGTGATCAGGTTAAAGGACTTTCTTGGAACAATTTTGTTTGAGTGTGGTTAAAAATCCACCATCCAAATAGTCAGTATGAAGGAATGCATGCACAAGTTGGCTATGGGAAGTTGGAGGAGTAGATGCAATTGATGAATGGGGCGTAAGAATTCTCTGCAAAAGGGAAGAGAAAAGATGCTAAACAAAGTAAAGGGTTCCAACTTTTCAATATAAAACTATGTGTTGGTGGGAGAAAGTGACGGGAAGGCTAAAGCTTTGCTTTAGTGTTTGCATGATTACAATCACTTTTTATACATATATATATGAAAATGGCGTGGGAATTTTCTGAAGATGACTGAGAGGCCACCAATTGGCCTATTGCTTTTTGTTTAAGTTATATATATATGTATATGTCATGATTGGTATTATTAGACCCACCCACCAATTATTTGGCAAAATCCTCCGTCGACTTCATAAAAAATCCTCGGACGACCAAGATCCGGACGGATGAGTGGAAAAATCCTCGGACGGACAAGATCCGGACGGATGAGTGGAAAAATCCTCGGACGACCAAGATCCGGACGGATGAGCGGAAAAATCCTCGGACGACCAAGATCCGGACGGATGAGTGGAAAAATCCTCGGACGACCAAGATCCGGACGGATGAGTGGAAAAATCCTCGGTTGGATGGAAAGATCTGTTGGAGGAAGTTGGCTCAACTAAAAGATACAAGGAACCTCTCTCTTTGGGTTCCTTGGGTGTTTTTCATGGAGGGCTTTTGTTGTAGGTTGCTTTTGATTGGCCAAGGAGAGAACAACCTGCAGGAAACATGGAAGCCTAATTTGAGGACTTGTTTCAAGATGTTCTCATCTTTGGTCGAAGATATAGCTAAGCTAAGATAAAGGCAAAAGTGCAGCTGTGAGAGAGAGGTGAAGTAGTTGGAAGCTAGTGAGTGCATGAAATACCAAGGGTAGATTGAGTTCTCCAAGGTGTTTGAGCAAGAGTGTGAGAGAAACAAATTGTCAGGAAATTCACGCCTAGAGCTCCGGAAGGCATTAATTTTGGGAAGATTTGTAGCCACCCTACTATCCTGATCTCATTTTACTGACCAACCATAGGAGTCGATGATAGTTGGAAAATTCTCATTAAATGTCTAGAGCTCCGGAAGACATTAATTTTGAAAGGATTTTCAATGAAAGTTAGTTGAGGCCATTTAATGGCCAAACCCATGAGCTGAAGGAAGCTCTATAAATTGATCGTCAGAAGAAAAGAAGAGGACCGCCAACTGAACACACAAAATCTATCTCTTTATCCTGTACTTTTCAATTCATAGTCTAGGATTTTATCTTTCAAGCTATTCAGATTATCAGAGTTCTTCGTTTTTCTAGTGTAAGCTTACTTTCTTGCAATTTAATTCCAATTGTCTTTACATTCGAATTTAATTCAAGTCTTTATCGCTTTAATCTACTTAATCGCATTTACATTTCTGTCATTTCGTTTATTGTATTTACATTTGCTGCACTTATCACAAAAATCCTAAAAATAGTCATACAAAGCTCAATCATCCTTGACCTCAAGGAAGAAAAAGAACCTAGGCCAAGAGGAGGTTCCTTGCTTGGTCGATCAATTGTTTGATTAAGAAGTCAGAAGCGCAAACACACTCACACAATCTTTCCATCCAAGCCATCAAGTGGTTTGGTGGTGGCACGCCTACGCATCTCAAGAGAAGAAGGACCAAAACTCCTTCCGTCGGCCTACCCGGCCGTAAGAGGGAAACAAATTTATAAGATGAAAATTGCTAGGATTGTTCGTATATGGGTTGTTGGTTCATGCGTCCATATGCATCTATGGTTAGAAATCACTGTGCATGACCAATGATCACACTCATCTTAGTTATAACATTCATGTCACCTAGGCTAGCACACTGCATCATCTCAAGTTGAAAGAACACATTTAACTTGACAGGCTTCTTAAAAGCTGGAAGTCATATGCGCTTGTGGGTCACTATTGCTAGCATATAATTCATTTGTCAAGTACGTGAGTTGTGCTTGACTTGAAAGAGAAAAGGTCCGTAACATGCAAACACCTTATATAGAATCATACTCATGATGACAATTCAACTATTAATATTGATACTTATCTTGGGAAAATATATCATGTCAATTTCAGATATTGGATATATCTTATTGCACTAAATTTGCACTCCATTCCACCTCGAAATTTTGTTCTAATTATGCAGATGTCTGTTCAAGAGTTTCCTACAAACTCTACAATCATGGATCTGCTGGAAAGAACTGGGCGAGGGAGCCTGAGATGGACACCATACGGGTTCCCGCTGAAGGAAGAACTGAGGCCTAGGCTGAACCATGCGGCAGTGAGTGATCCTACATGCAAGCTGCAGATGGGGGATGTGGTGGAGCTGACTCCAGCAATTCCTGATAAGTCTTTGACAGAGTACAGGGAAGAGATTCAGCGCATGTACGACCAGGGCATGAGTGTATCAAGTACAGGGCCTGCTTCTAGTAGTATGGTGGGTTGGAGAAGTTGACCCCTGCTCGATTGTCTCTCATTTATGGTGTATCTAGTGACACTTAGTCATTCTTGTATATAAATCAAAAAAGCATTTGTAAAGAACAGCTACATGGTTCTGTTATTTGATGACTAACCGAATTCAACAAGGTGTTAAAACGGTTTATCTTGGAAGTTCACATATTGAATGCAATATTATGCTTCATGATACTCCTTTCCAATCTTATTGGTTCCATTATGCTTAATGCATGCTTCTAATAAGTTGCTGTATTTTGTCGGATGACTGAAACTGATGGAGAAAACGTACAAAATCTCTCATGATGTTGATCATTTGTAAGCTTTCCTGAGCCTGAATTGTAGAAAGGGGGGAAAACAAAAGCCTCATGCTCTCTTCACATAATCAATTAATGATTCAAAACACTATGAATGACCATATGGCGTAAAGCATTCAAATAATTGTGAAAGAACGACTACAGAAGTAAACAACATAATATTTAAACTGAACATTCTTTTACAAGTACACAGATCCAATACGAGTCAGAATCCCTAGTAAGTGAACAACTGTCTCATCTCACATCTGTGGACTATAATCCCATAGGCTGATTGATGTACCATGTAATCTCTCATTTGGTGCGTTTAGCAAGGGGAAAGGATACCCTTTGGGGAGTACCCTGAGGCAGATCAGAGGGCTTCTGTTCCTGGGGCGGATTGGGTTCGGCAGGTTCTTCATCTTCCTCCATTTCTTCCACTGCTTGAGCAGATTGTTTCTTTGGGATTGCCAGTTGATAGTTTGGGCTGATCAATGTGTCCTGTTCAGGCGGCAATGCCACACCAGGCCCCGCAATTGATTTTGGTAATGGGATTTTGTTCCTGTTTCTAGCCAACTCCAGTAGCACCTGATGATGGGTTTGCTTAACAATGTCAAAATTTGTACCATAATGGCTGAATAACACACATAAGCTGATTGATTTCATAACGAGAAGGGTACATTTTTTTTTATGCATAGTGTTATACAATTTTGTTATATGAACTCAAATTTAGCTGAAGAAATGGAAGGGAGTGAAATATATTACCTCTCTTGGAGGGGGCTGTGAGAAGCTGAAATTAACCTTGGACTGAATAGCAAGCTTGACATCGTCACAATCAATTGCGGGCTTACCAGCATGTTCTGAGTAGACCTGTGCATCAGTGAGCACATCAACCACGTATCGATACCACAGTTCCAAGAATTGGTGAATAACACGAGGCTCATATTCCTCCACACCCATTGATTTTAACAGCGTTTTCACAATCTTTGCATCTCTGGGCAAGTCCTCATCTTCCCCTGCCATTTCCTGGTTCTGGGTACTTCTGCTAGGCAGGGAGGCAGGGCCAGAGCAGTTGGGATGGGCTAAACCTCTAAACTACTACACTTCTTTTTCTTTCAACAATCTGGACAATCAGCAAGCTACACCGCTCTGTTACTCCAAGGACAATAGAAACTGTAGCAAGAATAGCCTGGACATAGAGCAGTATCAGAAATATGTATTTCGAGGAGCAAAATAACACAATTAGAACAGCAAACTAGCACAAATTTGAGGCAGTAATTGATGAATATACAAAACTTCGAGGCAAATAAGCAGTGAACAGAAAATAGAACAATGAAAGAGGCTGCTACCACTGCAAGTTAAATATTGTAGCACCAAAAATGAAAAGGATACACAACCAGAGTCAATTTTATCAAGATACAAAAAGGGTTCCATAAAAAAAATAAAAAAGGCATCAAATTTTGGTTCACGGCGCAAATCAATCTTCCCTGCTTATTGGAAATTTTCACATCAGTACCTCCACAAATTTGCACACGGAAAGGTTGAATTTTATATTACAATTGTGTCCATCGAACAAGAGAAAGTTTTCAAACCTATATCATATGATTATTTCCAGAACACAAAAACCATTCTGCTCGGTAAAAAAGTAGAATTTATCTATTGATGTACTGGATTTTATGTCAAATTTCTTCAGTGGAAGTCCTAAGTACTAAATCCAAAATAAAATTTACCAAAATCAAAGAATTTCAAAATGGAGAGAGAGGCACAATCAGCAGGGAACGAGAGTAGGTAGCTCACCTGATTTTGTATGGCCGTCCAATTAGAGATATCGAGGCTTCTGTGACTTGGGATTTGCTTGAGACACACAGCAGTGATGAGTGAATAAAACTGAAACTAGGGCTTTGCTGATGGGTGCGCGGGAGAAGAAAGAGGAAATGGGGAGAGACAGAGAGAGAGAGAGAGAGAGAGAGAGTTTGGGTAATTGGGGACAATGGAAGAGTGTTAAGACTTTTTGGGCTTAGCATTTCCTCCATTCAAAGTTGGAATGAGGCCCAACTTCAATTTTTTTATTTATAATAAATATATATATTTTTTGGGGGCAGTGGAATCTACCTTGTATTTTAATTTAGTTTTACAGTTTTTTATTTTTATGTATAAAAGTGATATTAAAAGCGATATTGGAGAAGAAGGAAATTGAAGGCATGGTGGAGCTACAGTTCACAACACTTTCTGGTTTGCACAGTTGACAGCAATTTCATCTTTGTATGGTTTTGGGTTTTATTAATAAAATTGGAGGGTACACCAAGTAGTCAGTGTACACGGAACATATAAAAATTTCTCGAATTGGAGGAGAAGGAAAATTGAAGACATTGTTAGGGTACAAGTTTATTGAGCTAAAAGTATTAGAAGTATAACTGCAGCTAATTATTCAGTTTGTGCACTTTTTTCACAGAGAATTGCAATACCCACATTTTGAATGAAGCAGAAAAATCTCCATTAACTAATACCACTTGCATTATTTGATATAATATAACTTTCCAGTACAATCCATTAAAGTGAAAACAACAGATAGAATTGGACTTAATTTTTTTCTCTCTCTATCTCCACAAGAATTCTTGAACAGAACCTTGCCATGAAAGCACAAGCATCAGCAATACTAAAACCCCAGCAAGCCCCCAGCTTGAGCTCCCAATTCTTAGCACCCATGAAGGTTCAGGAGAAGGAACAAAAGAATCTCCTTGAGCTGATGAAGATGATGAACTTGATGATGAAGAAGTGGTTTTAATGGCAATGATAAGTCCAGCAAGGACCATGGGAAGGACAAACCCAGAGCTCCATTTTGTCTCATAATATCTTGCATCAGTTTTTCTGGTTGTCACATATAATGGTGAAAGTACAATTGCAGATACTAGAGCCAGCACCAGGGCTGTTGATCTTTGAGATGAGCTATGGCTTGTGTATGCATAGCTAGTAGCAGCCATTGGTGGGCTCAATAGTAAAAACTCAAGCTTGGTTTTTCTTTTTCTTGGAGAAAAACCAACTTGATGATGAGCTATATATAAAATCAGATGTGGCTGGAGATTTATAAATACAGAGAGCTAAGAAGGAGGACATGGTTAAGGAATCTAGGTTGGAATGATTGTATTTGGATGACAAAAGTGATAGACAGCCGTCCAAAAAGTGCAAAAATGAGAAAGATGAGGGGACTAAATTATGAAAATAATGGTGGGATGGGTTTAAAAGTGATGGTAAAGGTTAAAGAAGATTGGAAGCTTTGGAAGTAAGGTATTTCTGATGTGTTTTTTTAGTGTGTGTTCATACATGACAATAAGCAAATGCTAGCTGTGGTTCATTATTTTGGGAAACCAGCTGTTCTTCTTAACATCTAGATTTCTCTTCAACAGGCAAAGCAAAGGTAAAGTATCAATGAGCAAAAATAGAATATAATATCAGCTGAGGTAGCCCCATCTGCAAGAATTTTCTTGTAAATGGGCTATTTTGAACAGAAAAGGGTCTTGAATGCTCTGGCCATTGGACCTTGTTTCTTTTTTTGGATTTTTGAGATGTGCAATACTCTGCTCGCGTTGTAGAATGTTGGATCAAATTAGTTAGCTCAACAATAGTTAAAAGATAGAGTCTCATCTAACGACTTTAGGTTTATTTATATTTGAAGCTAAGTACAGATAATGAATTGGGCTTATCCCAAGATCTTGCCTAATTTAACCCTCCAAATCTGTTATGATGTCTTGCCATCTTCTAGCCTACTTCTACTTGGCATCTTATTTTGTTGCCTTGTGAGCACTACATTTTAAAGGTATTTTTTTAATATGCATATATAGTTCTTTAAAATCTATGACAATAATGTCAATTTCTGATTGTGAATTTTATATTTTTGGAAGTCTGTGCCCATCGTGAAGACAAAGTGATGCTTTCCCATGCCCTGATCCTGTAGTTTCCTGCTGAACCTTATCGATTGTGCTATTCTTTTGGTCCCAGATGACACATGCTTTTTAATTAGTGTGAAAAGTGCCAACTTTTGCGTCACTAAGTATTAAAAAGTGATTAGCTTAGTTGAGGTATCTTCAGTTTTATATGATTCCCAATTGTCATTGGCATAACGACACATCTCTTAAAAAAAATCTAAAGAGAAAGTATTAAAAAAGAGAAAAGAAAAATTCAATAAGAACTCACTAACAATCACCGGCATTTTTGCAGGAATGTACTTAATTCACTCCTACAAAAATGCGAGACTGACACGAATTACCGTTATTCGCACTCTCCAGCCTAATATCCTTACAATTACAGATCAATCTCATTGTTTCCTTTTTGTCATTTTAAGGTTGGCATGATTGGTTTCATCATCCAAAAGAACATGCATGTGGGTTATACAATTGTCCTCTACCTCACAAATGGGGGATGTCTTTCACTCTCTTTTTAAGTCTTGTATGGTGAATGCGTGAAGCATAGCACAAAATGCCAATGTAAGTAGCCAAAGAGGAAAAGCAATCACACAGAGAGCACTCATATTCTCAGTTCTAATCCATGGCCGTGGCCTACCCAAAATTGTATAATGTCCTCTCCTTCTACCTTGCAACCATCATAGCCATTTCTCAATTCTTGATTTCCATTTTTCCTTATTTGAATCCAATCACACTCCTAATCACACTTGCAGATGCATTTTTATCTCTATACTTGAGATCATGTGGTCTTTGTCCCTGCACAGTTGAATTAGATGACCAAACTACAATGAACTTTTGGGTTGCAAATTCTAGGAGGTCCAATAAGCCTGCTCTTGTAATGCTTCATGGGTATGGTGGCAATTCAAAGTGGCAATTCATCCATCAAGTGGGTTCACTTTCCCAAAGTTTCAATCTGTACATACCTGATCTATTGTTCTTTGGCAAATCCTACACCAACAGGCCAGAAAGGACAGAGGTTTTCCAATCAAAATGTGTGGCAGAAGCGTTGAAGACATTAGGGGTGGAGAGATTTGCTGTTTACTCTATAAGTTATGGAGGGTATGTGGCATATTGGATGGCTGAGATGTATCCAGAGTTGGTGGAGAAGGTTGTAGTTGTGAGTTGTGGGGTTGGGATGACAGATGAGCAGAAAAGAGAGCAGATCAATAAGGTTGGAAGCAATGCATTGAATCTCCTTGTACCTGAAAGTGCTCATGATCTGAGGCTCTTGGTGAATCTGACAATGCACAAACCTGGCCCTTCTAAGTGGGTCCCTGATATTTTCCTTCATGGGTTCATCAATGTGAGTCTAATTCCTTCAGTTTTAGAACACCCCCTTACATGGTAGATTATAGTTATTTATTCTTCAGTGGTATTGGCATCCGTCATGGCATAATTGCATGTTATATTGTCAAATTGTCAATAACGTAATGATTGATGTGCCTGGTCGGTGAACATTTATCCGTCACACTAATTCCTATAATTCCAATAGCATTGAATTTGTGAGATATATCAATTCCTAAATTTTATAAAGGTTTGCATGCTGCATATGCAGGTGACCTATAAACAACACAGGAAGGAGAAATTAGAGCTAGCGGAGCACTTGCTGAGGAAAAAAGCAGATATAGACCTTCCCATTCTAACTCAGGTAATCAACTTAGCCATAATTTAAAAACTTAGCCTAATTAATCTTTCTCTTCAGTCTTGTAAATGAATGTTATTTTTGTGTGAAGGAAACACTGATAATTTGGGGAGACAAAGATGATGTCTTCCCTGTGTACTTGGCCTATCAGCTGCAAAGGTGTCTTTAAACTAATTTATTTCATCTTCATGATCAAATTTAATCAGGATTTGAAACCAATCTGAACCTATTGTTAATGTTTTTTTTTCAATCTACAGGCAGTTGGGGCCAAAATCAAAGGTGGAGATAATCAAGGACACAGGTCATGCAGTAAATATGGATTCACCCATTTCCCTGAATGCTCTGATAACTTCATTTGTTTTGGGTTACTCTTAGTGTGGCAGACTTGCATTATCAAATCTATTGGATGATGTATTAGTTTTGGGTTAAACAGAGACTGCTGCTGGCCACAGATGGAGCAAAAATGTGTATATAAGTAGGATATTTTCATGTTATTGGTGAAGTTGGAATGAGGAGAAACCCAAACACAGAAACAGGGTTATGCTTGCTTTATGGGTCATCTTTGATTAATTTATGCAGCTACAGCTGTGAGATGGTCTAACTTTTGCAAGCAAGCAAGCTTTGAATATTGATGTAACTTTTGTTTGTCAAGAAATTGCTGTTTGTGTCACTCACTCCCTACACAAAACAAGCAAACACAATGGGAGATATATTCACACGGTCACACCATATAGAGATATGACCAATAAGCGAAATTGATGTGCTTGTGATCAGGTTAAAGGACTTTCTTTGAACAATTTATAAGATGAAAATTGCTAGGATTGTTTGTATATGGGTCGTTGGTGCATGCGTCCATATGCATCTATGGTTAGAAATCAATGTGCATGACCAACGATCACACTCATCTTAGTTATAAAATTTATGGCACCTAGGCTACCACACTGTATCATCTCAAGTTGAAAGAACACATTTAACTTAATAGGCTTCTTAATAGTTGGAAGTCATCTGTGCGTGTGGCCACTGTTGCTAGCATAATTCTTTAATTCATTCCTCAATTACGTGAGTTGTGCTTGACTTGAATGAGAAAAAGTTCATCACATGCAAACACCTCATAGAATCAAACTCATGATGACAATTCAACTACGAATATTGATACTTATCTTGGGAAAATATATCATGTCAATTTCTGATATTGGATATATCTTATTGCATTGAATTTGCACTCCATTCCACCTCGAAATTTTGGTAGCTAGTAAACGTCAAACAAAAGTTTTTCCATTCTCTAGTCGATTTCAAACTATGTCACATTTTCAACCCAAAAATACTTATATAAGCATGCTTTTGTAATTGGTTTTCTTTTGGTAAACAAACAAGGGTTTCTTAAAAAAGAAGAATACGAGATCTCTACCCAGATTTCGACTCACATGTCAACAATTTCGGTTTTTTAAAATATAATACATGTTGGTTGGTCTTCTAGTAAGTTTGTGTAAATTAGCTTAGTTTATGAAGACACTCAATAAACAATATTGCATTAGAAACCAAGGGAAAAAGTACAGCAAGACCATCAACAATAAAAATCAATTCCATGGGTTACCAAAAGTTTTGGAATGTCTTCTCTGTTAGTAAAGTCAAAGACAAAACATAGACATCCCTAAATGGCTTGTCTACCACCTTGTTACTTTTCCTTGTTTTCATATTCCTTGTTTTAGGGATGGAAACTCTCCATGTTTCCCTCCATGTCTTGTGCATTGTTTGTAACTAATAATCACCTTGTATACTTGTATATCTAACCCTTCACTAAGTAAGAAACTCAATTGGCAGATTTGAATTCTCTGCAAAACCTATCTTGTTCTTCTTATTATACATTCTCAACTCTCTCAATTACACTATATTTGGCATGGTATCAGAGCAATCGATTTTGGTTGCCTCTGCATAACCTTGTTCTTGCCTAAATCTCTACCTATCCTTGCCCATAATTTGCTGTTATATTATTCCTACCTCATACTTTGCCTTGCCTCAAAATTGGTCTTGATCACAAGCCCTTTTTGTGCTCTTGTTTGCTGAAGTTTTAAGCTATTTCTTCCTCTACATCCTTTTATATACTTACCTCATGGGTGACACCAACGACTCCATCAACGACTCCACGGACGACTCCTCTAAAATCGACTCCACCAAGATCGACTCCACAACACCACCACCACCCCGGTCCTCTCATGACTACTCTCCAATTACTCCTGATAAGTTGGATGGGTCCAACTATCCTGCATGGTCTCGTAGTGTTCGCTTGGCCATCACTGCTCGTCGTATGGCTGGTTTCATTAATGGTAAAAAGATTGCCCCTGCCATTGATGATCCTAGCTATGAAGCTTGGGATGAAGACAACTGTTTGGTGCAGTCATGGCTCCTCAACTCCATGACCAAAAATGTACGTGCCTTATTTGATCACTGCTCAACGGCTTATGCGGTGTGGGACGCAGCTCGGAAGACATATACTGTCACACAGAATAGCTCCAAGTTGTACCAACTCCGTCGTCAGTCAGTCACCACCTCTCAAAGTGGTGAACCTGTGAATGTATTCTACGAAAAATTACACATAATATGGCAGGAAATTGACAGCCTCCGTCCCTGCAAACATACCAATCCCGATGATGTGGCTCTTCACCAACAAGCACTTGAGGTGGAACGTGTGTACGATTTTTTGGGAGGACTCGATCCCAACTTTGATTCCGTTCGTAGTCGGATTCTTGCCATGAATCCGCTTCCAGCAGTCATTGAAGCTTATGCACTAGTGGTAGAAGAAGATAATCGCCAATCTTCCATGCTTGGCGGTGGGAGTGCAATGGCGGTCAAGCCATATCGGCCACCACACCGTACGTCCTCCGGACTTCCCCCCCGGGGTCCCAAAACTGACAATGCAAAGGGAACTGAGAAGTGCACTCATTGTGGTGGTGATCATCTTGTTGAGAAGTGCTTCAAGCTTCATGGTTATCCTGAGTGGTGGGATGCTTTCAAATCCCGCAACAAAACACCCAAGGCAGCATGTGTTATAACTACTGATGCCTCTCCATCTTCCACCCTACTCTCCGACTCCGAATCAGGTACACAACCCACTACATGGATAATTGACACAGGTGCCACTGATCATATGACTTTTGACTCTACTATGTTTTCCACAATATCTTCTAAGTCTCGTCATCCTTACATCACTAGTGCCAATGGAGTCCCCTCTAATGTTGCTGGTGAAGGAACTATATCACTTTCCCCTTCCTTATCTTTATCTCATACACTACTTGTTCCCTCCATCAATTGCAATTTGCTGTCTGTTGGAAAATTACTTGACTCACATAACTGTTATGCCACATTCTATCCTTCCCATTGTCTTTTTCAGGACCTCACGACTCACGCGACGATTGGGCATGGTAAACGAAGAGGGGGGTTGTATTCCTTGACGGTCTCTTCACCACCAAGGGCAGCTCATACTCAAGGTTCCAGCTCACAAGCTCGCAATCAACATCAGATTTGGCTTTGGCATCGTCGTCTAGGACATCCATCCTTTGGCTATCTTCAACGTTTGTTTCCGTCTTTGTTTCGTGGCCTAGATCATTCTCAGTTTCAGTGTGAAACCTGTGTATTGGCCAAAAGCCATCGAACTGTTTTTCCCTTAAGTGATAATAAAACGGAATTCCCTTTTGATTTGGTTCACTCTGATGTTTGGGGTCCTGCTAAAGTTTCTTCCAATGGCAAAAGATGGTTTATTACATTTATTGATGATTGTACTCGCATGACTTGGGTATATTTACTAGCTCATAAAAGTGACGTTTCCGCTGCAATCCGTGAATTTCATGCTATGATTACCACACAGTTCCAAGCTTCCATCAAAGTATTCCGGTCTGATAATGGTGGGGAATATGTGAACAATGTCTTGGCACATTTCTTTCGGGACCAAGGCATCATTCATCAAACCTCCACATCTTTCACTCCGCAACAAAATGGTGTCGCAGAGCGAAAGAATCGACAATTACTTGAGGTTACTCGTGCTTACATGCTGGATAAATCGGTCCCTCACTACTTATGGGGACATGCCCTTCTTTCTGCAGTATATGTAATTAATCGAGTGCCGAGTAGTGTTTTGAAGTTTGAAACTCCACTGAACACCTTGGCTCGTCATGTCTCTCTTCCTACAGTCCTCAAGCTGCCTCCTCGCATATTTGGTTGTGTTGTATATGCTCATGTTCCATCTCATCAAAGAAGTAAGCTGGACCCTTGTGCCATTCGATGTGTGTTCGTTGGGTATGGATCAACTCAAAAGGGATACAAGTGTTACCATCCTCCTACTCGTAAGCTCTTTGTCACTATGGATGCCACATTTCATGAAGATTTATCCTACTTTAAAGCTGCTATGCCCCCTTCTCTTCAGGGGGAGAGAAGGAATGAAGAGAAGGAAGAAAAGGAAGAAAATATCCAACTCTGTGACAAAACGACCGGTCGCAACCCAGAAGCGATCGGTCGCTTTCCTGAAACGACCGGTCGCACTGACCACAGCGACCGGTCGCATTGCTCCAGCGATGATGAAGATCGACTCTGTGACAAAACGACCGGTCGCAACCCAGAAGCGACCGGTCGCCTTCCTGAAACGACCGGTCGCACTGACCACGACCGGTCGCCTTGCTCCAGCGATGATGAAGATCGACTCTGTGACAAAACGACCGGTCGTAATCCAGAAGCGACCGGTCGTCGTGACAAAACGACCGGTCGCACAGAATCCAGCGACCGGTCGCCAAGCACCAGTGAACTTCAAAATTTGGACAGCGATGAAGGTATTGGAAAATTGTCGTTCTTATTTGGTGAAGATCCCGGAGGAGACAATTCAAATGGTTGCTGCGATCAACAACAAAATACAACCCCTTCTTCTCAACCATCGGACCAGTCGTCTCGTGATGAGGAAACACTTGAGGTAATTCCCGAAGCACCTAATGCTATACCATACACTCTCCCACCTAGGACCACTAGAGGAAAACCCAAGCCTCAATATTGTCCTGACCTTACTGCCAAATCTAAATATCCCATTAATAACCATGTTTCAACTCATAGATTGTCAAAGTCATATGCATCATTTGTCAATCAATTATCTACTGTATGTGTTCCAAATAAGTGGCAGGATGCTATAACAGATTCCAGATGGGCTGAAGCAATGGCGATTGAAATGGAAGCTCTGGAAAAGAATTCTACATGGGAAATGGTCCAGTTGCCACAAGGGAAGAAACCAGTTGGATGTCGGTGGATATACACCATTAAATACAAAGCTGATGGATCCATAGATCGATACAAAGCTCGATTAGTGGCCAAAGGGTATACACAAACATATGGAATTGACTACCAAGAGACATTTGCACCTGTTGCCAAGATCAATACCGTACGTGTTCTCATGTCATTGGCTGCAAACCTTGATTGGCCACTTTTGCAGTATGATGTAAAGAATGCATTTCTTCACGGGGAATTGCAAGAAGAAGTGTATATGGAACCACCACCAGGGATCTCCATGGCACTTGGTCCCAACACCGTGTGCAAGCTGAGAAAATCATTATACGGGCTAAAGCAGTCACCACGAGCCTGGTTTGGAAAATTCACAGATTCTATGAAGCGCTTTGGGTACACTCAGAGCCACTCGGATCACACTTTATTCTTAAAGCGTCGTGGTGACAAACTTACGGCCCTTATCATCTATGTTGATGATATGGTGGTTACCGGTAATGACAATGAAGAAATGAAGAATCTGCAGAAGCTCCTTGCTAGTAAATTTGAGATGAAGGAATTAGGTGAGTTACAATATTTTCTTGGCATAGAAGTTGCTAGATCAACACATGGCATATTTCTATCCCAACGAAAATATGTGTTAGACTTGTTAACAGAAACTGGAATGCTTGATTGTAAGCCAGCTGACACACCTATTGAGCAGAACCACAAGTTAGGGATGTATCCAGACCAAGCACCCACTGACAAAGAAAGGTATCAAAGATTGGTTGGGCGACTGATTTATCTATCACACACACGCCCCGACATAGCTTATGCTGTGAGTATGGTGAGTCAGTTTATGCATCAACCAAGTGAGGCACACATGAATGCAGTAACTCGGATCATGAGGTACTTGAAGGCTGCCCCTGCCAAA
Source organism: Prunus avium (assembly GCF_965620075.1). Taxonomy (NCBI): domain Eukaryota; kingdom Viridiplantae; phylum Streptophyta; class Magnoliopsida; order Rosales; family Rosaceae; genus Prunus; species Prunus avium. The sequence continues at coordinate 3,034,014 of NC_142286.1, forward strand.
GGGTTAATATTCTCCAAACATACACATATGAACCCAGAAGGATACACAGATGCGGATTGGGCAGGATCCATCACAGATAGACGTTCTACTTCTGGATACTTTACATTTGTGGGGGGCAACTTAGTCACTTGGAGAAGTAAGAAGCAAAAAGTTGTGGCTAGATCAAGTGCTGAAGCAGAATTTAGGGGAATGGCTCAAGGAGTTTGTGAATTGCTCTGGTTACGGAAATTACTGAAGGATCTGGGAATTAAACCATTGAAAGCTACAAACTTGTACTGCGACAATAAATCAGCTATCGAGATAGCACATAACCCAGTACAACACGACCGTACCAAACATGTGGAAGTCGACCGACACTTCATCAAAGAGAAACTAGAAAGGGGTATAATCAAGTTTCCATTTGTAAACTCGGAAAACCAACTTGCTGACATCTTGACGAAGGCCGTATCAAGTAAAGTTTTCCATGACTCACTGGACAAGTTGGGCATGCGTGATATCTTTGCACCAACTTGAGGGGGAGTGTTAGTAAAGTCAAAGACAAAACATAGACATCCCTAAATGGCTTGTCTACCACCTTGTTACTTTTCCTTGTTTTCATATTCCTTGTTTTAGGGATGGAAACTCTCCATGTTTCCCTCCATGTCTTGTGCATTGTTTGTAACTAATAATCACCTTGTATACTTGTATATCTAACCCTTCACTAAGTAAGAAACTCAATTGGCAGATTTGAATTCTCTGCAAAACCTATCTTGTTCTTCTTATTATACATTCTCAACTCTCTCAATTACACTATATTTGGCATTCTCCTACTACCTCTCAGCCACATCAACAATTTTCCACTGCCTCATATCAGTTTTGTTCAAGACAGACTGGGATTTAATGTTCTTCAGAATTCCAGATACTCTTGTAGCACTATACTTTAGGCTATGTGGCCTATCTCCTTGTACCATTGACATTGATGACCAAACCACCATGCACTTCTGGACAGCCAACCACAGGCGGTTCAATAAACAGGTCTGGTTTTGGTTTTCGGTTTACGATCTTAGCTATGGCGGGTTAGTGGCGTATTGGATGGCTGAGATGTGTCCAGAGATGGTGGAGAATGTTGTGATTGTGAGTAGTGGGGTAGTTTGGACTGATGAACAGAAGGATGAGCTGTTGAGTGTGAATTCAGATGCTTTGGAGATTCTTTTACCAAAAAGTCCACATGATCTACGGCTGTTAGTGAATCGATCTGTGTATAAGTATGATGCTTTCAAGTGGGTTCCTTGAACACTTGGTGGCCAAAAGAGCAGATTCAAACCTTCCTATTCTAACTCAGGTAACTTGAGTAGTCTCAATTTTCTTTCTCTTGAAAAGCATTCTCTGCTTAAGGTTTCTAACTTGTTATATATAACTTTGTTTATGCCCCAAATCAAAATTAGAGAGAATCAAGGACACAGGTCATGCAGCAAATTTTGATTCGCCGGACACAATCAATGCATAAAATCATTTGTTTTAGGTAGTTGTCCCTTCATTGTTGGAAGCCCAATGGAAGTCAAATTAAAAACCTAGCCACAATATATATGTTTGCTTAGGTTGGAACTAGGAAGCACAGACATGCTGTAAGGGAGGACTTATTTATCCAAGAGGGGATGCAAAAGGTAATGAGATTGTCCGTCATTTTAATAGAGGAGAAAATACAGACACTCAAAGACACCCAAGGCTGCAGCAAAGAAAAAGGACAGTCACACAACCAAGGAATCACTCAAGACACCCAAGACTCATCCAGGACAAAGCCAGCATGTATTGGATATGGATGAAGTAGGAATATAGGCATATTCTTTATTCTAGATTATTCTTATGTAGGTTCTATATACATGTGCTATTCTTTTGTAAAGGTTATACAAGATGAATGTAAATTCAGAAAACCCTAATATACAGAATGAGAAATAGACAAGTTTTCTTTTCCCCCTGAAATCCTGTTCTTTCCTTTTATGTGAAAAACTCTTTATGGTATGACGAACCTTTATACCTAACAGTCCCTAGCTTCCTTGGGAAAAATCTGGCCAAGGAAAAAGAGTACCACACCCCTAGATTAACAAGTAACTACTGCTCACTGATATCAGACTCTAGAGTAGATAAAAGCCACAATGGTGTTGATTCTTCTGATTAAAAAGACCTGCCTTCTTGCAAACCAAATTGAGCAAGAGAGTGTAACGCTCCATTTACCCTGTCGAGGTTGAAAGAGAACATCAGTGACACCCACCCGCACCAAAAGAACCCGTACATCTTCAATTAGATTTCCATAGTTACTCCAAGACTCAGCACCACCAGAAACTAGTAACAATGCTTGTTGCGAGTAAGAGGCTAGTTGAATATGATTAAACCACCGCGGGTAAGCCATGATCTGAGGGGGCGCCGGGGCGGCCTTGCGACAGGTCCCCTGACATTGTTTTTGTTTGTATTATATGATATTAATATTTTATATTCTAGTGTGCTACATATTGACAGAAAAGCTTTTAAAAAAAACAGAAATACGTGAAAAAAGGGAATTATCAAACTTTAACTAACCAGCAGAAATATATATCCCCAAAACGCTTTCTCGTCCCTTTCCTATCGTTCTTGAAAAAAAAAACATGCTTTCTCCTAAAAAAAAAAAGTTTTTTCTTCAACTCAAAACAAAACAAAAAAACATAATGCCTTCTTCTTTTTCTTAAAAGAGTGTATTCAATTTAGATTTTAAATGATTTTAAAATAGTTATAAAGTTGATGGAGTTTAATTGAATTTAATTGAGTTTGACTGAATTCTACAAACTCCACATAGATTTTGGCTAAATTCGTGTATAGATTTTAATTGAGTTTGTTAGAATTTTATTATTGATTTTAATGGAGTTTATAGTGATGGCAATGGTGGTGATGGCAATGGCGGTGGCGATGGTGGTTTGTGGGGGAGGTAGTGGTGGAGGAGGTAGGGGTGGTAGTGGTGGTGGCGGCAACCAGGGACGGACCCAGGATTTCAAAGTGGCGTGGGCTAAATTTACCTTACATACAAACCTATAGAAAACTTGATAGTAAAATTGAATTTCATTGATAACAAAAAAATACATGGGGGACATAATGAGTCTTACTCCTCAAAATGCATCTAATGCAAAATACAAATACAAATAACGCTTATATAAAGTATAACCTATTGAATAATATATAGAAGATGTAAACATATAAACTAACAAAATCCCTAATTGATAATTCATAAGTCTCAATTGTAAATCCAGTTTGGGGTTAGTTTGTATCTTTTATTTGTGAGACGTGGTGTAGTGCAAGTTTGTTAATGAGATTTTATTTGTGTGTGGGGTTAGTTTTAATTTTTTTATTGTTATTAACTTATTAGTCAGACATGCGGGGTAGGTTTCTTAATGGGATTTTAATTGGCTGGAATGGGGATGTCAAGTGGGCTGGACTGTGGTATTATTTTAGCCTACAACAAATAAACTCACCTAGGCTACAGCCCAGGTTAGCCTGGGTGTAGGACCGTGCCTGGCGGCAACAGTGAGGTGGTGGAGGAGGTGGGGGTGATAGTGATGGTGGAGGTGGAGGTGGAGGTGGTGGTGGTGGTGGAGGTGGTGGCGGTGGCGATGGCAATGGCAGTGAATCAGTGATGGTGATGATGCTGGCAGTGGTTGTGGTGGTGGTGACGGTAGGGCTGATAGTGAGGGTGGTAGTGGTGGTGGAGGTAGGGGTAAGGGTGGTGGAGGTGGTGGTGGTGGCAGAGGCAGTGATGGTGATGGTGTTGGCAATAGTGGTGGTGGTGGTGGTGGGGGTGAAGGTGGGGCTGATAGTGGGGGCGACGGTGGGTGGTGGTGGTGGTGGAGGTGGCGATGGTGGTGGTAGTGCTAGGGGGTGACGATGGTGGTGGCGGCGACGACGATGACTGTGGTGGTGGTGATGGTGGCGGGGGCGGCTATGGTGATAGTCATGATAAAATAGTGGTAGTAGAAGTGGTGAAATTATATCTTGAGCATAAAAATAATATATCTATCAAAATCTCTGGGGGGAAGCAAAGATTTTTCATGGCTTAAAATTAGTCTATTATCAAACGAAATCCACCACTTTTTGTATTTCCTTTAAAATCAATGAGTTTTTGAATACACCCAAACTTTTATGAAGTCTTTTAAAGTCGTGATTGAATACATCCAAATTTGAATGGAGTTTAAAAAATCTGAATTGAATAGACTTTTATAAAATCGTGATTGAATACACCTAAACTTTTAAACTTCTTTAAAAATTTTTAAAATCTAAATTGAATACACCCTTATTTTCTGTTAAGTAATCATCATCATCCATCAATTTTTCTTTGGTTCTTTTTTTGTTTTCTCAATTCTTTGACAATTTTTGTTATTCTTTCAATTTTAGGAATTTCAACACCAAAAAGGAAAAACCCTAAGTCCTAAATTCATAAAGACCACTCAAGATCAAATCGTCATATTCAAATCCAGGTATGTATCTAAATTTCAATCTATATTAAATGACTTATTTGATTAAATTATTATCACATGTCGATTGGTTATATAAGAAAATATAGTTTATAATACCATGACAATTATTAACCTGCACGAGAAGGTCCTTCCTGCAAAGCAGCAAGTTCAGTGCCCAATACATCCAAACGTCTGTAAAGCCCAACGCCACTGCCTCCGCGTTCGCGTCTGCGTCCGTGTCTGACTCTCTCTCCTCTCAATCCAAAGCAGGTCAGCATCTCTTATCTCTTATCTCCTCAATCCCTTGTGCACGTATGTATATTTTTTTGTTGTCAACGATCTGTGTTTCTTTTGATGCTTTTATTTCACTTTTGGTTTCATCTGTTTCTTCTGATATGGTATTGATATTGCTTTTGCATTTTATTGGACGCAATTTGAATTGCTTGAGTCTATATACATAACTGATTAGGGTTTGATTTTGGTATCTAGTGAGGGTAGAGTTGAAGATACAAAAGAGATCGAGATATGTCTACACGTTTTGAAATCTATGACATTTGTGTCTTTTTGTAATCTTTTATTGTCGTTACTTGTTCTTCTCAAAAGCTTGAATAACATGACCGTGGACATTAGGCTAATAGGAATAGGCATATATTTATTGATATACTATTTTGGTGCAGATATTATTTATTTTATACTGATTTTGGTGCGGATATTTTTCTTAATTCACATGTTGTCTTACAAACACACAGTTGAAGTTAGGATTTGATATAATTGCAAAATATGTTTATTTAGCTTGATGAATTAAACTCCTATGTCTTTCTCTGCATTACATTGGGCTTTCAATGTTGTGCTAAATAATTAATCACCTTGTTTCAGTCTCTCCGTGCTTACTTGCGTACATGGAGGGTCATGGTTATAAATCTTTGTATGTATTGGTGACATCTTGTGCAAGCCCATATCAAGGTGAGATATATGAAATTCAAATCCAAAAAGGATCTGGACAAATTATGGGGGAAGGAGGAGGAGCAATTGGAGTTAATTATGGCAAAGATCAAGCCCCACTGATTGATCCTGTAACCACCTTCTTCAACAAGAAGACTTACTCCATCCCGAACATTTGTCTCTGTGATGCTACAGAGTTATTCGGTGGCTCCAAGTTGTATTTGTTGCTGAGACAGGGCATGCAAGTTAGTCCTCTTCGCTCCTTCATGACACCGGACTCCTTGAAGGGACATGTTTTTGACATACAAAACAAGTCATTCTCTACCTTCGAGGGCCCCAAAGTACCTAAGCCACTTGGAGCTGTGATTTCTGCATATGATAAGTTATATAATCTTGCAATTCCTATAACCTCTCCGTATAGGCCAAACCCAGAATCAGTGTTTGAGCGGTACGATCCCCACAATGACAGTTGGGAGTTTCTTCCACCTGTTCCCTCCTTTATTTCTGATAAAAGAGTGGAGATAGTTGGTTATGCTGTTTACAACGACAATATTTTGCTTTCGTTAAGATGCGCCTTAGGATCTAAGTTCATTGCATTTCATGTAAGAACTAAGGAATGGAGCCATGTCGAAGCAGATTTATCTAGTCGCATGGCCTTATCACATTTTCCTTTCCGAGGGAGGGCGGTGGTTTTAGGTAATCGAATGTATGCTTCATCTAATATATTTGGGGTGGTTATTGAATTTTTCTTCGATTGTGAAGCATATTCTTTAACCCCAAAGTTGGTGCTTCCGGGTTTGGAAAGAATGTACCCTTCATACATGGATTTTGGTGTTCAGACAGAGTATTTGGTTCATTTGGGGGGCTGGGATTTTTGTCTTGTCCAGACTGCCTATGACTACAGGAGGAATGATCGTCAGCCTCTGTGGATCACCACGTTCCGAATCGTTGTTGGAAGCGGAGGAAGTAGCAAGATCGAGATTTTGCATTCAACTGTTCGCGATGTGTACATCCGCAAAGCTTGGCATTTTCAGGTCAAATTCAGCTTCACGCCGTAAGTTTCTTGCTTGCTTGCTTGCTTCCTGCATATGTTTGTATTTCTATAAATTGTTTCAATATATTTGATTATTTTGTGACTTAGAGATTGCAAGAATGGTGAACTCCAAGTAGAAGAAGAAGAAACAAGGAGCTAGGGAAAGGACGCAAAGGGACTCAAAGGGAAAGTATGGCAAATCACTTCTTCCTCCTAGAAAAAAATCATATGAACCCACACATTCCCAGTTCAATGTGGTTTAGTTGTGTATTTATGTGTTTCCAACCGAGAGCATTTTCTTTTTGAGCTGTGAATTTTGTGACTTACTATCTTAGTATTGCTTTCTAGTAATTTCTTATTCAAAATAGACATTGAGTGAATTTTGTGACTTACTATCTTAGTATTGCTTTCCAGTAATTTCTTATTCAAAATAGACATTGAAAGTCCAGTTGGTTAAGGTTGAAGCCTGGAAAACATTTTGACCAATGAAAACCATGCAATGTAAGACCAAAAAACAAGTAACTGAGATTTCATGGATTGATAGGGTGAGCGTTGTAAAACATCAAAGTTTTAAACCTTGTAATCGCCACGTTCCGAATTCTTTTCCTTCAACTGTTTTCATTCAACCATTTTGAATTCGTAAAATTTCAATTTCTTTTAACCTCTCTTTATGTCTTTAAAAGTGATGGTAAAGGTGAAAGAAGATTGGAAGCTTTGGAAGTAAGGTATTTATGATGTGTGTTTTTAGTGTTCATACGTGACAATAAGCAAATGCTAGCTGTGGTTCATTATTTTGGGAAACCAGCTGTTCTTAACATCTAGAATTCTCTTCAACAGGCAAAGCAAAGGTAAGGTATCAATGAGCAATCTGGCAAAAAAAAAAAGTATCAATGAGCAAAAATAGAATACAATATCAGCTGAGGTAGCCCCATCTGCAAGAATGTTCTTGTAAATGGGCTATTTTTAACAGAAAAGGGTCTTGAATGTTTTGGCTATGGGACCTTTTTTCTTTTTTGGGTTTTTGAGAAATGCAATACTCTGCTCGAGTTGTAGAATGTTGGATTAAATTAGTTAGCTGTTGAATCAACAATAGTTAAAAAATAGGGCCTTATCTAAGGACTTTAGGTTTGTTTAGATTTGAAGCTAAGTATAGATAATGAATTGGGCTTATCCCAAGATCTTGCCTAATTTAACCCTCCATGTCTGTTATGATGTTTTGCCATCTATTTGCCTATTTCTACTTGGCATCTTATGTAATGATGTTTTGCCATCTACTTGCCTACTTCTACTTGGCATCTTATTTTGTTGCCTTGTGTGCACCACATTTTAAAGGCATTTTTTTGTATGCATATATAGTTCTTTAAAATCTATGACAATAATGTCAATTTCTGATTGTGAATTTTATATTTTTGGAAGTCAGTGCCCATCTTGAAGACAAAGTGATGCTTTCCCATGCCCTCTGATCCTGTAGATTCCTGCTGCACCTTATCGGCTGTGCTATTTTTTAAGGGAAATTGGCGGCTTTACCCCTGGCGCAGCTAATTTATTCAATATTACCCCCATTTTGAAACTCCATCACAAATACCCCCTATAAAAACTCCATATTGACAGCTTATTGTGTTTTTTTTTCCACAGTCCTTACGCTTTCTCTTCCTCTTCTTCCTTCTGCCAAACCTCACAAAATCCACCTCCACCACCATAGAATCTCCCCTAACTTTATCTCCTCTTAGTTATATCTTCCAAGTAGGGGCTGATTTCAACCTCAAGGTTGAACCCCAAATTTGGAACCATACCCTAGCCAAGGTGCGACTCACCACCTCCTTTGTCGGCCTCCACAACGAAGCCACAGTCTTGACTTTCCACCTCCGTCGTCGTCTTCCACCACAAAGCCACGACACTTCATCGTCTATCATCACTGTGGTGAGTTCTGATATGGGTTTTGTTTTGTTTTGGGTTTCTTTAATTGATTGAGATTATTGGGTGATTGCTTTCATTGTTTTGAATGAGACATTAATGGGTTTCTGTTTTGGCTTGCTATTTCTGTGATTGAATGAAATTTACCAACTATTTCCTGTAGTTGTTAAGCTCTTGGACTTGGATACACTGTTTTGTGCTTATGATTTGTCTTTATACCTGTTTTGTGATTGAGACTTGGACTTACAGATCTCCTTGAAAATGATATATTCACTCTTTTGGGTGGTATGATATTCGATAAGAAACAACCTTGGACAGTCAAGGTTTGGCAATTTGTAAGTAATTTGTTAGTAATATGATACCCTAGGTTAATGGTTTTGGGTTGTTTTAACTTTAAGAGTTCTTGACACATGCCTTCCTTGCTGGAGCTTGAAACACAGCTAGGCTAGCTGAACCGTTTCACTTTGCATAATGCTGATGTTTTGAAATTGTTGGTTACTGATGTTTAATTGATGTTTTATCCATATGGTTTATCCACTAGTTGATAGATTTTTTATTGGTAGCTTAACATGTGTTAATAAAAGGAAATTTTATGATGGTCAGAAATGGACACAATTGCAATTTTGGTTTGCTACAATGGAAAATGGGTAACCTCAAAGAAGATGTGCACATATGAAGGGGGTGACTCAAAAGGCGTAATAATTTCGCGAAACATCACGTTTGGTGAGCTTTTGGAAAGGGTGCATAAGATTGTTAATACAGACAACAGGGAAGACAAGCTTTGTTTAAAGTTCTCAGTTTCAATATCCTCGAATGAGTGTAAGCATATCAAGATTGAGGATAATGATGATGTGAAATTTTTTATTAAGTACATTTGTGACGTAATTCCTTCAAAAGTGGCTCCTTTACTAGTGAGCATAGAAGACAGAGGAGTGAAAAATGTCGTAGGTGATCGTATGCATATCATGACAGATATGAGTCGAATGGCCTGTTCTTCAAATGCCATAGTTGAAAGCAATGGTAATATACATGGTGATTCTGGAACAGAATATTTAAACAGGATTGATTTTACAGGGATGGAGGGGATGCATAGTGGTGATAATGGTACAGAAATGAATGGCTTGCAAATGCACTCAACCCCTCCTAGTTTGGCCCATTTGGAGACATTTTCACAAGTGGGTGTGACGGGTTTCGGAACAACGTCTGAACTTTCTATTCGACATAATTGGAGACAAATGGGTGAACAAAACGTGCACAATTTGGGTATTGTAAATGATGAAGAAGAAGATATTGAAAGTGCGTATTCACGGAATAATTGGGATCCAAAATTGGAAGTTGGGAAAATTTTCTCTAGTAAGGAAGCATTGTCCAACAAGTTACAATTGGCAGCAGTGAGAGGTCACTTTGAATTTAAGGTGAAGCAGTCTTGCAAGAGTCGATTGGTTGTGGTTTGTTCTCAAGGTCCATGTCCATGGCGGCTTCGTGCATCTAGTTATGGAGAAAAGAACTTCATGATTGTGAAATATAATCCGGTCCATGAATGTGATATGAGTTTTATACATGACAAGCATCGTCACGCAAGTGCTAAACTCGTTGGTAATGCAGTGAAACGGAAGTTGAAAGATTCTCGCACAATATACACACCAAGTGATATAATCAGAGATGTAAAACAAAACTTTGGGGTCACCATTAATTATTGCAAAGCTTGGAGATCGAGGGAGTTAGCTGTAATGTCCACTAGAGGTTCAGTAGAGGAGGCATATTCTCTCCTTCCAGCTTATTGTCACGAATTAGAGCGTGTGAATTCTGGCACAAGGACACACATCCACACCGATGAGAACAATAACTTTTTGTATTTTTTTATGGCTGTTGGGGCATGTATTAGAGGGTTTCAATCTTCGATGCGGCCAGTCATTGCTGTGGATGCCACGCATTTAAAATGTAAGTATAAGGGTGTCCTCTTTGTTGCTAATGCATTTGACGGAAATCGAAATATATATCCTCTTGCTTTTGGAATTGGGGATTTAGAGACGGATGCATCATGGCATTGGTTTTTTAGTAAGCTTCATGAAGCCATTGGTGAGTGTCCAAATCTTGTGATTATTTCTGATCGGAATATTAGCATAGAGAATGTGTGGCACAACGTTTTTCCAGCAGCACAACATGGCATATGCTTTTACCATATGAAGGGTAACATGAAACGCACTTTCAAACTGAAAAAACGTGATAAATTGTTGCTATACTTTGAACAAGCTGCGAAATCTTATGGTATCGCTGAATTTGATCGTCATTTTCGTAAGATAAAGGGAAATGATGAGGTTGCTCAATATCTTGAAAGTGCAGGATTACACAAGTGGTCTAGAGCTCATATGGATGGACGTCGATACAATGTAATGACAACAAATATTGCGGAGTCAATCAACTCAGTCCTTCGGTTTGCAAGGATGCTACCAGTGGTGCATTTGATTGATGAAATCATCAAACTGCTTGTGAAATGGTTCAGTAAACGTCGTGATTTTGCTTTGAATTGTACATCAACATTGTGCCCTGACTTTGGCGAGAAGAAGCTGAGACACAGGTTGGAATGTGCTTCAAGGATGAATGTTGTGAAACTGAATCACGTAGAGTATAATGTCGTGGATGGTGATATGGACGGCCACGTACATTTGACGAATAACACTTGCAGTTGTAGGAAGTTTCAGCTTGAGCAACTACCTTGCAAGCATGTAGTTGCAGTTTGCCGTTTCTTGAAACTAAATGTGTACTCCATGGCTTCTCGTTATTACACTCGAAATACATGGTTGGATGCTTATTCAGATACCATATACCCGGTACAACCTCAAGAGTTGTGGGTTATTCCTGAAGATGTCCAAAGTAGAGTTGTGCATCCTCCCAATGCAAAGGTCATGCCAGGCCGACGAAAGAAGCTAAGGATTCCATCGCAAGGAGAGGATATCATAAGGAGAAAATGCTCAAGGTGCAGTGGCACAGGCCACAATAAAAGCACTTGTAAAAACAATGTTCCACTACCTAATGTTGGACATACATTATGAATTATGGAGTGTGAATTTGAATTGTATTTGTATTGCGTTTGGTGTTTTGTGGATTGTGAATTCTGTTAAATTTTCATTATTTGGTATGTATTGCGTATTCTATTTGCTATATTGTTGTTAAAATCTGTCATTTTCGGGCCTAAATTGTGTATTCAAAGTTTTTGATTCAGTGGGTCGAATCGGGGGTGGGTATGCCATTCCCATCTCCATCCCCGTGAAGCTTTTGTCCCCCATCCCTACCTTTGTAACCATAATACAGACTTGAAAAGAAAAAAAAAAAAGGATATACGAGGGCAATACACTAGCAATATAATAGCAATAAAGGGCTATACGATGGCAATACACATACTCCCCTATAAATTTATTCCAGCACAGACTTGGAAAAAAAAGATATACGGGGGCAATACACTAGCAATATACAAGCAATAAAGGGCTATACAATGGCAATACACATACTCCCCCTATAAATTTATTCCAACACAGACTTGAAAAAAGAAAGATATACGGGGGCAATACAATAGCAATATACAAGCGATAAAAGGCTATACAATGGCAATATACAAACTCTATACGCCCCCTATAAATTTATTCCAACACAGACTTAAAAAAAAAAAAAGATATACGGGGGCAATACTGCAGCAATACACAAGCAATAAAATGTTATACCTCACCCTCTCTCTTTCGGCCGCCCTTCTCCACCTCCATCTCTCACTCTCTGTCACCTCTTTCGACTGCCGTTCTTCCCCTCTGATTCAACAAATTTCTCAATTTTTCTCAGCTTTCCTGAAATCCATGGCATCTCAGGTACTTAGCTTTTCTGCTATACTTTCACACCCATATGTTATTTGGGTTTTCTTCTGCTTGTTTCAATTTCATATATGGGTTGGAATTTTTGGTGCTTAATGTCACTTCAAGTCCCTCCAAGTCAAATTTGAGTGAGATTGTACATAAATTTGTTGAAACATAATTGTGGGTTTAATTTAAAATTTTCTCTCTCTTTTTTAAAATTAATATTTTCAGCTTGTGTAGAGAATGTTATTTAAGTAGGATTATACAAAAACTTGTTGAGCCAAAATTTTGGGACTGTGCAACAAATATTTCTCTGTTTGTCGTAAGGAATATTATGCTTGAAGCTTGAAGCTTGTCCAGGCTAAAATGATTTTGAAGTTTTTCTTTTGCTGATTGAATTTATTACTGAGTTAGGTTTTTATTCTGACAAGAAATCAATTGAAGAAACACAATTATTTGGTTCAATGGTCTCTTGGTTTTATAGGAGTTGTGTGATCTAATATAAAGGAACATTCGGGCCACTAGAAAGTGTTATGCATCTTCAAGAATCTGCTATGATTTGAATTTGTTTTGTTATGTTTTGGGATGTGATTTTTGAATGAACTACATAAATTGATATAAAGAACTACTAAGTGAGCTCTCTGGATCCATAATATTGAATCAGCAATGGTGAGCTTAAGTAGAAGCAAACGCTTGATATCTAGTAAGATAATAATCGAAGTTAAATTGTGCAAAGTTAGATTGTGCTTGATGTCCACCACTTACTTTAATTACACTCCTCTACAATGTAGGACACTTTTTGCAAAGTTAGATTGTGCTTGTAGAGGAATTGGATAATGGATAATGGGTTCACCAATTACAAGACTGCTTTGTTCATTCCACAGTCCACTCTGGAATTGCTCTCCAATTCTTATAACCTTCCTTGTTTCTCTTTCTAAAATTATGTTTCATTGTTGTAGGTTGTTGCAGGCAGATGCCATAAACCATATCAGTTATAAGGTGAGAAAAAAGAGTTCTTTGATGACTGGGAAGAGTGTACAGAGGCATTGTAGTATGACAGCCATCATCATTCAGTGTTTTAGATTTAGGCTTACCTATGAGTTATTGCTAGGCTTATTGCCTTAACCTTTGGTTGTTGTTGGTGCTAGTGCTTCATGAGTTTGCTATCTTTTTAAGAAGGCCATGGAAAATGCACCTTGCATATTTGTTGATGAAATTGTTGTTGCACAACAAAGAGGACCTGTAATTTTTTTTGTTTTGCCATCTCTTTTGCAGGGTTCTTTTTTTTTTTTAATGAAAAGCTATAAATTGGCAATAAACATACAATACAATGACAATAAAAGGCAATAAATGGTTATACACAAACAATAAACAAGCAATATATAGACAATATACACGTAATATACACTGAATGTATATAACGTGTTTTCTCAAAAAAGGATGTGACGTCCTTGATGAAATCACATTCTTACAACCATAATTTCCCAATTTCCCTACTATGGAAGCAATGTTATCTCATTACATCTTAAGATATACATAATAAAGTGGCAAAAAACAAAAAATTTACATCTCCTCTTGGTCGGGAATTTTAACACAATTTATATCTATCATTAAAATTCCAGGACATGTCCTCTTAGACCCGAATTTAAGCTGAAAGTTAGCAATTTCCTCCCCAAAAGAACGCCGCCACTTGAAACAAGACAATCTTCCATCTGTATAAAATGGATAAAAAATGCATATTAGAAGTAAATCATTCAATCATAATTGAAACAAAAACATAACATTCAATCACAATTGAAACCAATTTCAAAATAGAAACCATTATCAAAATTCATATAGATTGTTGGCTTTTCTAAATGACCCAATTCTTCATATGGAAAGCTTTCACAAGACAGTACCATTGCAAAATTAAAGTTCACATTCATGCACACAATTTCATACTACTCAATTGCAATATAAAAGTAATTATAAACATGGGTGAAGTGAATGTGTGTCCTCGCAGGCGAATAAAAATACAAATCAGGAAATCAGGAAATCATCAATAGTGCATTTGGCATTGTTCAAACAATTAAAGAAGCATAGTCTCAGAGAAGAAGAAGAGCAAGACAATGGAACTAGATAAATGCAAAGAGCTGTCAACAAACCTTCAAGTTTTCCAAGAACCCTTTTCACGGCACCAACACAACTTTGGCATGATACCAACCTTGAGGATTGTATAGATTGCACCAAAAACAGATCTAGGATTGAATTACAAAAAAAATAGAGAAAACAAAGATCCAACATATGCCAACTTTACACTATCAAATGTATGTTAAAATATTGGCATCTCATAAAACTTACAAAATCTCCAATCACTTTCAAAAGAAGTAAAGGATTAGAATCTTGCATTTGTTGGTGGTGCTACTGGTTTCAAATTATGATGTTGGTTTCTTACAGTTAAAACCCACATTACTGTTATTTCAGAGAGCATCTATGAGTTTTATATGTATTCTTACAGGTTGCTCAGAAAAGCCAGAAGTCCTAATTTGATATATCACCTAAGCGATTTCACAGACAAATCACAATCACAAAAGAGTGAATACACCACTTTCAAGGAGGTCTGCATGTCTAAGTCTCAATCACAAAACAGTGTATGCATGATTTCAGAGACAAATCTTAAGTACAAAACAATGTATCCAAGTCTAAGAGCTTGACAACCACAAGAAATAGTTGGTAAATTTCATTCAATCACAGAAACAGCAAACAAACCACAACAAAAACCCATTAATGTCTCATTCAAAATAGTAAAAGTAATCACCCAATAATCTCAATCAATAACAGAAACCCAAAAAAAAAAAAGCAAAACCAATATTAGAACTCACCACAGTGAAGATCGAAGATGAAGGTGTCGTGGCTTTGTGGTGGAAGTTGACGACGGAGGTGGAGAGTCACGATTGTGGCTCCGTTATGGAGGCCGACGACGAAGGTGGTGAGTCACGCCTTGGCTAGGGTTCAATTCCAAATTTGGGGTTCAACCTTGAGGTTCAAATTAGCTCCTAGTTTGAAGATATAACTAAGAGGAGATTGAGTTAAGCGAGATTCTATGGTGGAGGTGGATTCCTGTGAGGTTTGGCAGAAGGAAGAAGAGGATGAGGAAGAAGAAGAGCAACGACTGAGAACAAAAAACACCTAAGTGAAGGATGGGCAATAAGTTGTCAATAGGGAGTTTTTATAGGGAGTATTTGTGATTAGATTTCAAAATGGGGATAATATTGAATAAATTAGCTGCGCCGGGGGCAAAGCCGCCAATTTCCCATTTTTTAATGGCTCAACTCCTTTGGGCCCAGATGACACATGCTTTTTAATTTGAAAAGTGCCAACTTTTGCGTCACTAAGTAGAAAAAAGTGATCGCTTAGTTGAGGTATCTTCAGTTTTATATGATTCCCAATTGTCTTTTGGCATAACGACACATCTCTTAAAAAAAAATCTAAAGAGTCTAAAAACAGAGAAAATAAAATTTCAATAAGAAAACTCTATTCGTACTCTCTAACAACCTCCTGCAATTTTGCAGGAATGTACTTAATTCACTCCTGCAAGAGTGTGAGAGTGACACGAATTAGCGTCATTCGCGCTCTCCAGCCTCATATCCTTACAATTACAGATCAATCTCATTGTTTCCTTTTTGTCATTTTAGGCCATGTTTGGTGGGCTGGACTGGACTAGATTTTTTCAATTAAAATGGACTATAATCTTAACCAGTCCAGTCCAGCCCACCAAACAGGGCCTTAGGGTTGGGAAGATTGTTTTCATCATCCAAAAGAACATGCAAGTGGGTTATACAATTGTCCTCTACCTCACAAATGGGAGATGTCTTTCACTCTCTTTTTAAGTCTTGTATGGTGAATGCGTGAAGCATAGCACAATATGCCAATTTAAGTAGCCAAAAAATAAAAGCAATCACACAAAGAGCACTCATATTCTCAGTTCTAATCTATGGTCATGGCTTACCCAAAATTGTATAATGTCCTCTCCTTCTACCTTGCAACCATCATAGCCATTTCTCAATTCTTGATTTCCATCTTACCTTATTTGAATCCAATCACACTCCTAATCACACTTGCAGATGCACTTTTATCTCTATACTTGAGATTATGTGGTCTTTGTCCCTGCACAGTTGAATTAGATGACCAAACTACAATGAACTTTTGGGTTGCAAATTCTAGGAGGTCCAATAAGCCTTCTCTTGTAATGCTTCATGGGTATGGTGGCAATTCAAAGTGGCAATTCATCCATCAAGTGGGTTCACTTTCTCAAAGTTTCAATCTATACATACCTGATCTATTGTTCTTTGGCAAATCCTACACCAACAGGCCAGAAAAGGACAGAGGTTTTCCAATCAAAATGTGTGGCAGAAGCGTTGAAGACATTAGGGGTGGAGAGATTTGCTGTTTACTCTATAAGTTATGGAGGGTATGTGGCATATTGGATGGCTGAGATGCATCCAGAGTTGGTGGAGAAGGTTGTGGTTGTCAGTTGTGGGGTTGGGATGACAGATGAGCAGAAAAGAGAGCAGATCAATAAGGTTGGAAGCAATGCATTGAATCTCCTTGTACCTGAAAGTGCTCATGATCTGAGGCTCTTGGTGAATCTGACAATGCACAAACCTGGCCCTTCTAAGTGGGTCCCTGATATTTTCCTTCATGGGTTGATCAATGTGAGTCTAATTCCTTCATTTTTAGAACACCACCTTACATGGTAGATTATAGTTATTTATTCTTCAGTGGTATTGGCATCCGTCATGGCATAATTGTATGTTATATTGTCAAATTGTCAATAACGTAATGATTGATGTGCCTGGTCGGTGATCACTTATCCGTTGCACTAATTCCTAATTCTAATAGCATTGAATTTGTAAGATATATCAATTCCTAAATTTTATAAAGGTTTGCATGCTGCATATGCAGGTGACCTATAAACAACACAGGAAGGAGAAATTAGAGCTGGCAGAGCACTTGCTGAGGAAAAAAGCAGATATAGACCTTCCCATTCTAACTCAAGTAGTTAACTTAGCCATAATTTAAAAACTTAGCCTAATTAATCTTTCTCTTCAGTCTTGTAAATGGATGTTATTTTTGTGTGAAGGAAACACTGATAATTTGGGGAGACAAGGATGATGTCTTCCCTGTGTACTTGGCCTATCAGCTGCAAAGGTGACTTTAAACTAATTTATTTCATCTTCATGATCAAATTTAATCAGGATTTGAAACCAATCTGAACCTATTGTTAATGTTTTTTTTTCAATCTACAAGCAGTTGGGGCCAAAATCAAAGGTGGAGATAATCAAGGACACAGGTCATGCAGTAAATATGGATTCACCCATTTCCCTGAATGCTCTGATAACTTCATTTGTTTTGGGTTACTCTTAGTGTGGCAGACTTGCATTATCAAATATATTGAATGATGTATTAGTTTTGGGTTAAACAGAGACTGCTGCTGGCCACAGATGGAGCAAAATTGTATATATAAGTAGGATATTTTCATGTTATTGGTGAAGTTGGAATGAGGAGAAACCCATACACAGAAAGAGGGTTATGCTTGCTTATGGGTCATCTTCGATTAATTTATGCAGCTACAGCTGTGAGATGGCCTAACTTTTGCAAGCAGGCATGCCTTGAATCTTGATGTAACTTTTGTTTGTCAAGAAATTGCTGTTTGTGTCACTCACTCCCTACACAAAACAAGCAAACACAATGGGAGATTAGATTCACACGGTCACACCATATAGAGATATGACCAATAAGCGAAATTGATGTGCTTGTGATCAGGTCAAAGGACTTTCTTGGAACAATTTATAAGATGAAAATTGCTAGGATTGTTCGTATATGGGTTGTTGGTTCATGCGTCCATCTATGGTTAGAAATCACTGTGCATGACCAATGATCACTCTCATCTTAGTTATAACATTTATGTCACTTAGGCTAGCACATTGCATCATCTCAAGTTGAAAGAAGGGAAATTGGCGGCTTTACCCCTGGCTCACCTAATTTATTCACTAATATCCTTATTTTGAAACCCAATCACAAATGCCCCTTATAAAAACTCCCTATTGACAGCCTATTACCCATCTTTCACTTTTGTTTAGTCATTCTGAGCTCCCTGAAATCCTCTTTCACAATTTCTTGATCTCACTCACTCAACCCTCATCTCCTCTCTTCTCTCTCTCGCTCGCACCCACATCGGTGACAATCACTGTCACCTCCTCAGAAACCCTAACCCACATCGGCAACAACGACCTTTCCACCTCCATCTCTCACTCTCTGTCACCTCTTTCGACCTCTATACCTAGAGATGGCGTCTCAGGTAGCCAATTTTCTCCTACACATTTGGGTTTTCTTCTCCTTATTTCAATTTCATATAAGGGTTTGGATTTTTGGTGCTTGATGTGAGTTCAAGTCCCTCCAAGTCAAATTTGGGTGAGATTGTACAGAAATTTGTTGAAACATAATTGTGAGTTGAATTTAAAATTTTACTCTCTCTGTTTACAATTAATATTTTCAGCTTGTGTAGAGAATGTTATTTCAGTGGGATTATACAAGAACTTTTTGAACCAAAATTTTGGGATTGTGCAACAAATATTTCTCAATTTGTCTTAAGGAATATTATGCTTGAAGCTTGTCCAATCTACAATGACTTTGAAGATTTTCTTTTGCTTATTGAATTTGATTACTGAGTTAGGTTTTTATTTTGAAAAAAAAACAATTGAAGAAACACAGTTATTTGGTTCAATGGTCTCTTGGTTCAATGATATGAATTTGTTTGTTCCATTTTGGGATGTGATTTTTGAATGAACTAAATAGATTGATTATGTCTTGAGGTGGAGGATATCTCCAAAAGTGACTGTGGAGTTTGTAAGTTTTATAAGAATGCCAATATTTTAACATAAGTTTGATACTGTAAAGTTGGCATATGTTGGATCTTGGTTTTCTCTATTTTTTGTAATTCAATCTTGGATCTGTTTTTGGTGCAGTTTATAGTCCTCAAGGTTGGTATCATGCCAAGGTTGTGTTGGTGCCGTGAAAAGGGTTCTTGTAAAACTTGAAGGTTTGTTGACAGCTCTTGCATTTATCCAGTTCCATTGTCTTGCTCTTCTTCTTCTCTGAGACTGTGCTTCTTTAACTGTTTGAACAATGCAAAGTGCACTATTGATGATTTCCTAATTTGTATTTTTATTCGCCTGCCAAGACACATATTCACTTCACCCATGTTTATAATAACTTTTATATTGCAATTTAGTAGTACGAAATCGTGTGCATGAATGTGAACTTTAATTTTGCAATGGTACTATCTTGTGAAAGTTTGCTATATGAAGAATTGGGTCATTTAGAAAAGTCAACAATCTGTATGAAGATAGTATTCTTGAAGGTAGTCCTTCACTGGAGAAACCACAGATAGATTTCTCATAGGTACATATAACTCAGCAAACTTCAAGCTCAGCTCTTAAATGATGTATATCATAATTTTTTTATTTCTTTCTTCTATTAAAAAATGTATGTCATACTGCAGTTTTACATTTATCCACTCTATTTGTTGTAGTGCATGTAAATGTATGTTTATGATACTTGTAGTGCTTGTAAATATGTCTGAACTTGTTTTGGTATTGGTTTTTGAATCTGTTTTGGTATTGGTTTTTGTTATGAATTTTGGAATTGGTTTCTGTTTTGAAATTGGTTTCAGTTGTGATTGAATGTTATGTTTTTGCTTTCATTTTGATTGAATGATTTGCTTCTAATATGCATTTTTTATCCATTTTATACATATGGCAGCGTTCTCTTAGGGAGGAAATTGCTAACTTTCAGCTTAAATTCGGTTCTAAGAGGAGATGTCGTCGAATTTTGCTAATGTGTTAAAATTTCAGACCAAGGGGAGATGTAAATTTGTTGTTTTTTGCCACTTTCTTATGTATATCTTAAGATGTAATGAGATAACATTGTTTGTTCATCAATTTATGAAAGTCAAGTTAGAAGGAAATTTGTCCTACAAGATTGGTCTCTAGTGATTCAAAATCCTAACTCTTAAGTCTTGAGATAATTGACCTTTTTTTTTCATGACAGTTAGACCTAGATTTTTGGCTTCTAGAAGATTGTTGTCATTGAGAACCTTCATCAATTTGGAT
Source organism: Prunus avium (assembly GCF_965620075.1). Taxonomy (NCBI): domain Eukaryota; kingdom Viridiplantae; phylum Streptophyta; class Magnoliopsida; order Rosales; family Rosaceae; genus Prunus; species Prunus avium. The sequence goes on from NC_142286.1 coordinate 3,054,352, forward strand.
TGGGAAAACATTCCATTTAGTTGCAAGAAGTGTATTGTAGTTATAAGGAAAAAAAAACATATAATTGAGGGACTACTTGTGTATCTGACAGACCATGTAATTATTTAGTCCTCATGGAATGAAATTGAGTTCAATTTACTTGAGAAATTTCAATCTTGAATCTTTTGTTTTTATATATTCACAAGTGTATGCAATGGAAAAATACTTTTATTCAATTATACATTGAAGAGAGCACATTATATACCTTATGTGTATATATAACTCATTCTTCTTGCCTTTGTGGATGACAATGGGTCGAATCGGGGGTGGGTATGCCCTTCCCATCCCCATTCCTGTGAAGCTTTTTTCCCCCATCCCCACCTTTATACCCTCAATACAGACTTGAAAAAAAAAAGGATATATGAGGGCAATATAGTAGCAATACACACCCTCAATACAGACTTGAAAAGAAAAAAAAGGATATACGAGGGCAATACAGTAGCAATACATAGGCAACAAAGGGCTATACAATGGCAATACACAAACTCCATACTCCCCCTATAAATTTATTCCAACACTGACTTGAAAAAAAAAAAGATATGAGGGGGCAATACAGTAGCAATACACAAGCAATAAAATGTTATACAATGGCAATACACAAGCAATAGAAGACTATATAATGACAATACACAAACTTCATACTCCCCTATAAATTTATTCCAATAGACTTTAAAAAAAAGGATATACTGAGGCAATACACAAGCAATAAAGGGCTATACATGTGCAATACATATGCAATACATATGTGTCATGGCATTTGCCAATGAAATCACTGATTTGGTTACATTTGTATTTTTCTTCTTTGCAAGGGGAAAGATAAAACCATGGAAACTAGAGATTGACAAATTTCCTTCTAACTTGACTTTCATAAATTGATGAACTAACTATGTTATCTCATTACATCTTAAGATATACATAAGAAAGTGGCAAAAAAACAAAAAATTTACATCTCCTCTTGGTCGGGAATTTTAACACATTTTATATCTATCAGCAAAATTCGACGACATCTTCTCTTGGTACCGAATTTAAGCTGAAAGTTATAGCAATTTCCTCCCCAAGAGGACGCTGCCACTTGAATCAAGACAATCTTCCATCTGTATAAAACGGATCAAAAATGCATATTAGAAGCAAATCATTCAATCACAATGGAAACAAAAACATAACATTCAATCACAACTAAAACCAATTTCAAAATAGAAACCAATTCCAAAATTCATAACAGAAACCAATACCAAAACAGATTCAAAAACCAATACCAAAACAAGTTCAGACATATTTACAGGCACTACAAGTCTCATACACATACATTTACAGGCACTACAACAAATAGAGTGGATAAATGTAAAACTACAGTATGATATACATTTTTTAATAGAAGAAAGAAAAAAAAATTATGATATACATCATTTAAGAGCTGAGCTTGAAGTTTGTTGAGTTATATATACGTTTGAGAAATCTATCTGTAGTTTCTCCAGTGAAGGACTACCTTCAAGAATCCTATCTTCATACAGATTGTTGGCTTTTCTAAATGACCCAATTCTTCATATAGCAAACTTTCACAAGATAGTACCATTGTAAAATTAAAGTTCACATTCATGCACACGATTTCGTATTACTCAATTGCAATATAAAAGTTATAAACATGGGTGAAGTGAATATGTGTCTTGGCAGGCGAATAAAAATACAAATCAGGAAATCATCAATAGTGCATTTGGCATTGTTCAAACAGTTAAAGAAGCATGGCCGTCTCAGAGAAGAAGTAAAGCAAGATAATGGAACTAGATAAATGCAAGAGCTATCAACAAACCTTAAGTTTTCCAAGAACCCTTTTCACAGCACCAACACAACCTTGGCATGATACCAACCTTGAGGACTGTAGACTGCACCAAAAACAGATCTAAGATTGAAGTACGAAAAATAGAGAAAAACAAGATCCAACATATGCCAACTTTACAGTATCAAACTTATGCTAAAATATTGGCATTCTCATAAAACTTACAAACTCCACAATCACTTTTGGAGATATCCTCCACCACAAGACATAATCAATTTATGTAGTTCATTCAAAAATCACATCCCAAAACAGAACAAAACAAATTCAGATCATTGAACCAAATAACTGTGTTTCTTCAATTGTTTTTTGTAAGAATAAAAACCTAACTCAGTAATCAAATTCAATAAGCAAAATAAAATCTTCAAAATCATTGTAGACTGGACAAGCTTCAAGCATAATATTCCTTAAGACAAACTGAGAAATATTTGTTGCACAATCCCAACATTTTGGTTCAAAAAGTTCTTGTATAATCCCACTGAAATAACATTCTCTACACAAACTGAAAATATTAATTGTAAACAGAGAGAGTAAAATTTTAAATTCAACTCACAATTATGTTTCAACAAATTTATGTACAATCTCACCCAAATTTGACTTGGAGGGACTTGAACTCACATCAAGCACCAAAAATTCAAACCCATATATGAAATTGAAATAAGGAGAAGAAAACCCAAATGTGTAGGAGAAAATTGGCTACCTGAGACGCCATCTCTAGGTATAGAGGTCGAAAGAGGTGACAGAGAGTGAGAGATGGAGGTGGAAAGGTCGTTGTCGCCGATGTGGGTTAGGGTTTCTGAGGAGGTGACAGTGATTGTCACCGATAGGGGTGCGAGCGAGAGAGAGAAGAGAGGAGATGAGGGTTGAGTGAGTGAGATCAAGAAATTGTGAAAGAGGATTTCAGAGAGCTCAGAATGACTAAACAAAAGTGAAAGATGGGTAATAGGCTGTCAATAGGGAGTTTTTATAAGGGGCATTTGTGATTGGGTTTCAAAATAAGGATATTAGTGAATAAATTAGGTGAGTCAGGGGTAAAGCCGCTAATTTCCCAAAAAGATACACGCAGTTGTCTTCTTCCTCGCGCAGATGCGCTTCGCCGACCCACAAGCGGCGCTTCACAATGCCTCCCTACGCCTTGCCGTCGATGCGCACGCTAAGCGTGCAGACGGCTAAACAAGTAGACGCCTAAGGCGATTTGCTGCCGCCTCGCTCCGATGCGCGCTCCAACGCGCGCCTATGCATGCCTTTGAAAATATTGGTTTTTACTTCCTTAATTGGTCAGGATGTCTGTTGGTTATTCGAGACGACTCTTTCAGTCTCTTGAAGAATTGCATCATGACCTTTTGTTCTAGTTGAACGTATTTATTGTCACTTATTTGGGTTTCTGCCAACTTCTTGCCAAGGATTGCTGACTCTCTAGTGTCTCTCCTAGAAAGTGGTGCTGATAGGGAGCCAGAGACCATTGAGCAGGTCCAATTTTATTTTTGTTTATTTCCTCTTTACTCTTATTGGGGTTTACACGTAATTTTACATGAACTCACGGTTTGCGGTGTTTTTTATGCAGATCTTTACATCGTGGTCATCTATTATGACGTACTTGCAAAAATATCTTGTACAAAAGCTTGTGCATGTTCCTGGTATTGATTTTCAGTGTGTCAAAGCAAACTGGAGGCTTTTATTTTATACAAATAAGCCCCTTTTTAATTTTCAGAGTGGTGATGAGAATATTTGTGTGATATATATATGTATATAGGGTGTGGGGGTCTTTTTTGGTCACGACAACTGAAGGCGGGCTTGGGCCGTCGTAAAGAGCTAGTTGTGATGCCCCTTTGCCTGAGTTCAGAACCAGGCCCAAAACACTCCGAGAAAATGTAAATTTCCAGGGAATGCTCTGTTTCTTCCCACCAAGAGAGTGATGACTGTGATAAAAGAATTGGAAAGTTATGCTTGGCTTGAAAGGCTTGTGATGCGGGAGCTAAGTTTCCACAAGTTTAGCAGAGAGAGAGAGATTGACAGATTGCTGCTTGGGTTGGTATCAAAGATCTTGCTGGAGAAAATGGGTGATCGGGTGATATCTGAGGCTTTCCAAGGATATGATCACAGGAGGAGGTTAAGTTTGGTATAGATTTCTGGGTTTCTGGGTGTTCTTTTCGTCGTGTTCGGGTTGTGTTTTCCTTTGCTTCCTTGCCATTTTATACACCTTGCGAGTTTGCTTCCCCACATGCATGCACTCCGGTATCAAGGTGGTCCGGCTTGCTCTCCGGCTTCGAGGTGGTCCGACCTGCTCTCCGGCTTCGAGGTGGTCGTTTCCTTTTGGTCGTTTTGCCTCCCAGCTGAGATGACATGACCTCTTCGTTCTATGTAGGTGCCAATGAGTTATTCTAGGTGCCGGGTAGTTGGTTTTGCTGCCGTATGTTTGTTTTGCTGCTGGACCTCTGTTTTGCTGCTGGGTCTCTGCTTTGCCGCTGGGCTTTGTTTTGCTGCTGGGTCCGCTGGACCTCTGTTTTTGCTGCTGGATCTCTGTTTTGCTGCTGGGTCTTTGTTTTGCCGCAGGAAAGCGACCGGCGACCGGTCGCTAGGTGCAAGCGACCGGTCGCTCTAGTGCTGTTTTGGAATTTCGATTCTGCGCAAAAGCGACCGGTCGCCATTACTGGAGACCGGTCGCCCAGAACGTGATGGTGTTGGGCTTTTTCTCTCTCTCTGCTTACCTATTTAATGACTCAAGAAAATGGGCTTGGCTTTGGTGCCCAGCCCAAAGCCTCCATTTTTGAGCCATCAATGGCCTTGTGTAACTTGTAACCATCCACACCACAAACCAATCAGCAAGCCCCATGCGCGTATAATTAAGTGGCTTGGGCCCACTTAGGCTTGTTGCGAGATTTGACACAATAGGGAGTTGCTTGGCATTGCACGTTATCGTGTGCTTGTGCTTGGGCTATATCGTATTGCAGTGGCTCGGGCTATGTCGTATTGCAGTGGCTCAGGCTTTGCGTTAGATAATGCTTTGCAGTGGGCTAAGTGGGCTTGGGCCTATGAAATCTTGTAATTCTTACAAGTTTGCATGTGAAAGTGGTAAACTCACATCACTGCCTCCCCACATGCCAAATTGTAGTCTTGCTTGGCATGGCATGTGTGCATCAGCTAGGCCATTTTTTTTATAGCATGATAGCGATTGGGCTTTAAAATATGCATGGGCCTATCCTATGATTTTTTGGGCCTCAACATAGGGTTAATGTAAAATTGAGATATTATCCAAAAGATTACATCCAAGAATTTATGGCAGAGGGGATGCCATTCTTGCTGAGAAATGCACCTTTTGAGCAGCTTAAAGAAGGTATACCTTGCCATATTTTATATTTTCAGTTTTCGCCGTCTGAATTTGTTGACTAGGGGGAAACATAGATTATCTCTATACGATTCCCCTTGAAGCATGCCTTATTTTGAATGTGTTTAGGACTTTTTGTTTCATGGATTCAAAATGATGCAGTTTTCTTTTGTTTTTTAACTGACTCTTCATCTCATGCTTAACGTGGCAACAATTATCATCTAGATGCTTGTTTGTTTTTTCCCCATGTATTCTGTCAATGATGGATAATAATGTGTAGTTTCTAATTTGATATGCACTACATCTGATGGAAGACTGACCTTCTTTATGTCTTTATTAAAATATTTTAATCCAATCACTTGTAGCTGAAGATATAGTTTTAGTTTAGATAACAATAAATTGTTGGCCATATGTGTGTTATGTTGAATTAATTTTCTTTCACAGGAATTGATAAATTTTCCTCATCATTGAATTGCTGCAGGTGTCAAAAAGGTCATGTTTGAAGTTGTGAAGAAATCAATACCTGTCAGAAAATTTGGAGTCAGTGCTTTACTATATTTTGTCATGCGAGGGACCTCATCAAGGTTCCATATATTCTAAAGCCGAGCAAATGTTGCATTTATTGATGGATGACTTGATATATACTTGGTATTGGTGAAAATTCAGCCAAGGTAAGCTTATTCAGTGGAAAGCTTGTTGACTGTGCTTTTACCTATAATTACATCATGTTAAAAAGAGTATTCATAAGGCTCATACGTGAAAATTGTATACTATCATTTAAGGTTCATCCGATACTTATCAAAGAGTAGTTGAATATGTTTGTGATTTTGGCTTGTGCAAATACAAACTATAGGTTATGAAAGAACGATTGGTTGGTTTAAGAGAAAATTGGTAGTAATTCTAAATTATATGTATGTTCGTGTTTACCTTTTCGTTTGTTTATTTGTCAAATAATTGCAACCATGCATTTTAGGAGTCCACAAATTGTATTAGATTTTGTGGTGAGATGCATGATCCTCCTCTAGTAGTTGATAATTTGGATTTTTCTGGATTCTCTACTGTTAAGTGAATCCAAAGGTGCTCAGTTTATTGACTGTATTGTTATCTCTTTAATTTGTATTTGATGTAGAATGCATCGATTTGTTAAATGAAATATTAATGATTGATCTTATTGCAGTAAGTAATATTTCTGGGAGTTCTATTGATTTTGTTTGTCTCTGACTCTCTCTCTCTCTCTCTCTCTCTCTCTCAATGCTGCAGGTTCAGACACTGTTGAACTTTTAAGCCGCCTGTTGTTATTGCTTGTTTCTACCATTCAAGTTAAGAATGGCCAAAGGGTTTCCGGTGAGTGATACAGTGTTTTTGTTTTCTGATTCGTTTATTTTACTATTAAGCACTCATTTCTTTAGTAATGATGTCTTTGTCTGCTCCTTGTGCTACCAACTGTAACATTTGACAGAGGTCTCGGAAACGGGTTGTTTCTGTCTCACTATTTCCCCATGTTGCCATTTTAATTGCATACAGTAGAAGTATCTAGAAAGTTGGTCCTGCATATCCTAAAAGCTATAGGCTCTCGCTGCCTCAATAAATAGCTTGCATTCGGGCTCTTTGCATGCCATAACTGCATCCCTCTGTTTTGTTGAAGACAAACTGGGATTTAATGTTCTTCAGAATCGATGTGTGTATAAGTAAGTGGGTTCCTGACTTTGTCCTCCGCAAGCTTATCAATGTGAGTTTTGTTATCATTGTTTATAGGAGAGGGGCACAGAAGTGTGTTACAAATGCACCTAGTTTTTCTGTCGAAAGCGTTTTATTGCAACTATTACATTTATTTCAAGTGTTATGTCTTCCGTATCCGTAGTTGTTTGCATGTACAGACAATTGTTTTTAAGAATAACTTACAGTTTGATCACTATAAGCTGTCAGAAATTGAGAATCATCCCGCAAAAACATATGTGTTGCAAATATAGGTTAGCACTAAAAAAAATATGAAAAACTTAAATTTGATTCTCCCACTTATCCGCTATGCTTTCATAACAATGCCAATGGCATAAACACAGGTCCCCATCGTTTAACCCTTTTACTTAATCAAAACCAAAACTACTTTAGAAACAGCTGCCCTTTTGATTCATCACTTCCCAATTTCTAATTGTGCATTGAAAGCGCCCTGTTCGTCTAATGACCCAATAGGGAATTCATATAATTCTACTCCACACTAATTTTTCCTTCCCCATTTGACCACTCAGGATATCTCCTAAGTTGATAAATAAACTGCGCTTCTGTTTAATCGACCAAGACCATGCTACTTTTACTCAAAGAAAAAAAAAAACCATAAAAAGTCATAGATAAAATAGAAGATTAACTACGCAAATGATACAATTTAAGACAGATTATAATTGCAATGGATGAGGTTAAGCAGGAGCATTACAAAGATTATGGACAAATACATGTTCCAACACTTTTTTTCTCTCCATAATTTGAATAAATTTCCAACGCTTTTCAGATGGTTCTGGCACTCGTGAAACATCAAAATTTATAGGCTTATTATCACAAAACGTCCCTAAGGTTTACGAAACTATCAGATTGCATTCTTATTTTTTTTTTTTGTCACTCGTGGTCCTCAAGATTAGTATGTGCGATCACAAATGATCCCTGCCGTTAGGTTCCGTCAAAAACTCCGTTAGTTTGCTGACGTGGTATATATATCACAAAATATCCATGAGGTTCACACACCTATCACAAATGGTCCCTACGAATTTTTTTAATTTTTTAATTTAAAATTCATAAAATTCTGGTTTTCTTTTTTAAATTATTTATAAATGAAAAAACCATTTATTAAAGGATTTTAATCTTGAGGACCATTTATGAACCATAAACCCTTAGATTTTTCATTTTTAAATTTTATGAATTTTAAATTATTTTTAAAAAACTCCATTAGTTTGTTGATGTGGCATATATACGGAGCCCACATCTATAATAATACAGTGTCACATGTATTTAAAATATAATTTACATTTTTAAATAATTTAAAATTCATAAAATTTTAAAAAGAAAACCATAGTTTTATGAATTTTAAATTAAAAAATTTCACAGGGACCATTTGTGATAGGTGCATGAACCTCAGGGATGTTTTGTGATATATACATATATATATATACTTGCCTCTCCGCACGCGCTTCCGCGCATGCGAGAGGCTTTTTAAAAATAAACAAAAAATTTATTTTAGTATTTTAGAATTAAAAAAATAATGGGTAGTTGTGTTGTGTTCCATAAAAATAGGATCCATTATCTGAATTTTCTTTTAATTTTAATTTTTTTAAATATGAAAAAGTGTGAATTTACCATATTATCATCATTTAATTAATAATTTTAATTTTTAATGTTTGCATTAACCAAGGGCATTTTCTGGTATTTTGAATGTTTCACCATTCTATGCCTTTTGCTTTATATATATAGATATATATATATATATATATATCTATATACATATATACCACATCAACAAATAACGGAGTTTTTGACGGAACCTAACGGTAAGAACCATTTGTGATCACACATACTAACCTTGATGACCACGAATAACACAAAAAAAAAAAAAAAAACATTAAGGATGCAATCTAATAGTTTCGTAAACCCTAGGGACGTTTTGTGATAATAAGCCAAATTTATAACTTTGTAATGGCCAAAGGAGCATACTCAAGCCTTCCCATTCTAACTCAGGTAACTCAAGTAGTCTCAATTTTCTTTCTTTTGAAAAACATTCTCTACTTATACGCATTTAAGGACCCATTACACCCATAACAAAGCTACACTACAATCAAGGATCGTCCTTGCTATTTATGTGAGTAGAACATTAGACAAAATATCACTAGATCAAAGGCTAGTTGGTGGTCCCAACTACTGCTTACAACATCCTTCGTTTTGTCCACTTTTCTCCAAATCAAACATTTAAAATTAAATAGAGGTTAAATGTGAAATAAAAAATTAAATTCTAAAGAGAAGTATTTTACTTTTAAAGTATACTAGACATACTTCTATAAACTGTTTCAACTGTTCATATTTTTATTAAAATAAATTGAATTGGGTTGGATTGAATCCTGAACAATTATTTAGGGAGCAGTATCACGGAAAGGCTAGAATGAGGAGGTTGAGTGAGGAGGTTATTTGAGGAAGTGAAATCTCACCATCAACAACTAAAAACAAATGACATGGGGAGGTACATTGGGGGGTCCACACCCCTTTTAATGATAAGATGGGCCTTCTCAAATAACCTCCTCACATAGTCTCCTCACATAGAAGCTCTTGCAGTATCATGCCACAAGGACAAGGCCCAAATGAAACCGCTCTCGAATAAACTCAACAGCCGAAGTCTGTCAATTACTAAATCACCCATGGTCTTTGATTAAATCTACTAAAAACACCATTACCCGACCTCTCTCTCTCTCTCTCTCTCTCTCTCCAGCCCGCCACCCGCCAGTCACCGCCATATCACCATGTTCTCTCTCATCACTTTCCCCCCCTACCGAACGTAGAAACCAGACGACAAACACAGCAATGTCATCGCACGAGCAAGCCCTAATCTCCCTGGTTTCCCAACTCGCCCTCTCCTTCGACGGCGCCATTTTGGGCGTAGCCCTAGCGTACGCCGCCGTGCGCACCGTCCTCAAGCTCAACTCGGTCTCCTCGGCCCTTCGAAAACTCCATAACGCTCCCTCTGTCCAAGTCTCCGATCTCCGCTCAATCCTCTCCCTCGATCACTCCGACGAATCGCAGCCGTCCGATGCAAAGCTCGTCGTTGTACGCGGCACCGTTGAAGCCAAATCCGCCATCGACGGCAACTGGAACATCCTCAACTCCGGCGTGCTCGTCTCCCAGGGTACAAAGGAAAGAGCCGTGGTTCTTCAGAGAACTCAAACGGTGCGTTTTCTTTTCTTTCGTTGCTGAGAAAATTGAATCTTTGTTATTATTGTTGTGTATTTCGATGAAAACTGAATTGTAAATTGAATTCTTGTAGTGCGTTTATAATGAGTGGAAAGGTTTCGTGGGATGGCCGTCGGATTTGAGAGCTATATTCTCTCGGTCTTGGAGGGAGCGAGAATCGAAGGTTTTCAGAACGGTTCCGTTCATTCTTGCTGAAGGTGGCCGAAGGCCGATTTCGGAGTTTGTTGCTGTGGATATGGATGGATCGAGGCATCCCCTACCTCTTACCACAGTTTATCATCATCTGCATCCTGTTAATCCTTCTCCGTACACATTCCTGGAGGCACTTTTTGGCCATCGGTACCCGGTAAGTTCTGCATTTTGGCTCTCATTTTGCTTGTTAGTATCTGAGTTTTAGTGTTATTTAGCTTCTCATTTTATTACAAATCTTGTAATGTCATTTTTTGTTTCTGGTTTCTAAGGTTGGTTTGCTAGATGAAGAGAAGATTCTTCCATTAGGAAAGGAAATTAGTGCTGTTGGTCTCTGCAGTGTTAAAGACGGAGTACTGGAAATCAAGTCTTGCAAAGACTTTCCCTATTTTCTGTAAGTGGGCTTGTTCTTGAGCATGTTCTCTTGAATCTTCAGTATTGCAGTTGGATATGGAAAAGTGGCTATTCTTACTCTGGCAGATGTGTTCTCTATATTTTCTGCTATGTCTAGGACAGGCTTTTTGATGTAGGATATGGGTGAATTGAGTATTTAGGTAGTTTAGCGGAAGCGAAAACAATGGAAAACAGAAAATAGAACAAAAGGGATAGGTCTGGAATCACTCCAGGGGTTTGGCTTCACACCAAGTAGTCTCCAATCTCTGGAAAATGAGCTTTTCTTTATATCTCAACAACTCAACCCCATAATGAATTACATAGACGGGGTATTTATAATATTCTAACCCTAGAGTGAAAAGGAAAATTAAACTTATTCTAGGAAAGAAATCCTAGTCCAAGTAAAATAGGAAACTTAGAAATCCTTCTGAAATCTGGAAAAACTAAAAATCCTAATGAAAATATTGGTAGGATTTCGGTTGGATTGAGCGACTTCAGTTCTTGTACCCTTCCATCTTAATTGTTATCAAACAGTATAACTTATAGTTTCTTCTATTATAATGTACTGGTGCAGCAGTGCTCTCATCTATTGGATTATTCAGTGGTTAAAAACTAGCATCCCAATTTAAGATTCAGTCCGGTCATCCAGAGGATAGAAATATTATATACAGCTTTACCTTTTTTAATTTTTATTTTTGAAGATTCCAATTCTTTCCTTTATTCCTTCACCCTCCCTGATTGATAATATGTGGCTGTAGGAAGGTCAATTTATTTGTTGCTTGACTGCCCTAAACTGATTTTGTATCTTTTGCAGCTCTGAGATGTCTAAGGATCAGATGGTTGTAGATCTTACATCACGCACAAAAGTACTATTCTGGAGTGGGATTTTTCTTGGTTCAGTGTCAATTGGAGTCCTTGCCTATGCTGTTTCCAGGTACAAATTTCCCTTGAAATGTTAAATTTTTTTACTCCACTCTGCTTCCGAATTCCTGTTCTATCTCGAAAACTATTAAATGTCTGTAGGCTGGTGTTAAGGACAACTTTGTATAATGCTGAAGTTCTGTAATGTGTGTGTAGTTTCCTTCCATGGGATTCATTCAATCATGTTGAATTCCTGATTTCAGTTTCTTTTAACCTTTCTCTTTCATGTCTTGCATGAATAGAGCTGTCCGTCTTTCGATTTTCCTTAACCTAACTTGTCCTTGTCTAGGAGTGGTGGATGAGAAATTTTTTACATAATAAATTTCCATTATGTTGTCCTTATATCTAAAGAGAAAAAAGAAGAAGAGGAGATTGAATAACTCTAGATTTCCTTCTCAACTACTCTACAAAATAGGTGAGAGCTGAGAGAAAGTTGGCTCATGGAAAATGAAAAACTACTGATTTTCTCCATCTTTCCAAACCTATGAACATAAAAGCATCCTTTCTTCTCTCCACTATTCTCCCTTTTGTTTTACCTGGCCTAAAGTGATCCAGAAATAATTTCTTCAAAGATACGTAATTCAGTAAAATAAACATACAGAAATGTATGATGTATTACAAATTCTGTTTTACTTTTGGTCTGATACTACAACTTCCGTAATTATTACACAATTATCTCACTCTGGTATGGGATCTCATCTCACCCATTAGAATTCAAGAGAGGAAAAGGAACTTGTTAAACACTGATGATCACAGTGATCAGAAATGAGTTTCAATAAATTGATTTACAAATATTGTTTCAGGAATTGGAATAGATGGAAAGTGTGGAGGCAGCAAAGGGAGTTACAGCGATCAATCCGTGCCAGCAATGCTGAAGCCCAAAGTCAAGAGGAAGAAGAAGAAGAGGATGCAGGAGATGTCCCAGATGGACAATTGTGTGTCATATGTCTGATGAGGAGAAGGCGATCAGCATTCATTCCTTGCGGGCATCTAGTTTGTTGCCAACTCTGCAGCATATCAATCGAACGGGATGTAGCACCAAAGTGCCCTGTTTGTCGCCAGCAAATACGCACTTCAGTCCGGATATATGATTCTTAACATGAGTTTGCTAGTATTAGGAAGCTAATAGGGGATTTGCATAGTGGCAAAACATACTTGGTTTGACATGTAGTAATTTTGTAACCCCATGAAGTAAATATGGATGTTTTGTGTATATACTTGAAGCTTTATGTGAATCATGTGCAGATGTTCTACAAGGTTTTGGTAATTTCTCTTCCAGCTTGAGTAAAAAGCATAACCATTTCGGCTTAGATGGAGTAAGCTCATTTGAATTTTAGCACCGCTCGCAGGTTTGCATCAAAACAATACGTGTTTGTCTTTTGTTTGGTTCCTTGTCTCTTGCACTGCGTGTAATTATTCCTGTGTTCAGAATCCCACATCGGCTGCACAAGAGCTTTTGAAGTTGTTTATAAACAAGCGTGGATTCTATACAGAGTGATATCTCTGGGCGAAGCGAATGTACCGTGGTTCTGTAAAAGTAATCAGGCTCAGGAAAGTCCCCGGCCCCCCAACTGCAGAGATGCAGGCCTGGAAACAGGTAACCTCCGAGCGCTTGGAGTCTCTTTTACCTTGTGCGATGGGCTGAGACACGTGTGGAGCCTTTGGGCTTCAAGCCCGGAGTATGACTTTGGCCGATTGTACAGTTATTCGCTAGGTCCATTGGACTAACCGAACGGGGCTTACGATCCAGTGGTGTCCTTTTTATTTTCTTGATTTTACTGGTTTAGTTCTCAATGTCTGTGTATGGTGTGGTTTAAAGGAACTGACTTCTTGGTAGTGATGATAAGGCAAAAAAGTATCACAATTTGTTGACCACTGTATATAGGGTTGGGAAGAGCAATGAAATGAAATCAAGGAGATATAGCTGGAAAACTAAATTGCAAAACCAGCATTTACATATACAAACTCTTATACCCTTCGAAATTCAAGACATGAGAAGAGAGAGAGAAACACTCACTGCTACTAACAAATGTTTTGTGTGTGTGTGTGTGTTTTTTTAACTGTTAATTACTTTCACATCAGTCTTCCACAATGAACAAAAAGAAACAGGCTGCCCTTTCCACCACAACCCTGCACACCCATCTTTCTCATCCACTCTCATCTCCCAGTTGCTGTCATACTTCCTCAGCAAGGCTCTTCCTCCATCTATGGCATCCTCTGTAAACACCTGCCCTACAAACCCTACCCCCCTCATTCTCTCACACCATTTCTCCTTCCCTTCATTCATCTCTCCACGGTTTGTCAAAGCCTTTGCTGCCTCTCCTTCCATCACTCTCCTCTCATCGCTCTCTCGCCCTTTGAACGCCGAGCTAGTTGAGTCTAAGAACCTCCACAAGTACTCCACTTGCCGCGAAAACCCCGTGGTGAAGTCCCCACAATTGTTGCAGCTACACTCCATGTTGTTCTCACTTAGGATCACCCCCTTTGGCTCCATGTTTCTCAGTGCTTTCAAGAACTCAGTTCTTTCATCCGGGGTGTTGTGGTTCAAGTTGTGGAGTCTAAATTGCACACAGACAATCAACATTTCGTCGTTGGAGGTGTCAATCACTTGAGCATTTAGACTTTGTAATGGTTGAATGTCGAGGCGGTTGATCTGTAAATTGATATTCATGGACTTGGCAAAACTAAGAAGCCTAAAGGAGAAATTGTCACCAGGAGGACCCATTGAAAATGGGGTCTCTCTGTTCTCTCTGTTTTGGTTATTTTCAGTGTTGGCAGCAGCAGAAACAACTGTGATCTTCACCAATGGGGGAGGACCACCCGGCCTCCGAGTCAAGGCCTCAAGCAGAGTAGGCCATTGCATACCATGAGACACACCAACATCAACAATGTGAAGGTTTCGGGTTCGATCAGATTCTTCAGCAATAAGTTGAAGAATTGAAGAGTTTGCAATGTTATTTGGGAAAGCAAACCATGGACTAACCTCATAGAATTTGAGCAGAGACTTTTGGAAAAATCTTGGCTCTGTGGAAGCAAAAGTAACAGGTGGTGCTGAGGCAGAGCCATTGGGGGCAGAGGAGGACAGATGCTGATTCAGTGCTCGGAGGCCATGAGCCGCCAGGCGGTGGTTGGCGTCGCCTGTAAGAGAGGCAAGTTCATGCAGAACATACAGAAGGTGTTGGACACGTGTCAGATTCCCACCTGTGATGGCTAAAGCACAAGGGTTTAGCAACTGCTCTGCCCACCTCCCCTCCTTGCTATTACCGTTATTACAGTTATTCCCTGTAGTCTTAGCTGTGCCTTTTTTGTTCCCATTTGTTCTCTTAACTGGCACCACTACTTCTTCAACTAATTGGTCCCCCTGGCCCGCATGACTGATCGGACGGACATGATTCTTCTGATCAATGTGTTGGTCATCGGAGACTTTTCGTTTCTTGGACGAATCAGATGGCGACTGATGATTCAAATTTGTGGGATTTGGGGGCCTTGTGGTGGTAGGGAAAGCAATGCTACTAGGGTTGTTGAGAGAAGTAGAAGTGGTGTTGGAATGAATCAGATCATGGCTCTCATCCCACCATGGAAGGCCATTGATGTCATTTGAATGGTAAGGATCATCCAAGAAAGTTGGGAAGAAAGTAACTGAATCTTCAAGCCAGTCCAGGATGTGATCTGAAGTTGAGTTTGGTTCTGGTTCTTGAGTGGTCATTGTGATGGTGGGCTGTTGAGACAAGATGTGATGATGTGTTTGATGAGAGAAAGAGAGGAAGAGGAGGAAGAGGAGGAAGATGAGAGAGAGAGATTAATATGGTTTGTGGGGGGTGACTAAGTTTGATCATTGACCAAAAAAGGAGAGAGAGAGAGAGAGAGCAAAGGTTTAGAATTGGTTTTCTCTGAAATGTGTTAAATTAATGGATTAGGGCAATGGTGGTGATTGAAAGAGACAAAGGAAGGCATTTTCTAATGTTGGGTGTGCTGTTAATTTGTTGGATGTGATGTTTGATTATGGATTTTTAACTCTAATATCTCTTGTGTGTCTTGGGTGGTTAACTTATCCTTTGGTATGTCATGCTAGTGGAGAGATCCACAAATTACGATTAGAGAGAGAGAGAGAGAGAGAGAGAGAGAGAGAGATGAACTTGTTTCAAACTGTGATGGGTTGAATTTGAATAGTCTGCGGACGGCAGATTCTGCTTCAAGAAATTAAAAATAAAAAAACTATAGAGTTTTTGTTTGTTACTGCTTCGTGCTCTTGGAGAGACTCTAAATATGTTTGGTTTTGTCCTCCTGGGACCAGGTAGACTTTTTTTGTGTTGTTAAATATATGTTTTAACAATTTTTTTTTTTTATAGCAATGACCAGTGTGGTATGATTTTCTTAGGCACAAGAGGACCAATTAGAGAATTTGAGTAGCTATACCTTACTTCTCTCTCCCAACCCAACAATGAATTTACACCTCTTTTTCTCAGTGAATGAGAGAATACTTGTAATTCCTCATCCTGAATCTAAATCTATTATTGGCAGAATAACAAATAATCTAAGGTCGAGTGGTTCAAGGCGTAAAATTGGAACTGTTAGACTTTTGCTTACCGAGAGTTCGAATCCCTCTCTTTCCATACTCGTCAATATATGTAGTGTTAATTTTCCTCACCATATGTCACAAGATAATGTTGTTAATTTTCCTGAACTCCACCACCTAATTGACGATAAATTAAATTAGCCAAAGTATTTCATTTGACTAAGCAAGAGGTGCATATCAATATCAAATTGACAAAATAAAAAGCTCGTCACTTGGGAAATATCAATGCCAATTTGTGTCCAGCAAGTTTAGGCGTTTTATGATATCCATGCTTCAACTTGAGTTGAGTGGGATTTCTATTAGAATTTCTTCCATTGTTCTAAGGAACACATTCACATGCATGTTCATTGGAATTGTCATCATGGTCTGTTGAATGGCATTGAGGCTAACTTTCAGGGAAAATCTGCTCCAGCTTCCTCTGATTTGTAAAGAAAAACTGGTACTAACTACTAATAATTATCTAATGTAATTGTAACTGGATAATTCTAGAATTATAGGACAACTAGTGGCTGAAATACTTTATAGATAGTTGGTTATTTTACACAACCGACTTGTCTAATAATTTGCCGACTTAGATAGTCGGTTTAGCACCTCTATAAATATGCATACAGCCCCCATATGTAATCAAGCTGAAAAACTATCAGCTCCTATATCTAAATCTAAGTTCCATATCTAAAGCTTTGTACCTTTCCTCCCTTCATTCAAATAAAATTACTTGTAGGTTTCTTCACTTGGGTTTGTTAAGTTTGCAGGTATACTTAGGTTTGGGCTTTAAATTGTCTATTTCCCATATTATGCACTGGATTTGGGCTTCAAAACCACTTTGTCTTCTTTTTAGTCCTGCAAATCACTGATAAAAAACAAACAATCAGTCGAGTGTGGTTACCACAGTGGTTGTGTCCCTCCCCCTTCCTCCCTGCTTGGCACCTAGATCGAAACCCTAGAGTTTCTTTCCTCCAAAAGTAACCAAAAACCAAAAAAACAAACAACCAAATCTTAACGACTCAGAAACCACAACTAAATCTCAACTCAATGATAATTTTAATTAATGTCTATAATTGGAGAACTTGATAAAGATGTGTGGAACAGAAATTCAATAATTTGGTTCATATTCCTGCTTTGAATAAACTGCTACTACCCGTTATTAATACATGATTGATGTGTTAATACATGCTTGAACTATTTGATACAGATGTGAAAAAATAAAGATATGAGGGATCAAAATACATGCTTGAACGGTGTTTTTGAAGGATCAAAATACAGATGTGAAGAAATTATAACACAAAATCAAACTATATCACCCATTCAAATCCGTCTTTAGCTTCAATGTCTCAACTGAGAGAGCTTTTGGTCAATTTCAAATTGGAGAAGAGCTCAAATGTATACGTTGTATTGTAGTTTTTTATTTATTTAAATTTTTTATATCAAGTGATATTGTCATAATGTAGACGCAAAAGGGTCAATACATCATCAAGAAAATATCCAACCATAGTCATAAAGGTTAAGACAGATTTGCTGCATAAAACCAACAGACTAGGTTAAACCAAACATCGTCGCCAACATGCTTAGCTAATACACATTTGCTGTATAAAGCCAGCAGACTCGTTAAACACATTTGCTGCATAAAGCCTAAAATTAGTGAGATTACAATAGAAAATGACCAAGCTGTGCTCACCAAAACTATAACTTTCCCCAAATAAAATTAATAAAGAATTGTCTAGTACATAACCATGAGGGAAGTAAACGATGTAATAATAAAAAATGATCTAGGCATCAAAGTTTATCAAGTAAACGAGTCCAGAGTCAATAAAATGTCAGAATTTGCGACATCCGAGACTAGATCAAACATTAGTATAAAATTTTAATCATCTCCCCAACATTAGGCCAAATGCATTAGTTAGAGCAATCAACCAAATACTAAAAAATGTTAAGTTCTGCTGGCGGCCAAGGCTAGCTCTTGAAAATGAAGAGGGAGAAAACTTGATGCTTCTTTTAGCTTTAAAGTAGGAGGTAAAGTTTCTCACATTTTACTCAGAATTTGTTCAGTTTTTTCTCTCTTTGTTTTTGGTATGATTGTTGTTTCGTGTTGTTCACTCAGAATTTTGTTCAGTTTGTTAATAACTTCGGCATTTCCTGCTGGATGTGAATGGTGTTCTACATCATTTGCCGTCAAAGAACCATAAAGATACAAAAGCCATTGGCCAGCACATGTCCCTTTTCCTTCTCTCTCCTCTCTCCCTCTCTTTCAAAATAAAATGGCTTCTTCTACTTGATGGGTTTCTCTTGTTAGGAGATTACTTTTAACTAAATATGCTGTTTTAGTTGCTTATTATTTTGGGCTTACTTTTTATGTTATGTTATTTTTTAAAGATTCCTCATTTTGAACATGCATTAAGATAAAGGTTTTGAAATCTTATGCATCTGGATATCGAAATTGTTGCAGTTCACCCCCTGGCCTACTGATTGGTTTACATTGATACTTATTAAAACATATTCTTGAACTATTGATCCCTTGATTCTATCGAATTGATCATCTCTCTGTTACATATTGTTAGTTGAAGGGAGAAGAGAGGCTTAGAGAATAGTTAGTTTACTATTTAGGACAATATTGTTTATGTAGAATAGAAAGCTTTTGAAAGGGTAACAAAATAATTTTATTTTATTAAGAAGGGTACAAGACTTTAGAATTGGATACAAGAGTTGGCTGGGAGTTAGACAAGCTATAGCTTCAGTTTTCACTTGATTACAATTTTGTATAGGCATCAAGCCTATATATAGGAGATTACAACCGACATAGCACAAGTTCCACCGACTTGGCTTGTACATTTACAGTCACTAGATTATATAACTTTCTAGACTTAACTATATTATTCTAATATAATATCTAGTTAATGTAGTCTTGCTCTAGAGAATTCCTCCATTGATATTTGTCTTTAGCCATAATTTTTCACATGATTCTAGATTTCTCTAGTTATAGTTAATAGATATTTCTAACTTCTACTTTCTCTCAATCTTTCTTGATTTTTCTATATTATTCTAGTACAAATGTGTATTACTTTTTAACACTCCTCCTTAATGCACATTTGTGTTACTCCGAGCATGCTTCGTAGCAGTTCGAATTTTGGTCTTGGAAGTGACTTAGTGAAGATGTCTGCAATTTGCTCCTCTGTCTTGCAGTACTTGAGCTCAACTTCTTTGTTTGCTGAGACTTCTCGTAAGAAGTGATGCTTGATGGCGATATGCTTTGTCTTGCTGTGGAATACTGGATTCTTCGCCATTGCTATAGCAGACTTGTTGTCGCAAAGTATTTCAGTAGCTTTTGTTTGGCACTCTCCCATATCTTTAAATATTCTTCTGAGCCAAATAGCTTGGCATGCTGAACTTGCTGCTGCTACGTACTCGGCTTCTGCTGATGATTGAGCCACAGTCTCTTCTTTCTTTGATGACCATGAAAATATTCCTGATCCAATTGTAAATGCATAGCCTGATGTGCTTTTCATGTCATCCACTGATCCAGCCCAATCACTGTCTGTGTAGCCAAATAGTCTTGGATTTGTAGTAGGCTTATACCATAAGCCATAGTCAATTGTGCCTTGCAAGTATCTTAATATTCTTTTTGCTGCTCCATAGTGTATTTGACTTGGATTTTGCATAAATCTTGATAGTAGGCTTGTTGCGTACATGATGTCAGGTCTTGTTGTTGTTAAGTGTAGGGGCTTTTTTTCTTCTGGCGGCAGGTGGGCTTAGCTGATGAAATTGTCCCCTTTGTCTGAGTTCGAAAATTAAGCCCTAAAATGCTTCGAAAGGGCAGCAGGGCCTTAGGAAGTATTTTGGTTACCTTCACCAACCAAAACAACAGCAACTTACAGATAATTTCTTCATGCTTACAGATAAAATCTTGGGCTTGGCATGGAAGCAAAATCAACATGAGTTTAGCACTGAGGGAAAATTAAGTGTTTCTAGGGGAAAGATGGGGTATTAAGGTAGGAGATGAAAGGGTTTTGCAGAGAGGTTTGGTTGAGATTGAGGGAAAGAGAGAAATGGGTGACTTGAGTATCACTTCCGGCAGCTCGTCGGTGACTCTGAGCAGCCTGCCAGAAGAGGAAAAAATGAGGGGAATAAAGGTGATAGACCAGCAAAGCACAAAAATTAGTGAGCTTGCAGGTAGGAGAGGAAGCTTGCTCTCCCTAGTGTGTGTTGTGTTGGGTAGAGAGGGGTCCTATTTATAGCTGCTGGGATTTGCTCTTCTCCAAGAAACCCTAATGGTTTCCTCCCAATCTAGCTAAGCTTTCCTCCTTCTTTCTTCTCCTCCCTCTTGACTTACCTTATGGTGGCAACAATTAGCTCTGCCCAATCCCACAAAATCAGAGACTTTTGGGGGCTCAAGGCTTCCTCCCTTGGCTGCTTCAGAGGAGAGCCTCTTTTTTCACCCATCTTCTTTCTCTTCTTTCTTCCTTTTTCCATGGCCAAATTTGATGAAGGAAAGAAAATGGGTTTGTATGCTGGTTCAAGGGATGGCATCCCTCCTTGCGTGCTAATATCCCTTGGTTCCTTGAAGGATTTTTGCTTGGAACTTGCTCCCCCATATGCTGGAACCTCTAGCAGCTTTATTCAATAAACCTTCAGACCTCCCCCTTCGTGGCTTTTGTTCTCCCAGCCAGCTGGGGTAATTGTATGGGCCAAGATGGCTCATTAAGTAAGTGGGCTTTTTGGTTGAGTCAATAGGCTACTTTTTGATTGGGCTATTTTCATTAAACGTTTGGGCTTTTGGTAAGGTTCATAGGCTATTTTGACTGGGCTATTTCTTCCTCTTGTGCTCACCCACATGTTTGGGCCTAAGAAATGGGCTTGAGTCCCGAGGCTCTCAAGCGACTCGGGGCTTCCATTTCTCGGCCCATCAATGGGCCTCATGTTGATTTATTACCATCCATACCACAACCCACTCAAGCAAGCCCCGGGCATTTGAATGGCTTGGGCCCACTTAAGCTTGTAGCGCGACGTGTTGCTTATTTGCTTGGCGTGGCATGTGTGCAAGCGTGTATGACGAACTTTCGCGTGCCCTAATTGGGCTTCTCCTCGGTAAGGTATTGCATTGGGCCGAGAATTTATTTGGGCCGAACCGTGGATTTTTTGGGCCTCAACATTAAGTATAGTAAGCTCCCAATGAGACTTCTGTAAACTGATTCATTAGCTTTTCTTGATCCATCTTCTTTTCTTAATTTCTCATTGGTAATAAGTGGAGTAGCTACAGTCTTGCACCCGTACATTTTGAACTTTTTCAAAAGATTCTCAGTGTACTTTTTCTGGCATATGAAGATTCCATCTTCTTGGTTTATTTCGATGCCCAAAAAATAGTGCATCAACCCAAGGTCACTCATCTCAAATGTTTTCATCATATCTTTTTTGAACTCTTGAATTATTTCTTCATTGTTTCCTGTGTAGATGAGGTCATCCACATATAGAGAGACGATTAAGATATCGGACTTACCTTGAGTTTTGGTGTAGAGAGTGGGCTTGCTTTTGCTCCTTCTGAAGCATGCGTTGATGAAGTATTTGTCTATGTTGGAGAAGATGCTTTCATCTCCAATCATGTGGTTACTACAGCCGCTGTCAATATACCATTTCTTGTTGGTTCCTTCTGGTGTGGCTTGATGAGCATAAAACACATGCTCATTCTTCTCACTATTCTCTGAGTAATTGGCTTGATAGTTCTTGATCCGACAGTCTTTTTCTATGTGCCCAAATTTTTTACAATTTCGACATTTGGGCTTGCCACGGAACCAACAATATTTTTCTAGATGGTTTGTGTTTTTACACACCCCGCAGGGAGGATAGATTTTTCTTTCCTTTATTTCATTTTTATTTTCCCAATTCTTATTGGATTTATAATTTTCTCTTCTAGAACTTTCTCCAAATTTCCTTTCCCCTTCTTTAGTTTTCTGAGACCTTAAATTTAGTTTTGACTGAAAGGCACTTTCAACTGAATTTTCATTTCGCCTACTCAGTCTTTTCTCATAAGCTTCAAGAGAGCCCATTAGTTCTGTCACTGACAGACTAGTTAAATCTTTTGTCTGTTCAATGGTAGTAACTATCGGATCATACTTATCAGGAAGACTTATAAGTATTTTTTCTACAATTATTGAATCATTAATATTTTCTCCATAGGCTCTCAATTGATTGATTATTATTTTTATTTTAGCATAATAGTCTTGTGTGGTCTCAGAATCCTTCATTTTAATGTTTGCAAACTCTCTTCTCAAAGTTTGTAGTTTAACAGCACGTACCTTGGCATTGCCTTGAAATTCCTCCTTTAAGGTATTCCATGCTTCCCTTACAGTTGTGGCTCCCATGATCCTTGGAAAAATCGTATCATGCAAGGCTTGTTGCAGGGCATATAAGGCCTTTGCATCTTTTTGTTGATCCTTCTTCAGTTGCCTCAACTGCTCCACCGTTGGATTTTCTGGATTATTGAAGCCACTATCAACTATGTCCCATAAGTCCTGAGACATAAAATAGGTCTTCATTTTAATACTCCAAAAGTCATAGTTTTCTCCTGAGAAAATAGGAAGAGGGTCAGAGTTTTGGCTAGTGGTAGACATGATGGAGGACTAGAGTGAACCAACGCCCAAGGTTGATCGGAACAAGCTCTGATACCACTGTTAGTTGAAGGGAGAAGAGAGGCTTAGAGAATAGTTAGTTTACTATTTAGGACAATATTGTTTATGTGGAATAGAAAGCTTTTGAAAGGGTAACAAGATAATTTTATTTTATTAAGAAGGGTACAAGGCTTTAGAATTGGATACAAGAGTTGGCTGGGAGTTAGACAAGCTGTAGCTTCAGTTTTCACTTGATTACAATTTTGTATAGGCATCAAGCCTATATATAGGAGATTACAACCGACATAGCACAAGTTCCACCGACTTGGCTTGTACATTTACAGCCACTAGATTATATAACTTTCTAGACTTAACTATATTATTCTAATATAATATCTAGTTAATGTAGTCTTGCTCTAGAGAATTCCTCCATTGATATTTGTCTTTAGCCATAATTTTTCACATGATTCTAGATTTCTCTAGTTATAGTTAATAGATATTTCTAACTTCTACTTTCTCTCAATCTTTCTTGATTTTTCTATATTATTCTAGTACAAATGTGTATTACTTTTTAACAGATATCAATGAGCTGAAACGCATATGTCAGTGTCTCATTTTAGTTATTCCCTCCTTTGCAGGTGCCTGTAGTTACTTTCCATTTCTCCAGTATACACACATATATGTCACTATGAGCAACTCTAAGCTGCGGGTAGATGTCGTCAGCGCCTATGATCTTTTGCCTACAGATGGGCAAGGCTCATTAACTTTGATGGTCAGAGGCTCCTTACCACCATTATAGAAAAGAATCTTAATCCAGATTGGAATGAAAGCTTCTGCTTCAACATTTTCGATCCTTCGAATTGTCACAACCTTACTCTCGATGCATGTGTCTACAGTAGTGCCACAGCTACCTACCTCCTCAAGATCGTTTCTTGGAAAGATTAGCCTAACTGGGAATTTATTTTGCTCTTATTCTGATGCTGCTGTTACGCATTACCCTTTGAATAAAAAGCGTTGTCTCTCATGGTCCTCTGTAAGAGGAGAGCTCGGCCTAAAGGTTTATGTTACTCATGACCCATCAATTAGGCCCTCCACCCCAATTGTTGTTGTTGGAGCTGTTAAACCGTTTCGATTTGGTTCCTGTGATGGTAGAGTAAAATTCCCCATTAACTTGAAAACCATTTATAGTGGACAAGTCAACTTTCTTTTTGGGTCTTAAGAAATTGAGAAATTGAGAAAATTTTAGCAATGCCTCTTTTTCTTCTTTTTTTTTGGGTCGAAATGCATCTTCATTCAAGAACAGGGGGAAAACACCCTGGGCAAACAACAGACAGAAGCAAAGCCAAGAAGGATACCACCAAACCACAAGCCAGCTAGGTGGAAAAATTATCTAAACTTCAACTATAGACCTTGTTTCACTTTGCACTCTAAACTTTATATTTGGTTTTGAGCCCTCTTAATCTTTCAAAAATGTGTAATGTTCCATTTTCCGTCAAGTTTGTTAATTCCTTAGTCAAATTCAGGGACATTTATATCCATTCAAGTTAGAATATGGTTTGACCCACTTAAACCCTAATTGACTTAACTCATTCTTTCCTGTAAATCCTAATTTTAGAGCATCTACAATCATGCTCCCTATTTTTTAGTTAAAATTTAGCTAAAAACACACAAAAGTTATTTTAGGAGCTTCTTTAAAATTTGAACTCCAATCATACTCCCTACTTTAGGGAGTCATAGATATTAAATAGTTAACATTAATTAAAAGTTTAAACTATGCATAAAACAAAGCATTACTAAATTATAGAGAGCCAATAGGAGTCTTCTCTCTCTCCTTAGATTTAGGAGCTCATGAGGTCTCCTTCTTTTAGGAGGTGGATAGGGAGCTTGGTTGGAGTTATATTTTTTCCAATTCCTACCTAAAATTTGTCTAAAGAGATGATTTAGGGAGTTCATTATGGATGCTCTTACTGGACAAAAAAGAAAATGGAAAAGGATGAAAATTAGGCTTCGATGGGCAAAAATGGGTTATGAAGGGACGAATGGGCTGAGTCAATTAGGATTTAAGTGGGTCAAACCAAATCCTAACTTGAATGGACATAAATGCCCCTGAAATTGACAAGAGGAATTAATAAACTTAACGGAAAGGGAACATTGACACGTTTTGAAAGATTAAGGAAGCTCCAAACCAAATTGAAAGTTCAGAGAACAAAGTAAAACAATATTTATAGTTCACGGGGCATTGCTGAAAAAAAAAAGGGAGTTTCACTAAAATACCCAAAATGGGGGCTGAAATTATAAAAATACCCAACACCCAAAACACTTTATAAACATACCCAAAACTCTTCATTACACATTACACACACTCAAAACCCATTTATAAACATACTCAAAACCCATCATTACACACATACCAAAAACCCATTTTGGGTATGTTTTTATGTTTAAATAGTGCTTGGGTATTTTTATAAATACATGTCTAGGATTGGTTATTTTTATAAATATCTATAAAAAAAAACCCCTTAAGAAATTGTGGATACGGAGCAGGTTTATGGGAAATTGAAAGTATATTTAAATGGATAATTTGTGTATATTGTTAGAATCTTAAAATTGTGTACCATATGAAGAAGAAGAGTTTAATTATATTGACTTTTCAAGTCGTTGTTTAGTATTTTGTGTCTCTATTCGACTAGATCAAACTTTAATTTCTTCATATAATATCCTCCACATGCATCATGCCAATTGCAGGCTGCAAAGTTCATACATCACACGCATATGTACGACTGGATTAAACTTTGAAGTTAATTTCTAAATAATATCTACTTGCGCCAATCGCTGCCATCAATTCTTATGTTTTTTTTTTTTTGGGGTCAAACATCAACTTCTTATGACTCCAATTTCTCTTTGATATAACATTTCACTTAGAGAAATTCTTTCCAGATGATCGGGTACAATTTTGGAACTTACTAGTCTGCAACTTTTTTACCAAAAAGAGAAGAAATGATTGGATCAAAATGTAGAATCACAAGTTCATCATCATAAACATGAACATCAGTCGTCTGTTGTCATTTGTGCTGTGTTAAATGTCTACAATTTGCTCCAACGAAAAAAATAAACAAAACAAAGGACATACCTAAAATAGCAGTCAAAGACCAAGCATCCATTTCCACTGCAGGAGAGTGAATAATTGTGCCACAGCTGCTGCAAAGCCGTTTGGGAAATATCACATGCCTATTTCGTAGGCATCAGTTAACTTCAAATTTCTGTAGGATCTTTAAATGTGTCAATCCAGTAGTGATTGTCAAGTTCCTGCAGGATTTAATCTCTAACTCCCTAAGGTTTAGCATTGCTCCTTCTTGCACATCCAATTTTTTCAGAGTATCTAGATTCCGAAGCTTCAGAACCAAAAGCAGGGGAAAGTCATTCATGGAGCAAACCAAGTTTGGTCCTTCATAAGAACCAGAGTTCAAATTCAGCGATTTAAGGTTTGGAAGCTTCCCTAACATTGGCATCGGGTCTTCTTGGATCCCGGAGGCCGATAAGGTAAGATGAGTGAGGCTTGCTGGGAGTTCACCTATGATGGATGCAGGGTTTTCAAGCCTTCCCAACAAATATAGGCTGGAGAGTTTCTCAAGTTTTGACAGAGGTTTTAATTTCAGAAGCTGAGGAGCACTCTTCTCATTAACCGATACCAACTTCAAAGACTGCAAATTGGTCAGCTGCATAATCCATTTTGCCAACACCTTTTGCTCTGGTGGTGCCAACTGGATTGTCAACCCCAGTTTTCGAAGGTTGATCAACTTGTCCCGCCGGTCTTTCACAAGATTGTCCTTACCTACAAATACACCTGACAATGTCTGCAAATTGCTCAAGGGAAGGGAAGTTGGTGCAGACATTTGAATATTCTGATTCAAGTAGAGATGCCGAAGTTTCTTCAATTTCCGAACTGAACTAGGGAGAGTTCGAACATAAGTATGCTTCAAATCTAGTGTTAGGAGGTTAACCAAATTGCCTATCGATTCTGGGATCGTCGATAGGTATGTCCACCTTAAGCCCAGATATGCTAACTGCCTTAATTTTCCGATGGCCCTAGGAATTTCAGGCATGCATACACGTTCAAGGTCAAGAACCTGTAGTTGTCCGAAGAAACCACCAGTAATGCCACTGCGAAGAATCTCGCCTATTTCCTCCCGGGGCTTATTTCCTTCTTGACTATCAAAGAGGAGAATGGATTGGCTTTCATTTTGCATAACCATTGGGGAATTTGCGTTGAGACCATTGATCTCATGGAAACGGGCATCCTTATCATCAAAATGAAAGGCAAGTTGGCCGCTTAAACTGGTAGGTTTGCTGCTATTGCCTTTCCCTTGCAACATGAGATCTCGCAGGGCAGTAGGCAAGCAACATGTCTTCACCTTCCCGTCGAGATTTTTTTGAACTACTTGAATCACATTACGACCAATCAACTGCAATAGATACTCATATACAACATTTTCGTGAGTATTTGAGGTTTTCCCACCTTTGCTTACTTCTGCCAGTCCTTGTGCAACCCACGAAGCGACTATTCTCCTCACAGGGATTTCGAAATCCCCAGAAAAGAGTTGGAAGTAAGAAAAACATTTACCAAGAATTTGGTGTGATTGCAAATCCACTTTATTCACTTCCAGGTTCTCTTTCCACGGTTTCTGGTTCTGTTCCTGCTGAGTGATGCCCTTGAGCACCTCTAATTCCTCAGATGTCACTTTCTTCCCGGACAGTGGATAACCAATGCGTAATATGACAAGTGGTAAGCCTCCACCTCTTCCTACAACTTTCTTTGCAAGAGCTTCATGTTCCGGAGGACAACGCACCATCTGGGTGAAGAGCTCCCAGCTCTCTTCTTTGGTTCGCAGACGAAGCTGGTGGGGAATGCTATTTTGGTCAGCAGCTGAAGCGATGGCCTTTTCCCTCGTGGTGAGCAAAATTCTGCTCCCGTTTGCCACTTTTGGGAATGCTGCTTTGAGAGCATACATGGCTTGGATTGACAAGACTCCATCCAGAATTACAAGGTATCGCTTCGGCTCCAAGAAACCATGCAATTTATTGATCCAGTGTTCTTTTCCATCCCCTTTCTCTTGGGTCTCCAAGACCTGCCTTCCAACACTTGCCAAAAGTGCATATTCATCAGAATCTTGATCAGCATCAGGCATGGTCACCCAACGACGGATTTCAAAACGGTTTGAAATAGTACTATGGTAATAAACTTTCTTCGCCAGAGTAGTCTTACCTATACCCTTCATCCCCACAATGGATATGATAGGACGACACTGTTCACCGTTATCAGCCAGTCTCATGACCAGTTCATGTATGTCTTCCTCCAAACCAACAACTGAGCATAGCTCCTGCCTTGCCTCAATGGAATAAGCTTGTACGCATCTTTGAAGAACATTGACAGTGTAATTGATTCGGGTAATTTCTGAGAGAAGCTTGGACCCTGAACCTTCATTATTGGGGGTGTTTGAGGACTGCTGATCTGCTTCAGGAACCAGTTTCTTCAATTGCTCCAAGCAAGCATTTCTTAAATGAATAGCATAATCTTCAGTTCCTTTTGTACCTTTGAGAAATGTATGCATCTGCTCCAACTCCTCGCTCAGTGCGATGACGTTAGATACTAATTCGTCGCTTGTGTTTGCCACTTGATTCAGCCAGTTACGAATGTTGTGCACCGCAGACGACAAATCCATATCATCTGTAGCCTGATACTTGAAGCTTCCTTGTTGAGTAAACCGGTTCGCAGATAATTTTGAGGATTGTCGTCTGACAAATTTAAACCCATATCTTTCCTTTGTTTCCAGGAGGTCGGAGATCCAAGTGCCGACGTCCAGGATGACCTCCTTAAGCTTCCGCCTATCCCTCCGGTTACTGACAACTGAAAGCCACCAACTTCTCTGATCTGCTTCTGTAATGTTTATGCTGTCAATGGCCTGATTTGCTTCCTCGATGGTCTCGTTTGCTTCCACCACCCAGGACTTCTCCATTTCAGTTTCCAGTCTGAGGGGTTGCAAATCTTTCATGAAAGCATGCAGCAGCTCTAAATGCATTGTGGTACTAGAGTTGACGAATTTTGGGTTTTCAGCGATCAGGTTCTTTATAGAGGAGATTAATTCCTCAGCTCTTAAGCTAACAGGCGGACCGGGGCCTGGCGTGGACTGCTCCAATGTCTCACCAACCACAGATCTGTCCTGCAGGCTACTAACCCAGGACCTGGACTGCTCCAGTGATCTGTAGATGTCGCTGGCACCTATTTTCTTCTTCCAGAGGAGACTATTGAGCGGGTTTATACTGGGGTCAACGTCGAGTTTCTTCTTGCCAAGGAAATGATTGAGGCCCTTCATCCGAAGGGCAAGCTGAAGCATCGGTACCAGATCAGTTAAGATTAAAACAAACCACTTGGGAGAGGTTCTTCTGTTTTCCAATATTCGAACACACCGGGTTGCCTCGGAGGCCACTTCTCTTGCTTTGTTCATCCACCCTTCCTCCCATTCATTCAATACTCGTGCAGTCATCCCAGCTTGGATGAGTTGGGGATCCAAAAGCTTATCATTGGCTTTCTGTATTATTTCATTCCGCGATCGCGAGACATAGTCAAAGTCTTCGAGAAGAGCAGCTAATAGTCTGGATTCTCTTCTAATCCACTTGTACTTGGCGTTCAAGTATCTGAAAGTAATTTCAGATGCAGCAATTGCAACCACGTAAAAAGCAAACAGGATCCAACAGGTGATGTATGCAACGGCCATTTCAACCAAATACAGACTTAGTTGCTCTTGTTCATAACCAGAAATGAAGATGAGCAGGCCCTGTCACATCCACCATCTATCCCTGATTTCATTAAGCTTTTCCATGATGGAAACTGAAGACATTAACTTTTGCAACTTTACAGGGGTCCTAATGTGGAAGAAAAAGTAGTATGTATATAAACAAAAGGGGAACCTGAGACTATAATAAACAAAAGTTGGAATTTGAAGCTCTAATGAACAAGTCAAGTAGAACCCACGAGGAGGAGGAGGAGGAGGAGGAGGGTAAGGCCATGGAGAAATTGCAATTCAGTAAGAACTTTGAAGTCTTCCCATGCTACCTCTAGATAAAAGTAGTATATAAACATAATTTCAGGGCAAAACCCTTTTTAAAGGAAATTTCCTATTGAGAAGAGCAATATTATACTAAACTCACATATGCTACACGGATGCTAGGATTCATACCCATCGCCTTTCATGAGGGAAAAATTGCTCCAAATCACTACACTAGTGGGTCTTTTGCAGGCAAAACCCATTTTTGGTTCCTGTAATTTGATCAATTTCCTACTTTTGTCATTATTAATTCAATTTTAACAATTTTAGTCTTCAAGTTATGTTTAATTAGCAATTAAGTACTATGAATCTATATTGTTAAAAGAATAGGCAAAAAGTTTAAAGTCAATGATCACATGGTTGATTGCAAACTTGTTGGAAAGACAAAAATGTTCTTACATGGTGATTGCATATTAATTACCATCAAACTCCATATATTAAATTGTCAAAATTGAAATTATTATAGGGATTATAAAAAAATGCAATATTAGTCAAACTATAGGCAGAAAAAAGTCATTTAGAAAATATAGATCAAGCTTCCTTGTATTTTATTTTTTTATACAAGTGATACTCTACTTTAATCTAATTTAAACTGCGGAGAGGGGAATTCGAACTTGGGTGTAGAGTGAGGAGCACATCCACTCTACCTATGTCTGTTTTTTATTTTTTATTTTTAGTACAAGTAATTGGGGGTGGTGGGTTTACACAAATATTAATTGAGTGTCTAGAGGTTTCAAATCTATGCCCACATGATTTGAGGTGAAAGAACTCAAAGCTATACCCAACTGGCTTCCTCGTACTCTTTAATCTTTATAATAATAATTTAATATATCATTTTGTGGCCTTTAAATTTAATCACTTTCAAGGGTGGTGATGAATGATCACATAGTTATTTTTACTTTAAAATTAAAAGAAAATATAATCAATTACTATTAGGCGATTGACAACTTTTCAAGTTAGCTAGTAAAACTCTTTTTTTTTTAATTATTTATAAATATAAGTATCTCTCGCTCGCTCTATCCTTTTTTTTAAATATAGTAAAACTTTTCACAAAAGCTCAAGTGACAATGACTTTCTATCTCACATCTCTCGCTCTATCCTTTTTTTTCTTCTCATGTCTCTCTCCCTCTCCCTGTCTCTTCTATCTCCTCCTTGAAACTCTCTCTCTCTCTCCATTTTCTTTTTCTTTCTTTAAAATCACTTATTTCTCCTTTTTTTTTTTCTTTAGATCAACAACTATTTAAGTCCATTTTTGTCAGATCTCATCACTCTCTCTATCTCTTCATTTTATAAATCTAGGATTTATTTTGAATGGTTGGCTCCATTTAATTTGGTTTGGAGATGTAACCAATTCAAGCTGGACCACGTTATCATTCCTAGAAAATTGGGGAGGGAGGGGATGGGTTGGGGTGTGGGGAAACTCACTAAACCAATAGTTAATAGAAAGATATTAGTTTAAACAACTGAATGACAATTTAATACATTGACTTAAGACTAGGGATGGCAACTAGGGATGGCAACAGGCCGGGTAGGGGCCGGGTATGGCAATACCATCCCCATCCCCGCCCCCATCCCCGAACCAATCCCCGTTTAATAGGTTTCGGGGAATCCTCGTCCCCGTCCCCGTCGGGGGACTATCCCCCATACCCGGCCCGAATCCCCGATTTTTTTGCATAAAAAATATTATCATACATTTTAACATTAAGTTTCATATTAAATTATCATTCACCACATTCAAATTAACTATAAAGTTCAACTCAACTATTCAAAATCACATCAATATGAAAATCCAGAGAAGATTAGGAAGAATTAGGAGAGGGAGGTTAACTTAGGGTTAAACATAAATATTATAATTATATATTTATTTATTGAAATATAAACATATATATTTTCGGGTCGGGTTCGGGGATGGGGACGCCAATACCATCCCCTCCCCATACCCGTCGGGGGTTTTTCAAGTTCGGGGATCCCCGTACCCGATACCCGTTTGGCCCCGAAATCTCCCCCCGTTAGGGTCGGGGACCCGACGGGGACCTGTCCCCGCGGGGATTTTTGCCATCCTTACTTAAGACAATTGACGAAGTAAACAACTCAACATCCATTAAAGAAAAGTTAACAACTTAGCATTCAAATTATAGTACATGTTCCAGCATGTAAGAATAGATCGAGCTTTAATCAGATTATAGTATGTAGATGCATACTATTTTCCCCAAATAATATTTTCTCGGGCAACAAAAGGACTCATCATTATTTTTCTTATTAAATGATATAGCTGCATCCACTAATAATAATTTAGCTAATGAACGTTTACCCTTCAAAGGACAAAAAAGACTCAACATGCGCTTTCAAACTTTGATTTGTTGTCTGTTCATTCACATCCGATGTTCTAGCTTTCAGAATCATAGAATTAGTTTATGGACACTGCTCATAAAGGATACAAGTTATAACATAATTGTGTTCAGTATAGGAACAATCGTATTCATGTCCAAGTTGTGAAAATTCATTTGGCATGAAATTGTCTGCCTGCCTAATCTGAAATTGACATATTTCAGTTAGAGGATGTCTCGATTTTTGTAGCCGGACATCCTCTCATTACAAGCGATGAAATTGACCGGTGGATTCTTGATCGGCCATGGACTGAACATTTTATAAATTCAAGCAAAACATAAGGCTACTTACTTAAAAGCAAATATAGAAAAAGAGAATACAACTATAATCAGAGCGTATGGATCACGAGGGTTACTGCCAAAGAGAAGAATGAGACATGTCTTTTACTAGATAATATCATGTTTCTGCTATCCAATTTGAGTTTGGAGAATATCTTGTTGCTTATATCATTTTCACCGCACATTCAATACTATGGCCTTTTGAAGTTCGAAAGTTTGAAGTTGTTCAGTTAAACCAAGATGTGCCATAAGAAGCCAGACATGAGTGAGCAGCTCTCCCCCATGCCTGAGTTGCGCAGCGTGATGATTCCATCGACAATGGCTGGCAGCTGAAGATAGCATTTCCACCCAGACGTGGCTGATCAACTCCCACTTCTTCTGATTCTCCCAATTTTCCTTTGTTTCCAGGGATTCCAAATCTTTAGCAAGCTTGCATGCATCAAATAGCACTGACTTGCTTTCATCTCCTTTTACTTCAGCTGGAAGGATCTCATCACTGTTCACCTCACGTAGTTTTTTGCAAGCCAGGTCATATTCTGATCTTTGGCATCTTCTTTGTTTGAAGAATTCCGTGGCTTCGGCGCATGTGTCCTTGAACCTGATTTGTCCGATCCCATTGGGCAGCATGAAGGGACGCTTGACTAGGAGATACAAAATATACTCGGACAACAACTTGCTGGCTTCACAATTCGGATCGGGGAAAGAGTTTGGGTATGTTTCCTGATCAGAGTAATAACAGAGTTGTGTTGCAATATGCCAAAGAAGAATGCTGAGATCAAATTCTTCTCCAATGCTCCAGCCAAGTTTTTCGATACAATTCTCATTTTGAAGAACCCAATCCATCCTACGATCCCTTAACTTCTTGTAACCTTCAGCGTTTGGGGCACATGTTGATTTCTTTAACAGCTGCAGAAATATCAGTTCCTTCAACTCTCTAGGGACTTCCACTAGTTTCTTCGATTTTCTGCATATCCCGGAGACCTTTTCGAGGAACCTGTACTTGGCCCGCTTATCTTCACAGCAGATTGAAATTAAGTTGTATTGTGTAATTACATTAGACCACCTTTTGTTTTCAGCTAACGGCATATGTGAAATCACTGGATACAACAAATGTGCTGCTA
This sequence comes from Prunus avium, assembly GCF_965620075.1. Taxonomy (NCBI): domain Eukaryota; kingdom Viridiplantae; phylum Streptophyta; class Magnoliopsida; order Rosales; family Rosaceae; genus Prunus; species Prunus avium. The sequence continues at coordinate 3,088,053 of NC_142286.1, forward strand.
TCTTGTGCTTACAAAACCATAGCACTGCCCAATCTGAGCGTAGAAATAAAATCACAGCATAGAGCTCGAGGATGATAGCACCAGCCAGCAACACATAAGTGATAATTAGACTTGGTGCTGAATAATCTTGCTTCTCGATCATGACCAGGAAGGTGACAGAGACGGAAATGATGGAAACAAAACTGGTAAAACGAAGAATTGCGCCGTTGAGACTATAAAGGACAGCCTTTGTATAAAACAAATCATACATGAACCCAAGCTCAATCTCAATCACTTTGAAAGCTTCATAGTAGGATCTGTTCTGGAAGAAGGATTTGCTTTTCAAGATATCATGGATGCTGAGGATGAGATCTGCAAATAGCCTCTTGAAAATGTTGAAGAAGACATCGGCATGTTGCAAATTGGCTGTATTTGGAAAGATGCTTGGAGCTGTAAAGGAAAAATCACCAATGGTGGGAGCCTCATCCACTCTCTCTATGTCAACCTTGAACCCTTCACGCTTCTTCGAGCGCAGTTCTTCCGTGTATCTAGCATAGTTGGGCCCTTGGGTCAGGACGACGAAACATAGAATCTCTGAAATGCTTACTGCTTGCAGACCTCAAAACCCAAGTCCGCTCCGCAAACTTGATGATCCCTGCAACAAACACTGGAATTGCAAGAAGGTTAAGCGCCTGACCAGCCCAGGCTGTAAGAAAGACATAGACAGCCAGGGACACCTGGACAAGGAGCACAAGCAAGTGCCTCCACCACAACTCATTGTCTTCCAAAGAGTATGCAGTGATGGTGTCCGGGCCGCCAAGGTGAAGCAGAAGAAACGGCGCCCAAAATGCTGTCAGGATCTGGTCTTGGTCGTCTGCATTTGCGGAATTCATATTGTGGTTTGTTGATGATAAATTTTTGGAAAGGAGGCTGAGTGAGACTGTTGCAACCCAGTCTGCGGACAAGTAGGCAAGCCACAGCAATCGGAGCCATTTGCTGGTTGAGTACTTCCTCTTGTTGCCAAAAACTATGAGAATGCCTTGTAAGATGAGGCTCAATACCACCATTACACGGATTTCCCACACACAAGCTCCATAGTTTGCTCAGACTTTCTGGGAAAATCTCCGTCATCACCTTCCTCTTCTTTGTATGGATGCAAATTGAACTGCTAATTTAAATACTCATGAACATAAAAGGTGTCTTTATACAAATTACATGGAAAGAAAGGAGAAACTAATTGTCAACGTACACATTGCCTTAAAGTATATATAAAACTCAAAATTAGGTGGAGATGCTTAAGATTGTTTATATCATTAAAGGCAAAGCTTGTATTTCCGATATAACTCTCAACAATAAGTAACTCTCAGCAGTAGTTTTTGGGTCAAGGACTACTCGGTCAGCACTCATTGAGGCATCCTTTAAATAGAGTTTATGTGGGACACAATGTTAGGGCCCAATTGGGTATTCAACAATCCCAATCGCTTATTTTCCACATTTCCCTTTCAGAAGATTTCGATTATCAATTTTTTAATGACGAAACAATATATATTTTGTTCGAAAATAACCGATACTCAGAAAGGTAAAATTGAACACAGAAAGTTGAGTGCAAGGTAAATTCTTTTGATCACTTGAGCTAGAAATCTCTTGCAATGAAAAAAAAAAATCTTATAATGCTTTTTTATATAACTCAAAGGTAGAATGAAGATTGAATGCTCAAGAAAATTATGTATTTTGGTTATTAATGTACCAAATCCATTAAACCCTAAACTTATTTAGTTCAAAACCAAAGACAAAGACGCATCAAACCTACTAAACTGGATTGGATTGTCACAAGAAAATCCCTCATTTGATCGAATCATGTTGGTTTTTGAACTTAGAGATCCAAGTCAATCTACCAAAATCATCAACCTCGTGATCAAATAGGATTAGATTAGATTTGATCGATTGGCTTGGTTGGATTGAATTGAATCTTGAACACCGGTAGATTGGGTGTTGTAATGTGACCATGTTGATCATATTCAGGCTCCTAGCATGAGGATGTGTGACGCTACAATTTATATATGCTAGACAAAACTTGATGCATTTCTTGTGATTACGTTCATAAATCATGTAAAGGTATCTTATTAATTACCCAAACCTGCTCATTGTTAACCTTCTAGGGGCAAGAAACAGATAAGAAACAAAGAAACAATAATCTCAATGATTTATTCTCATCTTTCTCACGATGGATAGAACATATCAAAGTAAGTAGTGATGGTCAAGTTGTGGCAGGATCTAGTATCTATGTCGCGAAGATTTTGCATTGCTCCGTTTTGCACTTCCATGATTTCCAGGGTATCTAAATTCCAAAGCTTCAAAAATAAAAGAAGGGGAAATCCACCTGTGCAGCAAACCATCTGTGTTCCTAGATAAGAATCAGAGTGGAAAGAAAGGGATCTAAATTTCGGAAGCTGGCCTAGCATTGGCATTGGATCATCTTCAATTCTAGTGGCCGATAAGGTAAGCTGGGTGAGGCTTTGCGGGAGTTGATATATGATGAACTGATTTTCAAGCGTCCCAAACAAATGTAGGCTGGACAGATTCGTAAGGTGAGAGATGGTCTCTAGTTTCAGATGCTGAGGTGCCCTCTTCTCATCTATTGATCTCAGCCTCAAAGATTCTAGGTCAGTCAGCTTCTCAATCCATTTCGCCACTAGCATTTGCTCTGTCAGTGCAAGATTGAATACCAAAGCCAATTTTCGAAGTTTCGTCAACTTGTCCAGACGATCCTTCAGAGGATGGCCCTTCTCCACAAATAGGCCTGATAATATCAGCAGATTTTTCATCGATATCATGAAAATTGGTCGATGTATTTGACAGTTCTCGTTCAAGTAGAGATGCCGGATTTTCTTCAGCTTCCATATTGAACTAGGGAGTGTTCTAACATGGGTATGCTTCAAATCTAGAGTTATGAGTTTCACCAAGTCCCCAATAGATTCAGGGATCGTCAATAGGTAAGTTCGCCTTAATCCCAGATATGTCAGCTGCTTTAATTTTCCAATGGTCTCGGGCAACTTTGGTCTGAACACACGTTCAAGGTCAAGAGTTAGTAGTTTTCCGAAGAGACCACCAGCAATGCCCCTACTAATAATTTCACCTACTTCCTCTCCAGGTTTGATTTTTGCTCGGGCATCAAAGAAGAGAATTGATCGGGGAAAGCTTTCCTTCAGCAAAACATTTCGCCAATTTGTGTTGAGACCATGAATTTGACGGGAACTGGTATCGTATGTATTACCATCTTCAGAATCATGAAGGTTATGGTTTCCGTCCACATTACTTGTAGGAGAAGTTAGAGATGACCCTGAACCTGTTTCGCTGCTATTATTGTCGTTGCCACCTTGCAACAAGAGATGTCGCACAGCACTAGGCAAGCGACATGTCTTGACCTTCCCATTAGGCTTTCTTTGAACCACTTGAACCACATTACGCCCAATCAACTCTGATAGATACTCGTATGCAACATTTTCAGGAATTTTTGTTTTCTCATCTCCGCTTACTTGTGCTAATCCCTGTGCAACCCACGAAGCGACAATTCTCCTTGCAGGGATTTCAAAGTCCCTAGAGAAAAGTTGGAAGTAAGACAAACATTTACTCAGAATTTCGTCGAATTGCAAGTCTGCATTATTCACTTGCACAGTATCCAACCACGGTGTTCGGTTCTGTCCTTGAGTGATACGCTCAAGCTCCTTCAAATATTCCTCTGGTGTCGACACTTCCTTCCACGACAGTAGATACCCAACACGATTTACGGCAAGTGGTAAGCCTCCCCCTCTCCCTAAAACTTCCTTTGCATCAGTTTGCAGTTCATCAGGACAGTGATGCACTATCTGGGAAAAAAGATCCCAGCTCTCTTGTTTGGTTCGTAACCGAAGATGGTGGTGGTTAATGCTATTTTGGTCAGCATGTGACGCGATGGCCTTCTTGCATGTGGTGAGGACAATCCTTCTCTTGTTTGCCATTTCTGGAAATGCTACTTTAAGAGCATCCCAGGTTTCTGTTAACGAGACATTGTCTAAAACTAGAAGGTATCTCTCCTCCTTCAAGAAATCCCTCACTTTCTCAATCCAGTAGTCTTCCCTGTCCTGTTTCTCTTGCGTCTTCAGGACCTGGTTTCCAACAGCTTCCAATAATTCACTTTTGTCAAACACTTGAGGTACAGAGACCCAACGACGGACTCGAAAAAGGCGCTGAATGGTAGGGTGGTTATAGACTTCCTTGGCCAGAGTTGTCTTACCAATTCCCTTCATCCCCACAATGGAAATCACAGAGCGCTCTTTTCTGTTAGAAGTCAGTTGCGAGACCAGTTCATATACGTTTTCTTCCAGACCAACTACCGAGCAAGAATCCGCCCTTACCTCAATCGAATATACTTTTATGCATCTCTGAAGAAGATTTACTGCGTGCGTGATTCCCTTAATCTCCGAGATGGTGGTTACAAGCTCTGAGCCTTGGATGCCGGAGGCCTTTGAGTACTCCTCTGCTTCACGAGTCAGTTTCTTCAATTGCTCCAAGTAAGCACTTCTAAAATTAGGGGCATAGGCTTCAGTGGGTTTTTTTTTTTTTGGTCGAAGTCTTCAGTGGGTTTGGTATCTTTGAAAAGTTTATGCATGTGCTCCAACTCCTTGCTCATTGCGCTGACACACAAAGATAACTCTTTGCTTGTTTGCCGCAATTGAACGAGCCTGTCACGAATGTTGTCTACAGCTGATGACAAATGCCTGTCTGGAGTCTGATACTCAAGGGTTTGCTGTCGAGGAGATTTGCGGGCAAAATTTGGAGAGCGTCCTGTGATAAATTTAAAACCATATCTTTCCTTTGTTTCCAGGAGTGTGGAGATCCTAGTGCCAACGGACATTATTCCCCCCTTGAGCTTCCTCCTAGCCCTCCAATTACGGCTGAAATATACCCACCACCGTCTCTGTCGATTTGCTGCTATATTGATGTTGGCAATGTCATTTGTTGCTTCCTCAATCATCTTGCTTGCTTCGACCAACCATGACTTTTCCATCTCACTTTCTAGCTGTAGCAATTGTAAATCTTCCATGAAAGAAGGCAGCAGCTCTACATGCATCCTGATGGATATCACTTGCTCCACCATGCCATCCATCAATTTTGAGTTTCCAATGATCAGCTCCATTAGGGATGACACCAACTTAGCAGCTCCTGAGCTAACACACAGCGCTGGTGTCTGAACAGATTGATATTCATCAATCTCATCAACAATGGATCTGGCAAGCAAGCTTCTAACCTTGGACCTTGACTGCTCCAATGTTGCACGGATGTCCCTTGCGCTTACTTCCTTCTTCCCTTTGCTTCTCCTCCTCCGGCTCATCCCAAGGTTGTTATTAATCATTTCCTTGATCCGCCTCATCCCACGGGCAACATCAAGCATGGGCAGCAGATGATCAGTTATTAACAAAAAAACAAACCACTTGGAAGAGTTGCTTCGCTCTCTCAGTTCTTCGAAGCTCTGAAGGCACCAGGTTGCCTCCGAAACCACTTTTCTTGCATTCGTTATCCAGCTCTGCTCCGTTTCATTCAGTCGTAGAGTAATTCCAGCCTGGATGAGTTGATCAGAATCCAAAAACTGACTGGCTTTCCGTGTAATTTGATCCTCTGACCTCAAAACTTCATCATAATCTTTTAAAAGTGCTTCCAACAACCTCGATTCTCTTTCAATCCACTTATGTTTTGCGTTTGAGTATGCAAAAGCAATTGCCCTTGCGACGCTGCAGAGAAGGTAAAAAACCAACAGGACGCAAGAGGTGACAACTACAATGGCCATGGGTTGCTCTGCTCTCCTCTTCTTTGGCCGATGCTCTTCTCCTTTGAGGTTGTCAAAATGTAGCTGCAACTTCAAACAGATGAAGTTGCTCAGAGATTCTCAAAGCTTCGCCATGATGGAGAAGACACTGGGTATTTCAATTTGCCGGTGGTCAATGTGGTGGATAAACAAAATTGTTACTCCTCAAACAGTAAGGAGAGGATTGAATATTGATGAACGACAATGAGTGGCTTTGACTAAACTTTGGAGTTCAAGAAAAAGGTCTCCATTGATAGCTCTAGACATAACTTACAAGGATATGCCCACAATTCCAACAGTTTGCTAAAGAATTTTAGAGAAGTCAATAGTAAAAAATACTAACACTCAACAAATTTGCATATTTTTTAAATTAATAAGAGAAAATTGTATTCATAATTCAGCCACAAAGAGCTACTAGTCAACCGAATATAGATGCATTTTTTTCTTTTTCTTTTCTAAGAGAGAGTTTATTTGTATTTCCATTACGGAAAACAAGTTAACTATCTCAAGTCCCCACATTTGAATTTCCCCTCCCCGTTGATTAAAAAAAAATATTCAAATTTAAAAAGAAAAACAGCCTTTTTTTTTTATTCTTCTTATAAATAACATTAACTATTCTTCTGACCAAAAAAAAAAACAATATCTCTTCTAATAGGTTTCTTTCTATTCATCAATGAATTAAAATAACTTAGTTCAACACTAGTAATTTATGTATGATATAGAACTATATTGAAACATTATAGAAGTACACTATTTATTTATTGTTATATTTCTCTCTTGTTGACTTTTAATTTCAATTATAAATTGTACTAATGTTGGTGCGACCAAGATAAATTTGTCATGTTCGTGCGTTCATACCTACATGTCATGGTCGTATTGCTGTGTTTTTTTCTTCAGCAGCTGAAAAACAACCAAGGAGACGTAGGAAAGAATTGTCCATATTATAAGACCATCTAGTCTCAAACACAAGGACACCCGTTTACTAAAAACTCACTTAAATTGTCCCAAATGCCCTCTAAATTAAAAACCAAACAAAAAGTGCTAATCGCCATGCTCTTCCAAGCTGTTGGCAGAGTAGTGAGCACAAGGACACTGCCCTTAAGTGGGCTAAGCCTCACTCTCCCCCACCCTACCCTCAAACACAAGGACACCGGCGCTTAATGGATTTGCTTTATTGCAGCAGTTTTTTAGGGTTTGGATACGTACATTTCATGGAAAACAATTATAAAAAATATCATGTTTTATATGCACCCTCACTATAGATTTATTTTTGTTTTTTTACTCTCTTTTTGTTCATTTCATTTTCTTATTATTTTTGTTTGATAAAGGTATAAGGGAAAGCAAAGTTAATATAGGCAAGTTTGTGGTGTGGGAAGATAGTCTGGCTTGCAATTTTTCTGGAGCTTGTGCTCAAGGAAGGCAGAAGCACATATGCTGGTTTGCAAGAAAGTTTAATCCCCACATCAGATGCGGAGCAACAGTATTTATTCATTTATGATACGAATTTTCAATTAATAATTATTATGTCAAAAAATTGCCTTTAACCTTCTTTATTTTTATTTTTTTTATGAATTTATGACAGGATTCATAGGCATGACTGAGTTGACCCAAGTTTGTTTTAGTGCTCCTACTGTTTTGGGTTTTGAGATTTAATTTAAGTGAGTTTTTGGCTATTTTTTTTTTTTAATTTTTTTTTTACATTTATAAATTTGGGGGCTAAATTTTAGCTAAATTTGATAAATAAAAACTCTATTCTTTGATTTTATATGGATACTGAATATATAGTTGTTTTGTATCATCGTGTTACATTAATGTGACATATATATATATATATACATTAATAAATTTCACAAAGTAGGTGTGCAATTGCCTAATCTTTTATCAAGTGAACACATGAATTAATTTTAATAGATTAACGTGCTTGAGAGTTGAGACATAATGACTAGATCAAACTTTTTATTATTCATAATGACTATATCATGCAAACTTGATTTCGTAAGATAATATCTTCCACATTATAGTAATGACAATTGGGCGCTTCCAATAGATGCCATTTTCAAGGTTATAGTTCACACATTGCACAGCTAAGACTCGATTAAAATAATTTTGATGTGAGTTCTGTCTTTTGTTTAATTGGATCAACCAAGCTACACGTTGGCAATTTTAAATAACATTTTCAAGAAAAACAAAAAAACAAAGACTAAAGTGTAAAAACCAAGGACAAAATGGATGGAAAAGTTTGCAACAAACAATTGGATATGTGTCTCATTTGAATCAAAATCTAAAATTTATTTTCTACAAAAACTTGATGACAAAGAGGAGGTACACAATGTGGTATAAAAATATGGTGAGTTTAGCATTTTCTTTACAAAAACTTGATGACATATAGCATTTTCCTAGCATTGTGTAACTAGGGGTTTCGAACCTCTGTCCACATGAATGAAGGTGGAAGATCTCAACCAACTATACCCCAATGACAAAAAAATGAATCATGTAGAAGAATGTGGTCTTATGGATAATAAATATACAAGGAAATCATAAGAGGTATATTATTTGCTGCAATTGGCTATGTGGAAGTTTGATCTAGTCATAACATTAATTTATTGAATTTTGAGTAGCTTACATCACAAGTTTTCATGCAAAGTCATTGTTAATATCAAATTGCAAGAAAATGCTACGGTATGGCTCGTTTTGTTATCTCTTATAAAGTTGTCATTCGTTGGGTTTACAAAGCCTTCTAATTTGGTTTAGGATATTCTTATTGAGGACTTAAATTTTTTACTGATTATAGTATTGTTTTTTCTAAATAAATAAATAATAAATGTTAACCATTTTCGATGGCATGTGTTGCGAAACTAACTAATAAGAGCATTTCTACTCATTTGTCACGGCAAAAGGTAAGGGGAGGCAAGGGTTGGTACTATTCACATGAATATTGTCTGTCCTCACAATTTTTTTGTTGGTTTTCCACCTATTGACATGGCAACCCAAGGGCAACCACTATTCACATGAGATATGAGGGGAGGAATTTGTATAGAGTTTTGGTGTGGGAAGTGAAGAATATGGTAAGCTATTTATAAAAATAAAATAAAATAATTCTAAATTTTTTGGTTTTTTTTATTTTTTATTTTTTAAGTTTTTTTCATTGCTGACGTCATCGTTGACGTCACAGCCCTCAGGCAACAGCTCGGGCTGTTCTTGCCTTCGGGCCTGCCAGGGCTTGTGGAGCCCACGCCTTGCCTGGGCTATTTTTTACCGTTGGAAACTGCTTCTTGGGTCTTGCCTGGGCTGGGGGGGGGGGGGGGGGTGCGGTGGAAATGCCCTAACCCCTTCTTGTTTTCGAATGCTAACTTAGAGCAGTTCCACCACAGGAGCCTAGCCGAGATAAAAGCCCCTCTAGGCCTTCAAAAGTGGTTTATGGGTTCAATTCTTGCCTTGACAAGAGATGGGGTCCACCAACCTGGGCAAGGCCCAAGGCAAAATGAGCCTAAGCTCCTACTCGTGGGCGATGACGTCAACGGACAAAAGTTATTGTTTTTACCGTTGGTGCATGACGTATAAGCAACTTAAGGCTCCGTTTGGCTCACGGAACGGATTTGAGGGGAAATCACTTCCCATGTCATTTCCCATGTTTGGTAATCCTGGGAAAGTAATCAAGAAATACCACTTTATTTACTTTCACATGTTTGGTTTGTGTACACGTTTGTTTAATTTTCCAATTATACCCATATGAAATCAAATATAAAAAAATGGGGACAATATGGTCATAAAAAATGTGTATTTAATGTTGGTTCATTTTCCCAAACTTTCCTATGAGGAGGAAAACAAAACCCAAGGAGGGAGGAGGGCTTCACTTTCCCCCCTACTTTCCTATGTGCAAGGCAACAATTTCTCATACCAGGACTTACCAAACATGGAAAAGCAATTGATTTCCCATCCCCAGATCTCCATTTTCATGAACCAAACGGAGCCTAAGTGTCGAACATGGGAGAAAAGCTTCCCATGGGGTTCATTATTTTCATTGTCATCTGAATCATTCAGTATTAACAAGTGTTTGTGACTCAACAAGATCAACTATACATTTTATTTTTTATTGCACGTACTGAAAAATTAATACCCAATGCAAATGCAATCACAACGACACTACGGCGATCTTTTTTTAACAATGAAAAAACTACCAAGTCTTATTTTAGTAATTATCTACTTCTTTGTCGTCCAAGTTTTGTAGTATAAGTTTTGTGAATATGGAGCAGGTTTATGGGGAAGAGTTTGAAGTATATCTAAATGGAAATTTCCTCAAAAGTCCTGGCTTACAAAATTAATACTAAACTAAGACCTTTTTGGTCGAAATACTAAACTAAGACCTGGTTTACAAAATTTATCAATTTAACGAGACTCAAACTTGAATGAAAACAAATAGAATTCACACTTTAATCTAGAGGTCTCTATGACTGGATCGCACTTTAATTTCGTAATATAATATCCTGCACATGCATTACATGTCAATTGCAGCCAATGGCTGCAATATTCAAGGTTGAAGTTCACACATCACACAGATCTAATACTGGATTTAACTTTGAAGTTCGCTTAGAGCATCTTCAACCGATGTCAAAAGTGTCATATAGACATTTAACAGCTAGAAATAACATCTCACACACTCCAACCGATGTGTCAAAGCTGATGTGGAATGAAGGCTGAAGATTGAGATGTTATTTTTGACATCCCAAAAGCAAGATGTCAAATGAATATTTTATTATATCGGGTGGAGTGTAAAGCTGTATAAGATGTCAAATTGCCACATCAGCCATCAAATTTAAATTTGATGTTTGGTATTTGACATCTCCCTCGGAGATGCTCTTATAATATCTATTATGATTCCAATATGTTATTCAATCCCTTCCTCTAAATGGGGAGCATTTTGGATATTCAATATTCAACCTCATCAATAGGCTAAGGCTTGGATTAGTTGAAAGTAGAAAAAAGATGAGAGCGACTTCGGGGGTTGTTGACAAAAAGAATAAAAAAACTTGGTGTGAAGGACGACTACGCAGCATTGACTAGCTAACTCGTTCAACCCACGACGAATCCAACAAAAAAAAAACCCCACGGCGAAAAATAATAATTATTTAATTACCATACAATAATGTTAAACATTTGTTTACAAACTCGGCATGTGACAAGATTAATAGCATTTGGGATTTATCTACAAGAAATATTATACTTTTTTGGATCTATATTTAAATTATCTATTTGTAATTTGAAACCAAACATTATATATGCTCCAATCAATTCCTACTTTTCAGGCAATCATAGTTTGACATGTGCGTAGAGAAATTTTTTGGTGGTGCTTTTATGAATTATTTCGGTTCATTTCAAAATCCCATCATTTTGAAGTCCCATCACTTCAAAATGCCTCATCCAAACACAACCTAATTTTATTTCAGTTCATTTTTTTGTTGTCAAATAGTCCAGTTAAATAAAATAGTAACTAAATTAAAAACTAAAAATCCCCCAAAAAAAAAAAAAAAACCTATCTCACTCTCCCACCTCCCAGCCCCCAGCACCCCATCCTCTCCTCCCCACAACCCACCCCCTCTTCCCCTCCCTCCCTCCCCCCTCAAATATAGGGGAGAATTCCTTTCCTCCAAACGGAGAATTGAAACGTAAAAAATAAAACATGGACAATAGAGACTCGGGTAATGGCCTAATAGTAATGGATAATTGTCTAAATTACTCTTATCGATAAACAAAAATTAGGGAAAAAAAATTATATTTAAAAAAAATAAAATTGGAGTAGATATTTAAAGGGTATAGCAGTGCGGCTATAGTATTTATTAAAACAAAATTTAAAAAGGACCCCAGTATAGCCAGCGGCTACACTGTTTAAACATAATACTTAAAGAGTATTGTTTTTGTGAAAAGAGTATAGCCGCACGGTGATACTCTATAAATAGAATATTTGAACAGTATAGATGCGCTGCTATACCCATTGAATAGCACAATCTCAATTTCTCATTTTTAATTACTTTAATTAGTAGTTATGTTTTAATTATTATTTACTTAGTGAATAATTGGTATTCAAATATTTAAATATCTTTCTTTATATTCAATAATATGTGAGTATTTTGTGTATAATACGTGAATTTCGTGTGTATTATTGAAAATTTTGAATAAAACAAGGGTATTAAACATTAAAAAATACGCATGTCCATGTACAATACGTATATTATACATTTGCTTTTAAAAAAAAACTTGCATTTTACTTTTTACTCAGTCTTTAAGACATATACGAAAAATAGAAGTATTATTAAAAAATACATACATATGTGTATAATACGAGTATTAAACGGGAAATGCTAAATTCATTACACGTATAATAACTCTGAAAAAGTATTTTTTTTTTTTTAAAAAGGACAATAGAGACTCGAGCAATGGCTTATTAGTAAAGGATAATGCTCTAAACTACTTTTATCGATAAACGAAAATCAGGGAAAAATAATTATATAAACAAAAAAGGATAGCCACGGGGCTATACTATTTATTAAAAATGAAAAATACATACGTACGTGAATTTTGTGTGTATTTTTGAAAATTTTGTAAAAAAACAAGTGTACTAAACATGAAAAAATACATACATATGTGTACAATACGATTATTAAACGTGAAATTGCTAAATTCTTTATACGGGTAATAACTCTAGAAAAGTAAAAACTCAAAAGAAGACAATACAGACTCGGGTAATAGACTAATAGTAATGGATAATGCTCTAAACTACGCTTATTGATAAACAAAAATCAGGGAAAAACAATTCTAAAAAAAGATCATAATATCTATCTAAAGCGTATAGTTGCACGGCTATACTATTTATAAAAAAGAATTTTAAAAAACGAACCTCGTGAATCTGCACAGCTACACTCATTTTTATAATAAAAAATCCGAAGTATAGCCGCGCGGCTATACGATTTATATAAAATAAAACTAAAAAAAGACCCCCTAGCGCCTAGCGCCAAGAGGGTGTTTGACAGGACCCGCCCCGAATTCCTTGGAACCCGAGACGAATCCTGTGGGAATTTTTCGACATCACACCGATGCCGGGCCCACATACTAAGAACCGAGACTTTCTACCGAAATTTCGGCAGAGTCTCCCCTAAAATTTGGTTTTCCCCAAAATTTCAACCTGCAAACAAAACACAGTTTAAAACACCAACTGGCAGCATGCTCAAGTTAATATCATGCAATCACATAATAGGCCTCCGGCCTTCAGATAATTCGAAACAGAACCAACAATCACACACACAGAATCGATCAAACCTTTTAAACACAATAATATTTCGCGGCTGCACCTGGTGCGACCCCAGGCTGCCTACGTACCCTTGAACAAGGGATCAAGCCACACGTAGTTCTCATCAACAAACCACAACTATTTAAAGTAGAATCAACGATACACTTCCGATTTATCACCACTCCAAACCGGACAAAGCATCATGAACATATCATCAATTTCTTCCCTTTATATCAATTCAATCCCGCAACCATACCCTATCTAAGGCGTATGTTGCCGTACAACACTTCCCAATCCAGGGCTCAAGCATTCATACATGTACAAGCTCATAAATCTCAAACTAGAATCAAAACCACATATACATATGTGTAATATAATAACACCCACCTCCCACCATCATCATGTACCAGGGGAAACAATCCAACAGGGGATTGTTGACTAGCTCACACTTATCCGGCCTCAAACGTCCATGTGGCTAGGGATGAGTCGTCCAACTGGAGGACTGACACTCTAACCCAGCACGTACGGACGAAGAATCAAGACCCGTACGCCTGGAACCGTCCTACGCGCGCAGACTACCCAATCAAGGGTCTACAGCAACATCCCGTCAAGGATGCCCCGGGTTCCGTCATATCCAGACCATATCCACATTTTCATATATCAATATCCAAGGGGAGGTACATATGATGATGCACATCATGTACTGGGGGAAACAATCCAACAGGGGATTGTTGACTAGCTCACACTTATCCGACCTCAAACGTCCATGTGGCTAGGGATGAGTCGTCCAACTGGGGGACTGACACTCTAACCCAGCACGTACGGACGAAGAATCAAGACCTATACGCCTGGAACCGTCCTACGCGCGCAGACTACCCAATCAAGGGTCTACAGCGACATCCCGTCAAGGATGCCCCGGGTTCTATCATATCCAGACTATATCAAATCCATATCCATTTCCATGTATCCCAGTGTCCATAACCACTGTTTCCAAGTATCATCATCCAAGGGGGGAGGTACGTATGATGGTGGAATTCGTAATCCTTATATAAATATTATAAAGTAATATTCCATTCCTTAATCCAATTTTTCCCAAGGCATCGTATTAAGAAGACATCCGAAGGGCCTGGGCAAAATAAATCTCCGAAGGGCCTGGGCAAACTCCGCCGGGCCTAGACAAAATAAACTCTCAAACATAAAACCCATAACCGGGGAGGTACCTAAGGTAGTGCTAACAACACTCAAATTAACACAACAAGGATAGTACTTTCTCAAATATTATATATAAACTCAAGACACTCGAATATATCAAACACACAAATATTGCAACTACTTTACAAAAATAAAGAATGCAACGATTAAATATAAACCGAAATTAAATAAACTATTAAATTCAAGAGCATAAGATTTCCATCACAAAACCATAAAAATAATCTCATAAACCCACATAAATCAAATGACGGTCAAGACTCGTCCAAAAGGGTCGTTCTAGTACTCCTTGAAGAGTGAACCTACCTCGGAAGACTCACGGTCAACCGAAGGTCAAACTGCCCAAACTTGGTCAACCGGGCCGCGGGGCCCACCATCTCCGTTTTACAATCCAAACATTCCTATGGATTCCTCAAGGTTTAGGAAACATGTCCTATAAATTTGGTTCAGATCGGACGGTCGGATCGCTCACGATCGCACGATCGGACGGTTATCGTAAAACACAAACTTTAAGTTATTGAATCGGAACATCCGGGACTCTGATTCACGTTCCGTGAAATCCTACACGATCCTAGGAATACCAAAATCAACATATATTAATTTGAAAGCGATCCAATGGTTCTAACATATCGAACCCGGAATTCACACAATATGTAAAATCCGTTCGGAGTTCAAACGTTATCCGAACTGAGATCCGTAAAATCCTACGCGCTCGTGACAACCAGGGAATCGCATTGGGACAAAATTCCCCTTTGATACCATGCCCACGCGCCGTCACACTCGCTGGCAGCCCGTGGGTGCCCAAAGCAATATCGCATCGCTGGAAAATCTCAAAATCTCAGGCCAAGACTCCTACCCTAGGTAATACACCTAATTTGGAGTCACTTTTGTTCTTGGACATAACCCAAAAAGTTGCCGGAAGTGGCCGAAAATTCAATCCGAAGTCCGGCCAAACCTAAAGTCGAAAACCGAACTACCTACGCTCAAAATTGATGCAGTCCTACCCAACCAGCAGCTAGATCATGAAAATTAGTCGAAAATCCATATCTCATTCGTCCGATTTGGTGGAGAATTGAGGGAGAACGAGCGATTGGAAAATCTGTCAAAAACCAGCAAATTTTCTGCGTTTTTCCGGCGGGTTTCGTCGGCTCCAAGGGCTGTGCTGGCCGGGGAAGAGAGAGGGGGAGGTGGCGGTTCGAATGGTACCGGTCTCATGGCCGGTGGTCCGGCGTGGCGACGGTGGTGGCTTGCAAAGCCACCGGCTGTTCTGAAAAAACGAAGGGAGGGGGGAGCTGCGCGCGGGGAGAGAGAGAGAGAGAGAGAGAGAGAGAGAAATTCTGAGATTTTATTAAAAATAAACTTCGAAATAATTATGATTGTGCCACTGAGAGTTTTTAGATCGTATCTCTCTCGTTACAACTCCGATTCAAGCTTACCGCATGTCTACGGATTCGTTTCAGTACGACCTATGTAAAGGTATCAGCCACTGCCCCGAAATCCTCCCGGATAAAAATGACTAAACTACCCCTATTCCGAGGGCAAAATTGGAAATTCATAATTATTGAAATTAATTAATTTACTATTCCTTTTATTTTGGGTCGGGATGTTACAGTGTTTTGTGAAAGTAGTATAGCCGGGCGGCTATACTCTATAAATAGAATACTTCAACAGTCTATATTCTGCAAATATAATTTTTTTTAAAACGTATAGCCGCGCAGCTATACCCATTGAATAGCAAAATCTGAAGTTTTTAAATTACTTTAATTACTAGTTATGTTTTAATTATTATATACTTAATGATTAATTAGTATTTAAATATTTTCATATATTTTATTTTTGTTCAATAATATGTGAGTATTTTGTGAATAATACATGAATTTTGTGTGTATTATTGACAAGTTTGTAAAAAAACAAGTTTATTAAATAGGAAAAATACGTATGTACATGTACAATACGAGTATTAAACACAAAAATGCTAAATTCTTTATACGGGTAATAACTCTGGAAAAGTAAAAACTCAAAAGGGTATAATAGAGACTCGGGTAATGGACTAATAGTAATGGATAATGCTCTAAACTACTCTTCTCGAAAAAAAAAAATTAGGGAAAAACAATTATAAAAAAAATATCACAGTATCTATGTAAAGAGTATAGTCACCCGACTATACTATTTATAAATAAAAAAAATAAAAAATAACCACCCCAGTAAAGCCGAACGGCTATACCCTTTTTTATATTAAAAATGCAGAGTATAGCCGCGCGGCGATACTATTTATATAAAAGAATTAAACAAATGAAGCCAGTCAAGCCGAGCGGTTATACTCCTTTTTTATAATAAAAAATCTCGAGTATTGCCGTTCGGCGATACTATTTATAAAAAAGAATTAAAAAAAGGACCCCCGTAAAGCCACCGGCTATACTCTTTTTTTATAATAAAAAATCCAGCGTATAGCCGCCCGGCTATACTATTTATTAAAACAAAACAGAGAGAAAGACCCGTCCAGCTATACTCTTTTTTTATAATGCAAGTTTTTGTGAAAATAGTATAGCCGCGCGGCTATACCCTATAAATAGAATATTCCAAAGGTATAGCCGCGCGGCTATACTTTGTAAATATAATTTTTTTTAGTATAGCCACGCGGCGATACCCATTAAACACGAAAATAATTTGGGTGTATTATTGAAAATTTGTAAAAAATACATGTATTAAACACGAAAAATAGGTATGTTCGTGTACAATACGTGTATTATATATTTGCTTTATAAAAAAAAAACTTGCATTTTACTTTTTACCCAGTCTTTAAGACATATACGAAAAACGGAAGTATTATTGAAAAATATATATGGGAGTATTAAATGTGAAAATGCTAAATTCTTTATACATGTAATTACTTTGGAAAAAAAAAATGGACAATAAAGACTCGGGCAATGGCCTAATAGTAAAGGATAATGCTCTAACCTACTCTTATAGATAAACGAAAATAAGGGAAAAATAATTATATAAACAAAAAAGGATAGCCGCGCATCTATACTATTTATTAAAAATAAAAAATACGTACGTACATGAATTTTGTGTGTATTATTGAAAATTTTGTAAAAAAACAAGTGTACTAAACATGAAAAATATGTACGTACGTGTACAATACAAGTATTAAATGTGAAAATGCTAAATTCTTTATACGAGTAATAACTCTGGAAAAGTAAAAACTCAAAAGGGAACAATAGAGACTCGGGTAATGGACTAATAGTAATGGATTATGCTCTAAACTACTCTTATCGATAAATAAAAATGGGGGAAAAACAATTATAAAAAAAAAATCACAGTATCTATGTAATACATCAGCATTGCTCATCAACAAAAGAATTAACATAATATATTGTTATTTAGAAATTAAAACAAAAAAACAAAATACTCTAGGGGGACGCTTGCAAACCCAAGAATTTTATCAGAGTTCAATTACTCACAACACCCATACATAAATTTGAAGAGTGTACCATTTACTCAATACACTCAACCCAATTTCCAAAATTAAGCTTTTTTTTCAGTGTTGCTAAACGAACCCTAAATTGTCTCATTTTCTTATCGTCCTAATTCTATCGCGTTGATTTAGATTTCTTAGAAATGTTTATGCCATGTCATGTTACCCTCATTTGTGTTTGTTCCTTTTCAAATGGTGATACTACATGGTTGACCAAAAAAAAACCCCATAACAGGTTAAGAAATTGTGAATACGACTTTATTTTTTAGGCATGGATCTGAAGTCCCATATGAAGACGACTTTATTTTGATTTTTCAAAGTCTTTGTTTAGTATTTTGTTCAGTTCTTACTTCTGCTATTGTTTTTTTTTGTTTTTTGGATACAATGCTTCTCATCACGTGTGTTGATGAGAAGGTTCACAATAATTTTACACTGAATTAAAAAATTTATCTCGTTTACTTGATAATTAAAAATTTTAATTTTAAGCCAGCTCTTGTTTTAGTTTTATTAAAATACATCTAGGTCTCTGTGACTAGATTAACTTTTTTTTTTTTTTGGTGAGATGGGGGGGAAAAGCCCCAAGAAAACTACACAACAGCAATAATGCGGGTTCTATGGACTCCCATCAGGTCCTCCTCTAGGTGAGTCCCTATCCATCTAGGAATGTCAGCAAAGTAAACAAATCCCAGATCAAAGTTGAAGCTCCCCTTAGCCAAGCAGTCTGCAACCATGTTCTTCTCTCTGTAAACATGCTTCACCACACAATTATCAATTTGATTTATAAGCTCCCAGCGGCTGGTTAGCAAAGTAGCTAGTGGGTGTAGACCAAGTATATTGGAATTCTGAAATAGTAGGACTGCTGTAGCAGAATCCATTTCAACAATCAAGTTGTTGATTTCCTTTTGCACAGCGAGTTTTAGGCCAAAGAACAGTCCCCAGATCTCAGCTTCTAGTATCTGACCTTTCCCAAGGTTGATTGCAAACCCCCCAGTCCAGTTGCCAAGTTCATCTCTTATCACTCCTCCAGCACCAATGGAGCCAGAAGCACATTTATACGAGCCGTCAACATTAAGCTTGAGGTAGCCAGGGGGAGGGGGTTCCCAAGCAAGAGTAACTTGGTAGTTGCTAGTAGTTTTTGTATTGGCTGAGCTAGCTGTAGACCATTCTTGGGTTGCTTTAAGAATCACTGCCCTGGAGTCAAAGGGCAGGTCCTCCTCTTTGCCAAACACTCTTATATTTCGCCATTTCCAAATGTACCAACAAGTATAGGCAAAGGCAACATTCCACGGGGTCTCATCCTGCCACTTTGAATTAGTTGTTAAACTAATTCTCAACCATGGCTGAAAGTCCATCTGAAAGAAATGGAGAGCTTGGTTTCGATTGAGGATTAAATTCCACACACTTTTGGCCTTGGTACAGTCACGCAACATATGTAAAGTAGATTCATTATGCCATCCACAAATACTACAGGAAGGGTCAGTCGTTAATCTTCTTCTTGCACGTTGCTCATTGGATAGTATTTTATCTCTAGACATAAGCCAAACAAAGAACTGCATTTTTGGAGGAATTTTGAGCCCCTATATGAACTTCCATCTGTCATCAGGCCACTCAGATGGATGGAACAGCAAATTATAGGCTGACTTCACAGAGAAAATCCCATTAGCAGTAGGCTTCCATATTTGTATATCTGGAGTATTGCCTATGAAATCAACAGGAGTATTAATGATCTTTTGTACAATTTCCTCCCCAGCGAAGTTTAACAATGTCCCACCAACCCTCCTTGGAGAAACTAGAAACAGGGCAGTGTAGCTCAGTTACTGGAGAATCTCCAGTGTAATGAATTAAGGCCTCATCAGTAATCCATTTATCTTTCCAAAACTTCACTTGGTCCCCCTTACCAATTCTCCAACTCATACCTTTTGCCAGTAGATCAGCACCATATAGAATACCTTTCCAACTGGAGGAAGACTCAGGTTTAGGCACCATAGTAGGATCCATAATTGATCTTCCCTTTAGGTATTTAGCCTCATAAATTTTAGCCCACAAGCCTTCATCTTTATTTTGAATCCTCCACCCAATTTTAGCTAATAAACTCTGATTCATATGGGTGGTCTTCTTAAATCCCATCCCTCCTTTGCTTTTGGGAATGCATGCTAAGTCCCATTGGCAAAGATGGATTTTACGTTTCTTCTCACTAGCTCCCCAAAAGAAATTGCGGTTAAGCTTGTCAAGGTGCTCACACACACTTGCAGGAAGTTTCACCGTTTGCATGGAGTAGACTGGGATAGAGGCAGTGACAGCTTTAATCAAGGTTGCTCTTCCAGCAAGGGATAGGAGTTTTCCTTTCCAAGAAGCAAGTCTTGCATGAACTCGTGCAATAAGACCATCAAAGGTAGCCTTAATTGGCCTAGAATGTAGTAAGGGCATGCCCAGATACTTGCCAAGATTATTAGTCAAAGGAGACCCACATATGGCACTGATTTCATTAGCTATGCCCTGGGGAGTGTTTGGAGAGCAGAAAATGACAGATTTATCAAAATTAACAGATTCACCTGAGATTTGGCAGAAAGTCTCCAAGCACTTTTTCATTACCTTAGCTTGTTTAGAATTGGCTTCAGCAAAGAAGATAAGATCATCAGCAAAGAAAAGGTGTGACACAGTTGGCCCAGATTGAGAGGATTTAACCGGTTTCCATGAGCCTCTGTGGACAGCATCAAAAATTATGTGGGATAATTTTTCAATGCACAATACAAATAAGTAAGGAGAGAGCGGGTCCCCTTGTCTTATGCCATTCTTTGGAACAAAATTATCAGTTAACTCCCCATTGATGCATATTTGGTAGTTGACAGAAGTAACACAGCTCATAATAAGTTGGGCGAGCGTATCAGGCAGCCCCAGTTCAATAAGCACACGCTGAATAAAATCCCAACTCAGCCTATCGTAAGCCTTTGAGAGATCAATTTTCCAAGCGATGAAACCTTTCTTTCCTTTAGAAACTTTGAATTTGTGCATAAGTTCTTGAGCAATGAGGATGTTGTCAGTTATGTGTCGTCCAGGAACAAAGCTGACTTGGTTAGGGCTGATCAAGTTGGGCAGGATAGGCCTCAGTCTTGCAACAATAATTTTGGATATAACTTTGTACAAAGTAGAGCAAAGGCTAATTGGTCTAAATTGTACCATGCTTTGAGGATTGTCCACTTTAGGCACAAGTGTAATCAAGGTCTTGTTGAGGTTATCTGGCACTCGGCAGCTGTGGAAGGTATTCACCACTAAGTTAAAGATATCAGTGTCACAAGTCTTCCACTGGTTTTGGTAGAAACAAGCAGGAAATCCATCAATTCCAGGGGCTTTCAAGCTGCCAATATTGAAAAGACTCACCTTAACTTCCTCCAAATCAATAGCTTTAACAAGAGAGTTCATTCCTTCAGTAGGTATACCAGGGAAAAGCGTAGGTATGGAGCTGTTGGTAGCATGATTGGGAGTTGCAGTAAAGAGGTCTAGGAAATGCTCAACAGCCATGGCTTTGATGCCCTCGGCCTCCTCAACCCACGTACCGTCATTTTTCTTTAGTCTTTCAATTCGATTCCTCCTTCTTCGGATTACAGTAGTCAAGTGGAAAAATTTGGTATTTCTATCCCCTTTTTGTATCCAGTTTATGACTAGATTAACTTTAATTTCGTAATATATAATATCCTCCACATGCATTATGGGCCAATTGCAGCCAATAGCTGCAATATTCATAGGCTGGGTTAAACTTTGAGCCCAACTTATAATTGATATTTTGACCAAAAAAATTAAAATTAATATCACACAACTTGCCCCAATAGCTTAGACTTTCTTTTTCACATAAGATTCACTTTGCTTGATTTCTGCTCAACACTCAAGAAGAATCATTTGTTAGCCATAACTAGGAAATAAATCAAAGACTTGGTTCCAAGTTCCAAGTTGCCATTGCCACACACAACTTGGTTCTCATTGTGTGCAATTGGTCTTGGCTATGCCTTGGACACGACAGGCTAATGGTTTTGAAAAGAGTCCAGGTACTGCGCCCGCTAATTAATGGATTTATGAAAATTTGACACTCGATCTTTCAGGTATTGAGCTGCTGGAAAGTGGTGTTGGACTGGGAGGTTTAAAGACTTCCATTTCATGCATGCTTCATAGTGGTGTTGAAAACTTGAAATTTCTTGGTTTTGGTTAGTTGTGGCTTGTGGTGAATGCAGACATGGAAAATATAGTATAGTTTGGAGCAAACGATGTGTATTCCTTTGCAAGAACCAAAGAAGAAACAGAGTTCAGATAAGGAAAAAAAACAAATGGAGAAGAAACAGAATGATTTTAATAGCTGCTAATCTCATAAATTAACTACCTACACCCCTCTTATTTGAAAAGTTCAAAAATAGAAAATCTCACATGACACCCTTTTGAGCACCGAATGCCTCATCACTGAGATTTCTTCCAATCCGAAAACCAGTGGGATTCTTTTTCTTCGATTATTTTCTCTCTTCCCTTTCTCCTAAAGATTAGCACGAATGTGAGTATGTGATACATAAGGATGTTTTATGTCAATGCATTTCAATTAACAACGGATGACTCTTGAAGGGAGACCTCGAATATAGACGGTTTTGATAATTGAAATGCATTGACATACAACATCGTTCTCATGCGATAGCAAGAAAGTAATTATTAAATTATGAGAACTTTTTTGTTGGGTCAGAATATTAAATTATGAGACTAATTAGCTAGTGAGGGCTAATAGTCCCTTCCACATGCATTATGCCAACTGCAGCCAATAGCTGCAGTGTTCAATGTTACAGTTCACACACATCACACAAATTTAATACTGGATTAAAATTTGAGGAACCAACTTATAATATAAGGCTACTAAATCACAGATGAAAAATAATAATACAAGCACTGCATAATACAACCAATCTATGTGGATAAGCAAATTTAATTCCCGTGAGTCACAAAGATCCCTGCTAACTGCTAAGAGAAGAAGCAGGCATTGCAGATCCTTTTCACTGCACAATCCACTTAGCTCTAGCTTGGCCCTGTGAAATTTGAAACTGTTCTGTTATACCAAGATGTGCCATAAGAAACCAGACATGAGTGAGCAGCTCTCCACCATGCCTGAGTTGCTGAGCATGCTGACTCCGTGGACATTGACTTGCAGCATAAGATAACATTTCCACCCACACATGACTTATCAACTTCCACTTCTTTTGATTGTCCCATTCCTCCTCTGTTTCCAGCCTTTGCAAATCTTTAGCAAGCCTGCATGCATCGAATAGCACCGACTTGCTTCGATCTCCTTTTATTTTTGCTGGAAGAATGTCAGTGCTCACATCAAGCAACTCTTCTCTAGCCTCTTTGCTAGCCTCTTTAGCTCCTTTGAATTTTGTTTCTTTGAAGAATACCATGGCTTCGGCGCATGTGTCTTGAAACCTGATTTGTCCAATCCCATTGGGTAGCATGAAGGGACACATTACTAGAAGGTACAACATATATTCTGATAGCAACTTGCTGTTTATACAATTCTGATGCTTGACAGAATTTTGGTCTTCCATATCATCAGAATAGTAACAGAGGTCTGTTGCAATATGCCAAATAAGAATGCTTTTATCAATTTCTTCTCCAATACTCCAGCCAAATTCATTAATACGATTCTTGTTTTTAAGAACCCAGTCACCCTTATGAGCACATAATCTCTTGTAATCCTCAAGTGTTTTGGCCCTCTCTGATTTCTCTAGAAGCTGTTGAAATATCATTTCTTTCAACTCTGGACAAACTTTCTCCAAGTCCATGTAGAGATGCTTCTTGAATTTCTTATATATCTTCCCCTTTTTATACATCGGGACGTTGTGGAGAAAACTGCACTGGACAGGCTCATCTTCAAGGCAAAATCTGATTAAGTTGTATTGTTTCATGGAATTAGACCACTTCTTCTTGGTCTCAGCTGAGGAAATGGACAAAATGACTGGATGCAGCAATTTTGCTGCTTTCTTGTTCTTACTCAGCCATAGCCTTGTCCAATCTGAGCACAGTAGTGAAACTACAGCTTGGATCTCTAGGGTGATAGCTCCAGCAAGCAATATGTAAGTGATAATTATATTTTCTTCCGAGTAAGCTTGCTTCTCAATGACAAAGAAGATCACAGAAACAAAAATTATGCAAACGAAACTGATGAAACGAAGAATGGCGCCCTTGACAGAATAAACCAGGACTGCCTTTGTATAAAATACATCATACATAAACCCAAGCTCAATCTCAATCACTTCGAAAGCTTCACCATAAGATCTGCTCTTGAAGAAGGATTTGCTGTTCTCAATGTCATGGATGCTGAGGATGAGATCAGCGAATAGGGCCTTGAAAATGCTGAAGAAAACATGGGCTTCTTGCAGATTGGCTGCACCATCAAAGATGCCTTCTTGTGATGTATTTGAATGGTAACCCACTTTGGGAGTTTCAATGACACTCCCCAACTCAACCTTGTACCCTTGAACTTGCTTGGAGCGGAATTCGTTCATATATCTTGCGTAATTGGGGCCGGGGTCAGGAGGAGGAAACATAGATTCTCTAAAATTATCACTGCTTGCAGACCTCAGAACCCAAGTCCTTTCTCCAAACTTGATAATCCCAGCCACAAACATTGGAATAGCTAGCAAGTTAAGCACATGACCACCCAAGGAACTAAAAAAGATATAGATAGCCACTCCCACCTGGACAAGTAGCACAAGAAAGTGCCTCCACCATAACTCGTTGTCTTCCAAAGAGGACGCGGTGATGGTGTCCGGTCCACCAAGGTGGAGGAGAAGAAAGGGAGCCCAAAATGCTTTAATGATGTGGTCTAGTTCTTTAGAATTTCCATCTTCTTGTGTTGAACTGCTGGAAAGTATACTGAGGGAGAGTGTTGCAAGCCAGTCTGCAGACAAGTAGGCGAGCCACAGAACGAATCTGAGCCAGTTGCTAGTTGAATGCTTTCTCCTGTTGCCTAATCTGATTAGACCAGCTTGTAAGATGAGGCTAAGTAGCACCGTGGCGCGGATTTCCCACAAGTTCCATGCTATTCTCAGACTGTCTGGGAATATCTGCACCAGCTTCCTCTTCTTTGCAAAGATAAAACTGCTAACAACTGAAAAATGAAATTGTCATTATTAAGTTTGGTTTGTCCATTATGCTATGTGAACTATAAACAACAGATTCCCAGAAACTGAAATAAAGGCAAGTTAGATGTGCATTAATTGGTAATCTTACTTGTAATTGACATGGAAGCTTTCTAGTACCCACTTCAAGATTTCGGGATGGCTCAGCTGAGGCAGACTTGGAGTTTAAGTTAGTTTCAATCCTCCCTGATTGACAGAGATCGTACAAAGCTTGGAAGAAGAAAAAAACTCTTATTGTTGGTTTTCTGGTCTTCTAGTTTTAATATATTTATCAATGTCTGCAATTATCAATGTCAAGTATAAATTTTTGGCTTAATTACACTAATGCCCCATGAAACTTTGGTCAAATCCCACTTTGCTCCCCCAAACTCAAAATGAGCCACTTTCATCCCTTGACCGAGGTTTGTTGACCCAATTTGCCCCATGCCATTAACTCCGTCCAAAGGTCTGTTAACTTTGATGATGTGATAGGGGCATTTTTGTCATTTCATATACATGGGTCATTATCCAGCAATCTTGGTGATGTGGCAAGGTGGAACCCACCTCCACATAGATAAAAACATAATTAAATATTCTAAGATTAAGGCTTTTTTATTACAAATATATTTTAAATACTTTAATACACATTGTAAAAATAAAATTAATTAAAACTTAAAAATAAAATTTTATATAAAATAAAAAACCCTGCAACCATCCCTCTACTCCGTCTCCCCTACCACTCAGCTACAGGTGGATCTACGTATGGGCTGGAGTGGGCTCCATGAATTTTTAGAATATACAACTTAGGCTAAGTTGTCCAAGCCCAAACTAGGTAAATCAAATATTAGCCTACACCTCTGTGTAGAAATAAGCCCACCTCTGTATAATCCCAGCCGTTGGATTGATTGTAATCTATGTGATGCAACTTTGGAGCCCGTGTGATGCATTTTTATAATAAATATAAATACTTTTTTATATAATAAATATTGTTGATATGTGCTTATGTTGGCCTCACAACATCCCAAAGCAAGGCTCCATGTACTCCATAAAGGTAATATAATGGATTGTTTATTATAAAGGTAAATGATAATTTCCTCTTTGTCCTGCTCCATTTTGTCTATTGCAACTCATTGTTTTCCTATAAATTGTTTTTTCTTTCATGAAAACCTTTAAATTGTTTGCTGAAGATTAAAGATACAAATATAAGCATGAGGTTCTGGTTTTTTCTCTATAATTCTTTTTATGCTATAATCTTTCTTCTGCTCAATCCATATTGTTATGATGGTATCAGAGCTCATCCCGATACTTCTATAATTTCTCATATCTTTCTTTAATTTCTACTTTCTGAAGCTTCATTCTGAATTTAGGCACGAAGCCTTTACTAAATTTCTGAACTTTTCAATTTCTTTGAAATTCTTCTGTGTTCCTTTTTGAATTTCTGGTTCTTTTAAGTTACTTTTGCTTCCTAAAGCTTGGCTTATATGATGATGGTTACCCATAACCACTGTTATATGGGTAAAAAACATAACCACCATTATAATAGATATTGCCCAAAAAAAAAAAAATTTGCCCACCTCCATTAAAATTCACGGATCCGCCATTGCACCCAGCCCTGACGTTCCCTCCTACTATCCCCGACGCAGAGACATTGAAATAAACCCATAAAAAGAAACCCGATACTTTTTCCAACATTCCCATCTCAAAAACCCCAAGATTAAAAATGAAAATCTTTGCCCATAAATGATAGGTAAGAAAGAGCTGATAATTCCATGCAATTTTCCAACTGGGTCATTGAGATTTATGCCATATTCACAACCTCATCATTACGGCCACTATAGGCAAAGACAATTTGTAGAGACTTCGTGCCAACCAATCAACAATCAATCTTTAAACAATAAAGAATATAGGCTTCATGCCTTCAATTTGTAAATGATGTGGACCAAAAATCATGGAAAAAGAGGTTTTGTGCCAGAACTGAGATTGCATCGCCATGGCAGAGAACTAATACAATCCTCCACCACCAACCCACTCTCCCAAATCTGCCTTATAGAACTAAAGGTACAATCTTGTAAATAATAAAAGAAAAATAACCAAAAAAATACATAACAAGAAAATTAAAAAAGAAAAAAAATAGCCGTGTTAGATCATAGATGGAATTGGAAGAAGCAATCAAACGACTAATGAAGAAGACAAAGAAGAGTGTTTTTTTGGAGACGTTGAGACTTTGAGAGTTTGTTCATTTTGAATTCAATTGTTGCATTTTCACAAACACCACCAAGGCAACAACCAATAATCAACCCTACCCAGCGCAATGGTTCCTTACTTTGAATAGAGACTCAGAGATGAAGTCATCTACCTCCACTCGCTCTCGCACCAAGGCCCCCCCACCTCCTCTAAACCAACAACCCCAACCCCAATTCATATCCCAATCCCAAATCCAAGCCTACCAACGCCTCAAACAGGAAGAGATGAAATAGAAAGGTCTAACAAGAAGAAGCCCTCGCAACCCCTACTGTTGTGGATGGGGAAGGGGGATGGGTGTGGGTGGGAGGATTGGAGCGACTGGGGTAGGGTTCCACCTTGCCACATCACCAAGATTGCTGGATAATGGCCCATGTGTACGAAATTACAAAAACCCACATGTCATGTCATCAAAGTTAACAGACTTAATGGAGTTGATGACATGGGGTAAAGTGGGTCACAGTGGGTCACCAAACCTCAGTCAAGGGATGAAACTGGGCCATTTTGAGTAACATTCTGGATTTGATTCTAGAAAAGTTGATCCCAATCTCTGACTATATCCGATTTAGTGCGTTTGCAAGCATTGGCAATCAGTCGCTTTACAACGCAAGAAGTAGCGCATCAAATCATGTCACAAGCAGATTACTATGCTCATAATTCCCACCATAGACGATAGCAGCGAAAGGCGTGGCTTGTATAGTGTGACACAAGGTAAGACTTGCAGCTTTGAGTTGCATGTGCCTTACAATAAAAGGCTCTGCGGTTCTTCCCACGGTTGGTTGGCCTTTGTGGATGAGAATCTGGTAGTTACCCTCTTAAACCCTTTTACCGGGTGTACCATTAGCCTTCCACCAGTCGTCAAATCCACTTGGAGATCGACGGTAGCTTATAGATGTGATTACTACATTAATAAAGTTGTATTGTCTGCAAACCCTTCTTTTCTTAATAGAATATGAAATATTTTGTTTGACAATAATATCATACAAGTTCAAGCCTTTTGGTAACAGATTAGTAATTAAAGTATCATCACTCTGCATATGATTTGGTAACATCTAGTGAAAGTTGGTCAGGAAAATTGGAGCTTTAGTTGTTGAAAGTCAACTGTTAGAAGCATATGAAGAGCTATTTCCCTCCACAAATGAATGTAACTTCGATTTTTCAACAAACCATTTTCTGAATTTCTAGGGCGAAAGAAGGCTAGCCATTTTGCCTAAAATTCACTGGAAAAAAAAAACAAATTTTATATCTTAACTTCTTAAGTTTATTTTCTTATATAGGCTAAGGGGAGGGCACCCTTTGGTTTGATTCAGTTTAGAGCTTAATTTGTAAACTGAACCAATTATGTGGTAATAATTTGGCAAAAGCATATCTAGTCGAGTGTAATAATTCAAGCATAAAGGTTGTCCGTCATAAGGGAACTCCACTCATAGTCACACTGTCTCACACAAGACCAAGGAAATTTCACCCTAATTCCTTTTCATTGTTTTCAAGCCCAAAATTATTTGGCTAAACACCTACTTGTTTTTTTAGCTTTAAAATACTAATTGGTAGACATAGGCTTAATTAAGTTGGCTAAAACGGATGTGCTCCCTAGAATATCGCTTGTATAAAAATAAAAATAAAACTAATTTTCAATGTGACTTTTCAGTGTAACAATTTAACAACGTTTCATATCTCAATAAAGAGGCAATAAAAAATTAATTTTGAGTATTTAACTCAATTTTTCAACCAACGCTTTGCTTTTATTTCCTTTGCCCCGCACCAAAAACATTAAAGATTGCTGTTAAACGAACTCTAAAATTAATTGGGTATACCCTATGATCTAAATACACTCTAATATTTTAATCAAAATGTAAAATTAACTAAGTACACCCTATTTGAACTACCAAAAATACCCCTAGTACACCCTAATACACTCTATCACACAACACCCTAAGGCCACCTCCAACGCAAGGGTCTGGTCAGGGCAAAAGGCAGCCTCAGACCCCAAACCCCCCTCCAGCGCGCAAGATCCAGCACCAACAAGGGGTGGGACCCACCAGCCCGAGCAAGCCCACAGGCAAGAATCAAATGGGCTGTAGCTCGAAGGCTGCTGCCGTAAGCGCTGACCCACAGTTGCCAGAAACCAACGGCTACAAGCCACGTGGCTTCTCCTGGAGCCTCTGATCCAAAAATCTTATAAAATCCAACGGCTGTCCAATTTTTGGCTTTAAAAAATTGTAAAAAATATCCAAAAATTTTGGAATTTTTTTCTATAAAAACCTACCAATATTATTCACTTTCCACACCAAATTTTCTACTACAAAATTCCATTTGTGCAAAAATACAAATGGCCTCTTCCATCGAAGCCAAAGGGTCGTGGACAAACGTTCGAAGTGGTCAAAATCTTGGTTACGAGGTAAAAATAAAATAAAAAATTAATTGCCGTTTTATTCAATTTAATGTCATTTTTTTATATTTCTTGCATTTCCAATTTCATTTTTTTAATAGATTATTCATGGAAAAACAAAAAGGAAGAAAACCATTACACATGGCTCCTTAAGTGAACAATGCCCACAGTCGATTCCAGTGGTGCGTTCCGTGTCATAAATAATGGCACGTCCTCCAAAGGAAAAAATACTCCCCCACGTCGTGATCCGATGGAACTGCCTCCGCCAATGATTGAGTCGTCCTTGTACTGGATTGTGTCGGATTGTAAGGACGGGGAGTATTTCAATTGTATGATGAGTGAGTAGGTATTAATGATGAGTGAGATGTGAATTTTATAATAAATATGGACACATGGCAACCGAAAATCTTATTCGAAAATTTAATCCTAAAATTTAATCGGAAAATCTTATACGAAAATTTTATCTGAAATTTGAGATGAGAATTTTATAATAAATAGTGACACGTGGCAACCGAAAATTTTATTCAAAAATCTTATCAAAATTAATGGTTTAAGTATAAAAAATAGAAAATAAATTAAAGTGAATAGTAATTGCCCTCACCCTTGCCCTATGGGGTGGAAACGAAAAAGGCAAGGCTGCCACTATTCACGTAAATAGTGACAAACCTTGCCTTGCCTTTGCCTTGCCCTTGCCCTTTGTGGTGGAGGTACTCTAATACTTGTAGCATTACTTTACAATTGAGTCTCAGCTTGACTATTTTAGTAGTGTTTATAAATCTTTGACTTTTCATATGGATTTGTGCTTCTACTCTGTGTTTGCAAAGCTTTTACTTCATAAATTTGTGTTTTTGTAATCTGAGTTGTCACAAATTCATGATTTTTGTTTTTATTTTTCATTGATATACGAGTCTTATAATTATGAGACTATTGGGTATAGTCACCAAGTTCTTGAATCACTACCTGTGTCGTTAAAAACACGAAAGGACAAATGGGAAATTCGGCACAATTTACTCTTCTGACTTCTACTTTCTGCGTGACGCTTACAATGCATTTCAAGTTCAGAATATTGTTCCTGCAGAAGATAGAGATTAGACCAAGCTGAAAAGTAGTAGAACACTCAGGGCCATATTACTCGCAATATGCTTTCGTCCGAAATATATATATTACTTGCAATATGCTCATATTAATTCCAATTTTAATAAAATTTGTGAACATCAATCAAAAGCACCATATTGCAAAGTGCTGAAATTACGAGGTATGGCAACACAAACTACATAGAATGTTTTGGTAAGAATTAATGACAAAAAAGAGGAAACTTAAGCAATCTCTTGATTAGGGTTAAATATGATGAGTAAGGTGTACTTAATAAAATTATATTTATTTCACAATTCTATATATATTCTTTTTGGTAATTTTATATTAGGATAAATTAGTACTGCTTGTATTAAAAAACATATATTCCTTTAACAGCACTCATATATTCCTTTAACAGCACTCATATTAAAAAACATAAACTGCTTGTATTGCCATGGGCCATGGCTTTATCACTGAGGACGAGCTGGCTCAGTCAGTGGAACTTGGAGCAGGCTGCTAGACAGAAGAAGTATTGGCTTCATTACAACAACTGTGACGGCGTTGTTTCCTTTGCCCCCAAGTTGCGTTTATAATGCAGGTTACGTCTTTCCCTCTTTTCATATTACGGGTTTTCATCGCTGTTCATGATTACTTTACATAAAACATGACAACCTTAGAAAGGGTGGGAAGTGCTACACATAGGGTCAAGGGGAGTGACCAAAAATGAACTGTAAAAGCTCAGAAAATAACTTATAGAACATAAAAATCACAACTGATTTTTATCTCATCTTTCTCATAGAATCAGTATAACATTGATGGAGGGAACGTACATTACAAACCAAATAAGAAGCAACACATAAAACAAGAAAGTCTAAGCATGGAGATGCAATTGTAGAATCACACGTCCATCGCAAACACTTCCTGTGGTTATTGTCCAAAACGCCACATCAAGTGGATTGAAGGCTGTGAAATGAGATAGTAATCCGTTGCCAATTGTGGCACGTTAAATCTTACAATTGTCTAGAAGGAAAGCAAATCAAGGGCTAAATACTGAGGAGAACAAAAAGGAGTAAGACATACCTAGATGTGTGGTCAAAGCCAGAGTTCAGAGTTTCATTTGGCATGACTTCGAATACTCTATCTTGATTGCAGGAGAGTGAATTTTTCCAGCGGATTGTGCCACAGCTGCTGCGAAGTTATTAACAATATCATCCGTGCATTTCTTGGGCATATTGGTCAACTTTATTTCCTGGAGGATCTTTAAATGTGTCAATCCCGTGGTGGTTTCCAAGTTGCTGCAGGATCTAATCTCTAACTCCCTGAGATTTCGCATTGCTCCTTTTTCCACATCGAGTTTTTTCAGAGAATTGAGGTTCCAAAGCTTCAGAATAAAAAGCTGGGGAAAGTCATCCTTGGAGCAAATGATGTCTGTTCCTTGATAAGAACCAGAAATCAAAGAAAGTGATTTAAGCTTTGGAAGCTTCCCTAACGTTGGCATTGAAACTTCTTCGATTTCTGTGGCTGAGAAGGTAATATGAGTGAGGCTTTTGGGCAGTTCATTGATGACGCGGTCAGACTTTTCAAGCCTTCCCAGAAAATGTAGGCTCGACAGTTGCTCAAGTTTTGACAGAGGTTTCAATTTCAGAGGCTGTGGTGCACCCTTTTCACCAATTGATGTTAATGTCAACGACTGTAACTGGGTCAGCTTCTCAATCCATTTTGCCAATACCTTTTGCTCTGGAACTCCTAGCTGGAATGCCAATACCAATTTTCGAAGGAAAACCAACTTGTCAAGCCGATACTTCACAAGATTCGCCTTATCCATAAATACACCTGATAATGTCTGCAGATTCTTCATAAAAATGGCAGATGGTAGATGCGGAAATTTGATTAGACAATTCTGGTTCAAGTATAGGTGCCGAAGGTTCTTCAGTTTCCAAATTGAACTAGGGAGAGTTCGAACATCAGTATGCTTCAAATCTAGGGTTTCGACGTTTCTCTCGAACTGGCGTGCGTGAGATGGCTGATAGAACAACTAAAAGAGCTTTTGGAAAACGCAGAGCAGGGTTTCCTTCGAAGGTTTAGGGGAGACTCGTATCAACTTTGGGTGAAGAAGTCCAGCAACAACATTGGGAGTTTCTTAGTCTTGACAAAGAATGTACATGGTGTGTTGAAATCTGTGATGGTTCCACAAGGAAGAGCTGATGAGGGGTGGATGTTGCTCCAGAAAAATCTGCTGGCAATCTTGAACGGTGAAAACGAAGGGCCTGGTAGAGATTACTCATGCAGACCTGAACGCGCAGGGTTCAGCGCAAATATTTGGCCTCACGACAAGACTTACAAGGAGGCGGTTCAATCCTCGGGAATCAAGGAAAATGAGCGGTCGACAGATGTGGTCGAATCAAATTGGAGTATGGTGGTGGTCTGTGAAAGGCAAATAGTGCATCAATCTTGGAACGACGTTCGAAAGGCTTTGAACTGCAAGCTCGAAAGAGAGTGCGAGTTATTTCCTTTCAAATGTAACAGAGCTTTCTTGGTCTGCAACAGCAAAATGGAGGCAATGAGTTTGGACAGATTAGGCACTTTGAAGATTGAGGAGCAACCAGACGTACTCTTGCTCGGTTGGGAAAGAGCATTGAAAAACAATGCAAACAAGATTGTTAGTTACGGCGGTTGGATTGTAGTCACGGGTCTTCCTTTGCACTGGTGGTCTAAGAAACATTTTGAACGCGTTGGAGATGCTTGTGGGGGACTGATCGAAATTGCAGAGAGGACAAAAAAGTTCAGTTTTCTCTTTGAAGCCAAAATCAAAGTAAGATCAAACTCAGTTGGTTTTCTACCGGAGCTGGTTGTTTTGTCAGAAGGAAATGAAACTTATCAGGTGCAGTTAAGACCGTTATCACCTGCGATAAGGCCTACTCAATCAGGAAAGAACTCGTTGGTGAACCACCAAGAATTCTTCAAAGCGAATTCAAATGGTCGGATTGACCAGTTTCAGCCGCCAAAAATGGGAAGTTTCATGGCTTCTGCTTCTTTGAGTGGTGGTCGGAATGTTTTGCCGACGAGTAATTTGTGGGAGAAGGTAAACAGAAGCAGCGGTTCAGATCCTGGACCACAAACACGTGGTGAAGGTGGGCAAAGAAGCAGAAGGAATGTGGAAGGTAATTATGATGTCTGTAACGTGCAAGTCAGCAAAGGTGGGCCAAGGAGCAGAAGGAATGTGGGTGGAAATTTAGTGGTCTGTAGCGAGCTTGCCAACAAGGGAGAACAGGCTGGAGGAAATGGCTTTTCCTCTTCTCAAGAATTAAAGAACGCAAGTGGTTCTTTATTTAATTATAAAGAGAAAGGGAAAAGTAATATCCCCTTTAAGAGACAGAAGGATTATTTTATTGGAGGCTGGCACGGCAATAATTCACTACCTTCTGAGGACTTTGGAAGGGGTTCTCCTTTTGATGGGGCCTCGAAGGGTTTTATTTCTACTAGGGACAACAGACTATTATCCTCGGAAACTATTTTTCCTTCAGACAGCAACAGGAAGGCCAAGTCACGCTCTCAACCTCAAAAGGCCGATGCTGAGTCTGAATTTTCTCATTCAAATTTTTATTCAAAATTTGGAAAACCTGAAGGAATGGGACATGTTCTTCAAAGAAAGGAAGGAGCCGTTAAAGCAGGGGATGCCCAGAATTCGAAGGAGGCTGCAGAAGGGGAACCTTACGACTCTTTCGAGGGGGTATCTATTTCTTCAGAGGAGTTGCTGGAGGGAGATCTTAATTCTGAGGCAGAGGAAGGGGTCGATGTCATCGAATGCGATGACGGTTCTATTGCTACTCTTCTTGAAGATCGGGGCACGACAAACGTTACAACTGAGTCTGCTGGAGCAACCATTAATTACCATCCAGTCCTAAACCCTGCTGGAGAAACCGACTTGGGGGAAAGGACCAAAGGTGGAGCGGGGGTAAGTATTTTCAAGTCCAAGGATTACTGCACGGCTCCTTCTGTCCATATCACAAATGAGATGAGGATTGCAGAGGAAGGGGACGGGGTCACCGTTAGTGACGCTAATTCTGAGCAGAGTCTGGTTCTAAAGCATTATAGAACGAAAAAGAAAAAGAAAAAGGGCACGGGCAAAGGTAGCAGGCAAGTTAAAGGCAAACATGCTAGAGTCTTATCTTTATTGAATTTGTCTCTTGTTCCTATTAGGAAGAACTTAGTCTTACAAGGTAAAGCAAGTTCGAGCTGTGATAATGGCAAAAAGGGGGATGGGCATTCTCATCCTACAGGTTTGGCAGTGGACAACTTGGAGCAAACAGTAGTACAAAGGGCTGATCAGTTTAATCAATGAAGATTATCTCTTGGAATATAAGAGGTCTGGGAAGCAAAATAAAGAGGCTGGTCTTGAAGGAGCAGTTGACTCGTCTTAGGCCGGACATTGTAATATTACAAGAAACTAAGAAACAAGAAATTGACAGGAGACTAGTGGCCAGCGTGTGGTGCTCTAGATTCAGGGATTGGGTGTTTGTTCCTTCGACTGGCAGGTCTGGGGGTATTGTGATTATCTGGAATACGCAGTTCGTCTCGGTAATCGATTCTGAAATCGCAGAATTTTCGGTGTCCATTAAAATTAGAGGTACCTCGGGGGCAGATTGGTGGCTTTCTGGTATTTACGGTCCTTGCCGCCAAAGGGACAGAGGTCGTTTTTGGGTAGAGCTTGCTGCTCTCTATGGGTTGTGTGGTGAAAACTGGTGCATTGGAGGGGACTTTAATGTAGTCAGGTTTGTTTCTGATAAGTCTAATGGGGGCGGGGTGACTAGCAGCATGAGGACCTTCAATAACTTCATTAATGACACAAACCTGCGGGATCCCCATCTCCTTAATGCTTCGTTTACCTGGTCTAACGGTAGAGAAAACGTGGTGTGTAGAAGACTTGATCGCTTTCTATTCACCGGAGGTTGGGAAGACTGTTTTCCAAATTTTAGACAGAAGGCGTTGGTCCGGGTCACTTCTGATCATTGTCCTATTGAGTTGGATACCTCAAAGCTGAAATGGGGTCCGGGCCCTTTCCGATTCGAAAACATGTGGCTGGAACATCCGGACTTTAACAGGAACTTTAAGGATTGGTGGGCGGAAGAGCATCTGATTGGGTGGCCGGGTTTTAATTTCATGAGGAGGTTGAAAGCCGTAAAGGGGAAACTGAGAGTCTGGAGCAAAGAGGTGTTCGGCGATGTGGCTGCTACCAAGAAATTGGCAGAAGCTCGTATTGTTGAAATTGATAGGCTTGAAGGCTTGCACGGGCTGGATAGTGACAAAATAAAGGAAAGGGCTGATCTTATTCTCTTGATTGGTGATTTGGTCCTTAAAGAAGAGATAAAATGGAGACAAAGGGGTAAAGTGGAGTGGGCTAGAGATGGGGATGGGAACACAAAGTTTTTCCACCGTGTAGCCAATGGTAGGCGAAAGAGGAATCTCATTGAGAGGCTGGAGGTGGAGGGATTAGGGACGATTGTCAATGAAGACGAGATTGAGGCTGAAGTTATTACTTTCTTCAAAACTCTTTACAGGAGTAATGAAGAGGCTGGTTGGGGCTTGGAGGGTCTTAACTGGAATCGTATTAGTCTTGTTGAGGCTGCAAGGCTTGAGAGACCTTTTGAAGAAGAGGAGGTCAAAAGGGCTGTCTTTGATTGTGGGAGAGATAAATCTCCAGGGCCTGATGGTTTCTCCATGTCTCTCTTCCAATCTTGTTGGGATACTGTGAAATTGGATCTCTTAAAGACTCTGGAGGAGTTCTACCACAACGGCATTATCAACGCGGTCACAAACGAAACGTTTATTTGCCTTATCCCTAAGAAAAAAGAGTCTGTAAAAGTGAGTGATTTTCGGCCTATTAGTCTTGTGACAAGTTTGTATAAGGTGATTTCTAAAGTTTTAGCCTCGAGATTGAGGGAGGTGATGGGGAGCACCATCTCCTCTTCCCAGGGAGCCTTTGTGAGAGATAGGCAAATTTTGGACGCTGCTTTGATTGCTAATGAGTTAGTGGAGGAGAGCAGGAAACGTAAGAAAGTTGGCTTGGCTTTCAAAATCGATTTCGAAAAGGCTTATGATCATGTGGAGTGGCATTTTGTAGATGATGTAATGCTTAGAAAAGGGTTCGGGGAAAGGTGGAGAAGTTGGATTAGAGGTTGTCTTGACTCGGCAAATTTTTCTGTTATGATCAACGGCAGACCTAGAGGTAAGTTTAAGGCCTCTAGAGGATTGAGACAAGGTGACCCTCTTTCTCCCTTTCTTTTCATTCTGGTGATTGATGTTCTTAGCCGCATTCTTGAGAAAGCTCAGGATTTGGATGTGTTTCACGGCCTTGTTGTTGGCCATGACATGGTGGAAGTTTCTCACCTCCAGTTTGCCGACGACACAATGTTTTTTCTCGGGGACAAGCTGGAGTATTGGTATAATCTACTGGAGATACTTGACCTGTTCTGTTTCATCTCAGGTATGAGGATTAATAAGGAGAAATGTTCTTTAGTATGCATCAATCATAATGAGGAGGTTGTTTCTGGGTTGGCTGAGGTTTGGGGCTGCGAGCTGGGAATCTGGCCTACCTTGTACCTGGGTCTCCCCCTTGGTGGGAACCCCAGAGCCCTTAGTTTCTGGAACCCAGTTGTGGAGAGGGTTGATAAAAGGCTGCAAAAATGGAAAAAGGCTTGTTTATCCAAAGGCGGCAGGCTAACTTTGATTCAGGCCGTCTTAAGCAACATCCCCATTTATTACTTGTCGCTTTTCAAAATGCCAAGTCGTATTGTGAAGATTGTTGAGAAGCTGATGAGAGATTTCTTGTGGGAGGGTTTGGACGATGGGAAGTCCTCTCACTTGGTTAAGTGGGAGATTGTTGGAAAACCAAAATGCAAAGGTGGCCTAGGGGTGGGGTCTTTAAACTCAAGAAACAAGGTGTTGTGTGCCAAATGGCTGTGGCGGTTTCCCAAAGAACCTGAGTCACTTTGGCACAAGGTGATTAGTAGCATCTATGGGGAGAGTGCCAATGGTTGGAACGTTAGCATTCCGTTGCGTAGTTCTTGTCGTAGTCCGTGGAATAATATTTCTCGTGGTTACTGTTCGGTTCATTTTTACACATGATTTTTCATGTTATTCACCCACTATTTTGAGTTAGTTCTTGACATTTTATAGCTTTTTACTTCTTTTTTGTGTTTTAATAGGTTTTACCTTGGTTTGTATGAAAATGAGCTAAAAGTGCATTATTTGATATAAATTCTGTTTTTGTTCATTTTCGTAGGTCAACTTCGTGGCCTTGGATCAGCATGTTCCGGTCCTTGGATGAGGTGATGATCTTCATAAGACTTGTTTCAATGGATGTTAACTACAACATATCCAAATTTGAGCTCCATTGGGCAAGTGTAGCCTATCCAGCTGATCGGACAATTGACGCTGGCTCTGGATGTTTGTTTTGGCCCAGTTTTCACCCCCACTTAATAGCATTTTATTTCTACTTGTTACCACACCTTTTGGTAACAATGGATTGCATTTGAGTGGCATTTCCTGAGTCAATTGGAGCCTTGGATTATACCTTAAAACAAGGTTTCATCATTTGCAAGGGGACAATGGGCAATAGCTTTAGAGAAAGAATAAGTTTTATACTAAAAGAAAAGCTGGAAAGGAGGAGAGAGAGAAGTCAAAAGGGATTGCAATCAGATTTGGGGGAGTTTTTGCAACGGGAGAGAGGCTATTCCACATTCTACACAACTTGAGAGCAGCTTTTGGGGGAGCTAAGAGCAAGGAAGGAGAAGGAGGTGCAGCCAAGGAAGAAAGGAGAAGACTTCCACCATTGAAGACTTCAAGCTTTCATCATTTCCAAATCTGTAAACTCCTTCTAGTTATATTTCGAGTTTGTATTTGGAATAAGTATGAGCAACTAAACTCCATAGCTAGGGCTTAGGTTGAAGCCCTAAACATGATTACCTTATTGTTTTGATGCTTGAGTGTATGAATTTCTAGATGTTGTTGATGAACCCCATTCACTAATTGAATTTTATGATATGTGTTTGCTTCCTTTGCTTAATCACCTTAGGTTGTATGCATGTAGCTAAAGTTGAGAAGTTGTGTAAGATAACCAAGAACACAATTTCTAATTAGCAACAAATGATTGAACTTGTTTAAGTGAGCATCATGTGAATTGGTTTCTTGACAACAATTGATGAATTCCAATTCACCAAATTAATCTATCCTTGATGTGTGTTTTCCTTGATTGATTACCTTTGAAAGCATGCTTCTTGAGGTTGTTGGGATTATGTGTATCTTCATGTTTTCCTAAGCAATAGATGGATGGAGTAAGAACCATCCATGTGAATTGGTTTCTTGAATACCTAATGTAAACACCATGCTATTAGGGTTCTTGTGATGTTCATATTCTCTTTGAACTTAATGGGTTTTCCTTGCAATCGAATCGAAGTACGAACCATACCTAGGTTCGGTTATGAGGAGGGCACAAGTATTGTAGCACGAACCATGCACTTTACGTATATTAGAGAGAATCAATGCGTCTTGAGCCACGACCCATGGTCTTGATTGCGAACATCTTCATCAATACATTTAGAGTTCATCACTTGAGTATCCATGAACATGGGTAGAATTGTTTAGGGTGGATTCCGAAACCCTAGTGTTTGTTACATTTTAATTTCACATTTTGATAATTCATCTCTGCCATTCACATTTAAATTCAAAGTCCATTTACTTTCATGCAATAGAAATAGGTCACTTGAACCAAATCAAAAAACCCCCCCAATGTGTGTGTGAGTTGCGTGTTTGACACGTTTTGTGTCTTTGTCACTGAATTTTGTTTGTTTCGTAATTGTTTTGGACTTTTGGTCCGCGGTGTGTTCTTGCATTTTCTGTGCTGATTCCAACCGTATAAAGAACGTGAATTTTGGATAAACGGTTGGAAAGTTATAGGTCAAAAACTGGACAGAGGTCGAAACTGAAAAACAGAGAAACGAATCTGTCCAAATGGTGATAAACGGGTGATAGAAAGTGCTGTTTGTGTTTTTCTTTATTTTCTTGTGTTGTTTCATTTCTTTTATCTTCCTTACTTCATTTTTAGTTTCCAATTTGTATTGTGTTTGTGTGTTGTGTAAAATTAGTGTTCTTTACGTACTCAAATTAGAACTTATAGGAAACCGACAAGTTCTTCGTGGGATCGACCCCGTACTTACATAATCTATACTTCATTAGATTCGTGCACTTGCGGGTATTTTTAATTGGTTGTTTGCACATTAATTTGTGTCCTTTTAGGAATGCAACAATTTTTGGCGCCGTTGCCGGGGAACTGGCACGGTTGCTTATTTGTTTTGTTTGAGTATGTTTAGAGTACTTAGTTTTATTTTTGTTTATTGATTGTTGTTTCATTTTATCTTGATTTGTTTTTGTTTCTTTTTCTTACAGGAACATCCGAGGAGTCACCTCCACCATCTCCAATGGCAGCCGCAACTGAAATTGTGGAACTTACTATGTAAGAATACTCCAATAAATTTGTGATGGAAGAAGCAAATGTTTTTGGCTCATTTCATAATGAATTGCCTATGAATGAATATTTCCGACAAACATACAATTCGGAGTGGAGAAATAATTCAAACTTCTGGTGGACCGACAATCCAAATTTTCAACAAGGGTCATATCAACCATATCAAGGCCAACATAATACTTGTCCACCTTATGGTCAACCCCAATATTATAATCCACCACCACTTAGTCAATCTCACCAACCACCTCAAGGACCAACTTTGGAAGAAATTGTTGCTTCAATGGTTAGACACACAGATAGTTTCATCATGCAGAGGAATGACACCCATATGCAGAGGAATGATACCCACATGCAGAAAATGGTTAAGGCCATTGCCAATCTAGAAAATCAAGTGGGGCAAATTGTCACATCTTTGAGTCAAAGGGAAGCTAGGATAATGTCTAGCCAAACAGTGATACAAAATGGGCGTGAGCATGTTCAAGCAGTTACCTTGAGAACTGGTAAGGTAATTGGTGAAATTGATGGTTCTAAAAATTTGATTCACAATGTTGATGAAATGTAGGTTGAGCAAGTGATTGGGCCTAAGGAAAAGGATGAAATCAACATGGGGGAAGATAAACAAGCAGCATCTTCACCTGAGTGGATCCCAAAGCATGAACTTGCAAGAAGGGCAAGAAAGGAGAAGGTAAGTCGTGAACCTACTGATGAAGATATCTTACATGCTCCTTTTCCTCACAGGTTGATGAGTTCTAGGAAAAATCAACATGCCAAGGACATATTGGAAACTTTCAAGCAAGTGCAAGTCAATATTCCTTCCTTGGATGCAAACAAGCTCAAGGAATGCGAAACTGTTGCATTAACGGAAGAGGTTTCTGCTGTTTTGCAAAGGAAGCTTCCTCCCAATTTGCAAGATCCAGGAAGTTTCACAATTCCTTGTATAGTTGGTGATAAATTGTTTGAGGAACCTTTAATTGATTTCGGTGCTTCAATTAATCTAATGCCATATTCTGTTTTTGAAGTACTAAAGGAAGACAAGCTGAACATCCATGTTCCAAGCACCAATCATATGTTCAATGTCACTCCTTCTACTCAAATGAGAAGGCCACCCGACCCTAAATATGTGCCTCCTCCATCTAATCCACGTATTGAAGAGCGCTTAAAAT
Source organism: Prunus avium (assembly GCF_965620075.1). Taxonomy (NCBI): domain Eukaryota; kingdom Viridiplantae; phylum Streptophyta; class Magnoliopsida; order Rosales; family Rosaceae; genus Prunus; species Prunus avium. Next base: position 3,129,378 of record NC_142286.1, read on the forward strand.
TGCTTTTGAAACCTACTCATGTGCATAAAAAGAAAAGAATACGAAATTGGTTGATTAGATGGCAAAGGGATTTGAAGAAACTTCATGTTCGGCACAAGGAGGCGATTGAGCCAAAACCCCCCAAGTGACCCAAGTATGTTGGAAGTCCGGCAAAAGACTTTAAACTTAGCGCTTCTTGGGAGGCAACCCAAGGTGAATAGAAGAAGTTTGTTGTCGTCCTAATCGCTTCAAAGTGGAGTTTCTCTAGACTCAAACTTACTTTTATTTTACTTTATTTATGTATTTTCCTTTTGAGTTAGGATTTCAATCTCCAACCAAGGTAATTTCGATTTTCTTGTTGTTTCTCTTTGTTTTTCTTACTTTTACTTTCCTTTACTTGTTTGTGTTTCTATTTTGTTGTTAAGTTTGGGAAGTAGATTGCTTCATGATTGCACACACTGAACTTTGGCTCAAATGCTTATTTCATTCCATACATGTGATTCCAAACACAAACTTGAAAAAAAAAAAAAAAAAAAAAAAAAAAAAAAAACATAAATTTCTCAATCACATGTTCATTGTTGCATTTTGCACCACCTGAGGCTTCTGCTAATTGCCTCTGTCTGTTCTTGCTTGTAGAACCTGCAACAGCTCTACATGATCTTCATTCCTCTTTTGCAGCATCTCTACATGCTGGCTGGCACTGTAGAGCCGCTTCTGCAGGTCCGCCACCAGAGCTTTCAGGGCCGCCACCTCCTCACTCAGTGCCCCGCACTCTCGTGTTCTCGCCAGTAGGCGCATGCCCAAATTTGTGGCCGAGACCGCGTTGAGCACGGTTAGATTGTGGGACTCGTCCACTGCCATCTGGTCAGACCTCTGCGCCACATGCAGATGATCTGCAACTGTAAGTCTGCTGACAGTCATGCCCTCCGGCATTACTGCCCTTCGCGGCACCACCTCAGAGAAGTTTGAGGCCGAGCCATGATGGTATGAGGAGTTTGGGAAGATAGGGTTTGGAGGAGCCCGTATCTGGGCATTTGGTGGTGCAAGCGACAACTCAAGGTTAAGGTCATCAACAAGCATATCTGGGGATGCCATTGATTTTTCTGTCTGGGCTTTTTGATGGTTTTTCTTGAGTTTGCAGGTTGAAATGCAGGATGCTCCTTCTTTCAACCGAGAAGTGGTTTAAATAGACTTATTCTCATAGGGGAGCCGACACCACTTTGTATTTCCGGAGCAATTTGCGGATGAGTCAAGTTAAACAGGGAAGCATTTCTGCTTTCACTTTACTTTCTTTCCCTCCCTGTTTTCTGGTGCATTGTGTTTTGATTTCTTTTTAGTTTGTCGTCTTTGTTTTATTTCCGTTGGGGAAGTGTGCTTTGTTTCTTTTTAGTTTGTCGCATTCCCTTTATTCAAGTTTGGGAAGTGCGTTTTGTTTTTCTTCTTTGTCTTTTGCAACTTTCTTTTCTTTTATTTCCGAAAACGAGAAATTGAAAAAAAAAAAAAAAAAAAAAATATTTCACCTAAAGGCAAAGACAAACAGGCACACCAATAATACACTAGAATCATTTTTTTCCAGTGCTCGGTGTCTCGACCATAGGACCCTTGAGTTTAGCCCTTTGGCTATCCACTTCCGGGGCTTCACGCACAGCCTCTTGGGGCTCATCACTCGAGCTCCCAAAGATTGCATTCTTAGCTTGAGCGTAACCACTCTCGCGGTCTGTTTTCTTGCGTTTTCCCGGTCGGTCTATGTCCTCTAGCTGTTTTCTCATGTCATGGGCGTAAACACTTACCATCTTTGAGAGATTTTTATTCTCTTCCCGCAACGCCTCCAGCTGGTGTCGATTCACCTCTAGTATCCTTGCCCTTTCTGTTTTTAAACTTTTAATAATACTCTGGCACTCTTCAACCATACTTCGCTCTGCCGCCAACTGACCTCTTAGCACCTCCACCTCATGGGACTTCGCAATTAGGCGATGACCCACACTTGCGACTGTTGCTGTGCTTTGCACGCTTAGTGCCAGAGCATCGCTCACGACCCGGTTGTCATCCCTTGATCCCAGCACCCGTATATCCTTGGGAGTCACTAGATTTCTAGCAACTCCAAGGGCAACATCGTTGTCCAGCAGTATCGAGTCATTCACTGTCACGTGCCCCCGTGCTGAGGCAAAGTAGGGCATCCACACTGGTGCCACTGCTTGGCCCTGAGTCTGAGTTGGTTGAGCTAGGTTGAGATCCAGCGAGAATGGGTAGGAAGAGGCCATTTGAACTTTCTTTTCTTTTGTTCTTGCTTTTCTCTTTTGTGTGTTTCTGAGTTTTGTGTGTTTTGCCCCAACTCTTTCTCTTCTTCTTTTATAGAGTTAGTTTCTACGTAACCCTAGCCACTGCGCTTCTGGTTTGGCGCGGCCCTTGCGGCCTATCCCCCTCTATCGCCTCACCTGTCCCCCAACCCCTTTAATTGCATTTCCGCCTTTCAGCGCTTTCAAGAAACGAAAGTCGTCACGCCTTCCTATGAAGGCAATAATTCTGGCTTGGGACCGTGAGAGAGACCTCTGCTTGTCGGCACGTCTCTCACTTTGTATCCCGTGACTCACAGGAGCCGAGACATCAGGGCCCACTTTTTTTTTTATTTTTCTGAGTCCTCGCTCTTTGTGTTTCTGACTCAGTTTCTTTGTTTTATATACTTCCTTCGCTTTTGGGCTTTCCTTTGGGTTGGGCTTTCATTTTGGTTTGTGCGTTTCTTTGGGTTGGATTTCTGCGTGCGTAGGACTGTTGTTAGGGCTTACTGTTCTGCTTGTTTTGTTTTGTTTTGTTTGGTTCAGTTTGGTTTTGTTTTGTTTTGTTTCGTTTTGTTTTGCAGCCGTGTTGTAGTTGTATTTCTTGTTTGTTCTTGTTTTTACTTGCTTTATTCCCTTTATTTCTTATTATAACATTGTTGATGCCTAAGTTCTTTAACATTGAGGACAATGTTTATTTTTAAGTTTGGGAAGGGATAGCAAGTCTTTTTCGTTTCACTTAAACTCTTGCTTTCTTTTATTTTGTTTTCTTTTCTGTTTTGAGTCTTTTTGTTTTCAAGTCACTTTCCGGACATATACGATGAGATTGTGATGAATGTTTACATGACTTGATTGAAAATGCTAAAAAAAAAAAAAAAAATTTGTTATTCACTAAATGGCATCGTTCTAGCATGATATGTTTGAAACCCTCTATGCACTTGCCATTTGTTTCATAATTCTCCAGTTGAGGGATTTGCATGATCCAAAGAATTGTATCAAGCATGAATTAGACTTGTATAACCATATAATGTGAGCTTTGAGCCTTTTGCTTCAATTCATGAGTGTTATACACATATTCTTATTTTCTTGTCATCCGAGTTGTTTGATCTCATTATTCATTGATTTGGTTGAGCACTTAAAAGTCATTCATTCTTGTGCAATTTGATTACATGACATTTGAGAAATGATATTGAGGCCCTCTTTGGACCGTTTGTGCCTTTCAAGCTAACCGTATGCATGCTTAAGCATGATTTTCCATTGTTAACCACCTTGAGCCTATATGTATGTAAGCCTTTTCTTTCAAGTAACCAATTTTTACTTCTAGCCTTAACCTGAAAAACAAGAATATACCTTTCTAAGGAACTCATAAGCTTTAATTTAGATATGTTTTTCATGCTAAGTTTGGGAAGGGTTATTACATTTCAAAAAAAAAAAACAAAAAAAAAAAAAAAACAAAAAAAAAGAGTACTTCACTCAAAGGGTGAAAGAAAAGAGAAAAGTTGTGGTTAAGTGGCAATGGTTTCAAATCCAATTCCATGTTTCTTGGTTGTTCGAATGGAAGGAAGGAGTGTGAATCATAATTAGTGGAGGTACAAGGCTTTGTGGTCTATTTGATCACCCTTAAAAAAAAAAAAAAAAAAAAAAAAAAAAAAAAAATTGAAAATCTTAAGCGTGATGTTTCAAAGTCTTTTAGTCAACGATTATATGCTCTTACATTGTGAGTTCCTTGGACTTTGTTGTATCCATATCCTTCATTTCTTACTCACCTTGCACCCTTAGCCCCATTACAACCTATAATAAAGACCTAAATTGATCCTAAATGTCATGTGGTTGATTTGCACACATTTTTCAGCTTTTGAGTGTTTAGCATCCTTCTTGAGATCATATTCATGCATGTTTTTCAGCTTGCTAATTTTGAGTTAAGTCCCTTATGGTTTAACTCTATTCTCATGTCTATTATTGAGTGATGCATTGTAACCCTCTCCCGAGTGATTCATTTGTGAGAGGACAACTTTGGTGAGATTTGAAGTTACATTTGTGCTTGGTATGATTTTTTGAAGTTGTGTGAAAACTGAAATTGGAGAATGAGTTTCATTTGGCCATCACACTACTACACTTGAGCATGTTGTGTTCTGAACTTTGCCGCCTTGTGACTAATGTCTAAACTAAGTTTTTCTTGTGAAAATTTTTGAGTCATTTGCATAAGTCACTCTCTCTTTGGAAAGTGTTCGAAAAGTTTTGTTTCGAGTCTTGTTTTAATTTCTGTTTTGCTCGAGGACTAGCAAAAGATAAGTTTGGGAAGTTTGTTCGGTTCATTTTTACACATGATTTTTCATGTTATTCACCCACTATTTTGAGTTAGTTCTTGACATTTTATAGCTTTTTACTTCTTTTTTGTGTTTTAATAGGTTTTACCTTGGTTTGTATGAAAATGAGCTAAAAGTGCATTATTTGATATAAATTCTGTTTTTGTTCATTTTCGTAGGTCAACTTCGTGGCCTTGGATCAGCATGTTCCGGTCCTTGGATGAGGTGATGATCTTCATAAGACTTGTTTCAATGGATGTTAACTACAACATATCCAAATTTGAGCTCCATTGGGCAAGTGTAGCCTATCCAGCTGATCGGACAATTGACGCTGGCTCTGGATGTTTGTTTTGGCCCAGTTTTCACCCCCACTTAATAGCATTTTATTTCTACTTGTTACCACACCTTTTGGTAACAATGGATTGCATTTGAGTGGCATTTCCTGAGTCAATTGGAGCCTTGGATTATACCTTAAAACAAGGTTTCATCATTTGCAAGGGGACAATGGGCAATAGCTTTAGAGAAAGAATAAGTTTTATACTAAAAGAAAAGCTGGAAAGGAGGAGAGAGAGAAGTCAAAAGGGATTGCAATCAGATTTGGGGGAGTTTTTGCAACGGGAGAGAGGCTATTCCACATTCTACACAACTTGAGAGCAGCTTTTGGGGGAGCTAAGAGCAAGGAAGGAGAAGGAGGTGCAGCCAAGGAAGAAAGGAGAAGACTTCCACCATTGAAGACTTCAAGCTTTCATCATTTCCAAATCTGTAAACTCCTTCTAGTTATATTTCGAGTTTGTATTTGGAATAAGTATGAGCAACTAAACTCCATAGCTAGGGCTTAGGTTGAAGCCCTAAACATGATTACCTTATTGTTTTGATGCTTGAGTGTATGAATTTCTAGATGTTGTTGATGAACCCCATTCACTAATTGAATTTTATGATATGTGTTTGCTTCCTTTGCTTAATCACCTTAGGTTGTATGCATGTAGCTAAAGTTGAGAAGTTGTGTAAGATAACCAAGAACACAATTTCTAATTAGCAACAAATGATTGAACTTGTTTAAGTGAGCATCATGTGAATTGGTTTCTTGACAACAATTGATGAATTCCAATTCACCAAATTAATCTATCCTTGATGTGTGTTTTCCTTGATTGATTACCTTTGAAAGCATGCTTCTTGAGGTTGTTGGGATTATGTGTATCTTCATGTTTTCCTAAGCAATAGATGGATGGAGTAAGAACCATCCATGTGAATTGGTTTCTTGAATACCTAATGTAAACACCATGCTATTAGGGTTCTTGTGATGTTCATATTCTCTTTGAACTTAATGGGTTTTCCTTGCAATCGAATCGAAGTACGAACCATACCTAGGTTCGGTTATGAGGAGGGCACAAGTATTGTAGCACGAACCATGCACTTTACGTATATTAGAGAGAATCAATGCGTCTTGAGCCACGACCCATGGTCTTGATTGCGAACATCTTCATCAATACATTTAGAGTTCATCACTTGAGTATCCATGAACATGGGTAGAATTGTTTAGGGTGGATTCCGAAACCCTAGTGTTTGTTACATTTTAATTTCACATTTTGATAATTCATCTCTGCCATTCACATTTAAATTCAAAGTCCATTTACTTTCATGCAATAGAAATAGGTCACTTGAACCAAATCAAAAAACCCCCCCAATGTGTGTGTGAGTTGCGTGTTTGACACGTTTTGTGTCTTTGTCACTGAATTTTGTTTGTTTCGTAATTGTTTTGGACTTTTGGTCCGCGTTGTGTTCTTGCATTTTCTGTGCTGATTCCAACCGTATAAAGAACGTGAATTTTGGATAAACGGTTGGAAAGTTATAGGTCAAAAACTGGACAGAGGTCGAAACTGAAAAACAGAGAAACGAATCTGTCCAAATGGTGATAAACGGGTGATAGAAAGTGCTGTTTGTGTTTTTCTTTATTTTCTTGTGTTGTTTCATTTCTTTTATCTTCCTTACTTCATTTTTAGTTTCCAATTTGTATTGTGTTTGTGTGTTGTGTAAAATTAGTGTTCTTTACGTACTCAAATTAGAACTTATAGGAAACCGACAAGTTCTTCGTGGGATCGACCCCGTACTTACATAATCTATACTTCATTAGATTCGTGCACTTGCGGGTATTTTTAATTGGTTGTTTGCACATTAATTTGTGTCCTTTTAGGAATGCAACAGTTACCCAGTGTTTCTTCTTGGCTGTGACCTTGTGGTGGGTAACGGGGACAAGGTGAGATTTTGGGAGGATGATTGGAGCAGGGGGGTGTCCTCAAAGAGGTTTTTCCCAGACTTTTCAATCTGTCCAGCAAACAGAATGCCAACATTTCTGCATTTGTGAGTCACGGTGTGTTTCCTCACAGTTGGGATCTTGGTTTTAGAAGAAATCTCTCGGTGGGGGAATTTGACGAGGTGACTAGGCTGCTGGTTATCCTTGATGAAGTTAGGATTAACCCCTCTAGGAGGGATTATAGAAGATGGAAGTTAGATCAATCAGGGTTGTTCTCTTGCCACTCTTTCTATTCCTTCATTCAAGATAACGGGTCTGTGGAGAGTTTTCCCCCATACAATCTGATTTGGAAAAGTAAAACTCCTCCAAAGGTTAAGGTTCTCGTTTGGCAAGCTGTTATTGGAAAAGTTAATTCCTGCGATCTCTTGCAGAGACATCGTCCTTTTATGTGCTTATCCCCCCATTGGTGTGTGTTATGTTATTCTGATGGGGAGTGTGTGGATCATTTGTTCATTCATTGTCCTTATTCGATTCAGATATGGTGGTTACTGCTGAAGGAAGTTGGAGCTGTCTGGGTTACTCCTAAAGGTTGTTTTCAGTTATTTTCCTCCAATTTTGTTGCGCTGGGCAAAGGGAGAAAGGCTAAAGTCCTTTGGGGTTGCCTTTTACAGGCTCTTTTCTGGAATTTGTGGTTTGAACGGAATAAAAGGATTTTCGAGGACTATAAGGGGGCGGGGGTGGATGAACTCTGGGATAGAGTGAAGTTTTGGGCTGCTTTATGGGCTTCCGTCACCAATGCTTTTAAGGATTTGAATGCCTCTGTTATTAGTCGCGACTTGTGTGCGGCTGTGAAGTGATGGCCTTCTTGTTTCCCTGTTTCGTGTTATGGTGTTTGTATTTTCTTGGCTGTTTTGTTTCTCCTTTCCAGGCTTGGTTCCTTGTGGGAGCTGAGGCTCCCTGTTTTTGTTTCCCCGTGGATTCCTTATCCACCTGTGTTTTCTCTTTTCTGTGGTTACTGTCTCTATTTTGAATATATAAGTTTCTATTCAAAAAAAAAAAAAAAAAAAAAAAAACTTGCCTATAGTTTCTGGGATGATCTCTATGTAAGTCCACCTTAACCCGAGATATTTCAACTTCTTCAACTTTCCAATGGTCTCCGGCACTTTTGGTTTGAATACCCGTTCAAGGTCAAGAACCTCCAACTTTGCAAAGAAACCACATGCAATTCCCCTGCGAAGAAACTCACCTATTTCCTCTCCGGGTTTATTTCCTTCTCGAGTATCAAAGAAAAGAATGGAGCGGGGATAACTACCATGCAGCACATTTGCCGAATTTGTGTTGAGACCATTGATGCGGCTGAAACTGGCATCATTATCATCAAAATGATAGGCAACATGCTGCTGGTCAGAACTTGTACTTTGGGACCACGAGCGGGTTGTGCTGTTAGTGCCTTTATCTCGCAACAAAAGTTCCCGAAGGGCAGAAGGCAAGCAACATGTCTTGATGTCCCCATTAGGCTTTCTTTGAACCACCTGAATCATGTTACGGTCAACTAACTTTGATAGATACTCATAAGCAACTTCTTCTTGAGTTCTTTTCTCATCTTCCTTTAGTTTTACTAATTCTTTTGCAACCCACAAAGCAACTAATCTCCTTGCAGGGATTTCAAAGTCCCCGCCAGGGAAGAGTTCAAAGTAACCTTTTTGCAGCTCTTCTTTATTCATTTCCTTGGTATCTAACCACGGTGATTGGTTCCTTCCATAACTGATTCGCTCACGAGACCTTGAGAGTTCAGCAGGTGTTACTAATGTGTTGCGGGCCAGTAGATACCCAAGACGAAAGATCACAAGTGGTAAGCCTCCGGTTTTTCCCACCACTTTCTTTGCGTTGGCAATTAGCTCTTTCTTGGAAGAAGAAATGTGCACCATCTGGGTGAAAAACTCCCAGCTCTCTTCTTGGGTTCGAAGCCGAAGAGGGTAACATTGAATGCAATTATTTGGGTCATCATGAGCATTTGAATAATCAGCGAAGGCCTTGATGCCTGTGGTGAGCAAAATCCTGCTGCCATTTGTCATTTCTGCAACAGGGAATGCTATTTTGAGAGCATCCAAGGTTTCCCTTGACAAGACATTGTCAAAAACTAGAAGGCATCTCTTCTCCTTCAACAATTTACACATTGTCTTGGTCCAGTACTTCTTTCCTCTCTGTTCCACTTGGTTCCAGTCTGGTAGTACCTTGCTTCCAACAGTGTTCAAAAGATCAATTTCATTCGACCTTGCAGGTACACTTACCCAACAGTGGACTTCAAAATGGTTTGTAATGGTTTTGTGGCGATAAACTTCCTTCGCCAGAGTTGTCTTACCTATACCTTTCATTCCCAAAATGGAAATTACAGAGTTCTGTTCACTCTCACTATTTGTGGTCAGTCGCCGGACCAGTTCATGTATGTCTTCTTCCAAACCAATTACTGAGCAGCACTCCTTTGTTACCTCAATGGAGTATACCTTCATTCGTCTTTGAAGAGTAATGATAGTCGTCTCGAGTTGCTTAATAAAATCAGAGGGACACTGTTCTGAGTCTTCCATGTGGGTTTTGGAATACTGCTCTGCTTCAGGAGCCAGCTTTTTCAGTTGCTCCAAGCAAGCATGTCTTGCATTGCTAGCATGCTCAGTTGTCTTTTTATCTTTGAAAAGCTGTTGCGTGCTCTCCAACTCCTTTCTCAGTGAGCTGACAGCAGATGACAATTTTCCGCTTGTTTTTGGCAGTTGGTTGAGCCAGTTCTGGATGTTGCTTAAAGCAGACAAAAAATCCATATCACCTGTAATCTGCTGATACTCATGATGAAATGTGTACTCCTCAGGCTGATCAGATGGGTGGGCAGCTGATTTTGATGACTCTCGTCTGATGAATTTAAAATCAGATTTTTCCTTTGATTCCAGGAGCTTAGAGATCCTGGCGTCGAAGTGTGTCATGTCCTTCTTAAGCTTCTGCCAACTTTTCCGGTTTGCCCTTGTTGGCTTACTTATGGTGGCAATGGCATCCTTTGCTTTGTGAATGGTCTTCTTTGCTTCTTCCACCCAGAACTTCTCCATATTAGTTTCCAGTTCTTTGAGCTGTTCTATATCTTTCATGAACGCATTCAGTAGCCATAAATCCGTTATGAATTTCTTTATTTGTTTTTCTTCCGAGCCGCTCATGTCCCAATCTGGCTTCTTTAAAGAGGAAATCAACTGATGATCATCTGAACTTAAGCCAACAGGTGGTGGTCTGGGTTCGACAACAATTGATGATCTGTCCTGCAGGCTCATAACCTTGGACCTTGACTGCTCCAGTGATGCATAGATGTCGGCATACGGTTTCTTCTGGAGGGCTTTATTGTGCCACTTCACCATATCGAGAACAAAATACATCTCTGGCAGATAAATGAAAAAGGAAACCAACCACAGTGGTGATTTTCTTTTGTTCTTCAAACCTTGAAAGCTTTTAATTTTTTCATCCAACTTCTTTGCATCGTTTATCCATTGCTGCATTGCATTCAGTTGTACTGTCCATCCGGCCTGGATGAGTTCGGAATCAAAAAGTCGTTCGGCGTTCTGTTTTATTTGATCCACCGAGTGCAAAACTTCAGCATGATCTTCCAATAGAGCATCCAGCAACCTCCATTCTTTTCTAATCTCCATGTACTTGGCATTCAAGTGTCCGGCCACCATTTCACTTAGGCCAATCAGAAAAGAGCAAACAATGCAACAAGTGCAGATGAGCTCGATAATAAATATTGCATCGGCCATGGGAGACACCCCTATACAGAGAGAGTCGCTCAAAGATGGGGGACTGAATGAGTGAGTGGCTCTAGTTTTCAGAATTTTGGAGTTGAAGCTCTAATGAACGGGTCAAGGAGTATGAAAACACTGAGGAAAAGGCTTCTAATGGCTAATGGCTAATACGAAGGTTCACAATAATTGTACACTGAGTTATTGCAGCATTATATAACTAAGAGCTGCCATAAAATTCTATCTCGTTTACTCCATAATTAAAACATTTAAGCCAGCTCTTATTTTAGTTTTATTGTTCACACACATGTAGCTAGGTCTCTGTGACTAGATCAAACTTTAATTTCGTAATCTATTTTAATGTACAAGAAAAAATATTTTACTTTCTGAATCATATCTATTTTATAAAAAATAATGTTTAAATAAACACCAAATCAAACACATATTGTCAACAACAAAAAATCAAACAAATAGTGCATTGCAAAAAAGTAAATTTACTTCCTACAGTGAAACGAATTCGACAATACTATTGTTATTTAGATGTAAATTGTAATAGCAATCTGTAAAAAAAAATGCTATTAAGATGATAAATAAGACAGCAGGAATGAAGATGATATATTATTAAATATCTCATGATGTTTTTTATTGGTTTATTATAATAGAGACATCAACAATGGTTGGGATAATATTTGTGGGGGTAGGAACAGCTTATACAATTTGCACTAAATTTAGTATTTGACAAATCTTGCTCAAGGCTGGAGCCCACTCCAACCCATACACAGTTCCATCCTTGTCTGACAGCTAAAACCTTCAAGGGGACTATAATTCTAAAACCTACACTACAATTCTTTCTTGGATGTGTCCTTCAATTTGCAACCATGGATTTCATGTGTGGACTATAGTCATTCCCTCTAGCTATGATTTCATGGAATAGCTATAACATAGTATAAATCTGAAAGTTAAAAGCTGAGAAATCCACAAGGTCAAAATGAAAAATGGATTAGTCGAGGTGCACGCAAGCGGATCGGACACCCCATGGTATTTATCCAAAAAAAATAATGAAAAGGGGAAAACTTCTAAGGAAAATCGGAGGAGTTTTACAAGGAACGTGGATGAAATAGTGGGAACGTACATATAGAACTGAAGGAGCAAAATTTAGTGTAAATACATAGTGTTTCCATATTGAATTACTTGATATTGACAACGGGTCTATCTTAGTGAAAAAGAGTCTTGACTTACAAACTAGTGATCTCAGTTTAACTAACCACCTACAAAGCCCAGTAAGTGTTGAGTTTTTTTCACAAAAGCCCTGTGGGTGTTGCTAGTTGTATGGGCCTAAATTGGGTCTTTACACTTATCCAATATATAGTGTTCACATGTTGGGCTTGAATATTTACCCTTACTCCTTACTCAATATGTGGTATTCATGTGTTAGACTTAGTGGGCCACACATGAGAGGACATGTTGAAAAATATAAGTCTCACAATCGAAAACTTCCCAAAATTCCACATAAAGGAGCATATTGAAGAATATAATTCTCATATCTGAAACTGACTAATTTTTCTCGTTGACTGACTCCCCATATGTACATTGAATATTCACAGTCCGATTACAACCTACATACCTACCAATTTGAGTGGTGTTCTTTTCGCCATTACTTTGTTGCTCTTTGAAAAAGACACAAGGAAAAGATTGAGCCCTACAACCCCACTGCATTTTTTTCCAACAATGAATACACTTTTGTTCTTTTCCACTGCATTATTACAAGATTTTTTCCAACGCAGGGTACGAATTCATTTATTTTGAGAAAGCTTCATTTGACTCTCCGTTATCACTGCCGCCGTGCTTGAAACTTTAACAAGCACAAGCCACAGGCCCTGTTAGAGCATTTCCAGCAGTGCAGCCAAGGGGAGGGTTGGGGGGGGGGGGGGCCAAGCCCAAAATCGTGTTTCCAGCAACAAACTTTGGCCCGGGCAAGCAGTGGGGCCTACCGAACTGGGCTGGCCCTCGGGCAAGGCTAGCCCTAGGTCCAAAACGAGGGCAAGGCTGACGTCAACACGCGCCAACTGTAATGTGTCATGTGTCAAAACCTGGGCGCTCCGATGGTATTTTCCCTCCAATCCAACGGCAGACAATATTTTGGCAATAAAAATATGAAAAAATATCCGATCCTCATACACGTAGGCAGAGGCGGACCTATTAAGGTGTACATATTACCTTATTTTCATTTTCAACATTTAAGTAAATGTCTTTGTCCTTTTACTTTTATTTATTTTTATATTACTCAATTTACTTAAGTTTACAATGTAAATAAGGAAGTACCCCCATTTGGATTCAAATAAAAATACTAGAAAATCAAATTCCCACCAAATCAAAATATGAAAAATCGGTTTTAGTGCAAAATACGATTTAGGCTAAGATGAAAAATCCTGGCTAAGGAAATATAGCTAAGCGGCTTAGGCATGGGCAGAGCTGACCCTGCTCAGCCTTTTTCTTCTAAGAGAGGGGATTCAAACGTAGAAGCTACAACATCTAACATTGCGAAGAGAAATGTCATTAAAATAATAGTTAGTTATCAACTAGTTCTTAGTCTAGTAATATTTCTTTTCCAGGATTGGAAGAGCTCCAAGTTCGACTCTCCCTCCCTCCCCTCCTCAATGATCAAAAGAGAAGGAAAAAGCAAAAAAAAAAAAACTAATAGTTAGTTAGTTGGTCTTTTAATAATATATAGAATTCTTTGATAACATGCACAGTTAAATGATGTAGTGCAACTAAAAGCCCCAAAAGAAGAAAAATGATGGAGATTTAAGGGAAGTAAACGATCTAATACTAAACTATGACTTGGAATTAAATTTATCAAGTAAATGTTTCCAAATAAAAATACAGCATCTCAGAGTTGAAGTTCACACATCTGACTGAGACTAGATCAAACTTCAATTTTGTAATATGATATCCAACACATTTATGTCTCCAACTTCATATTTAACAACAATCAGCCACTTATGATATTAGGATCCTATTTCTGAGTTATTCAGCAAAGCATACTCAGCCATGATCCATTCTCATTGACCCAAAAAAACCAAGAAAACTCACCACTCAAAAATAACAGTTCACACATCTAAGACTGGATTAAACTTTAAAGTCAACTTAGTTTTAATAACATACTGCTTGACCCAATAGTTGGCATCAATTCTTATAAAGGAATTTTGATACACCTACTCGATGATTACAATACAAATTTACAACAAAAGATGTTTTCTTTTAAGTTGCGAGTGAGAGGGGGAATTCAAATTGGAGACATCTTCCAATGTTTTCTTTTAAGAGCAAACGGTAAATGGAACATTTTATTCATCACCATATTTCTTGTGACTTTTGAAACACGATCCAATTAATCATAAGATTACTAGGACAAACAACTTTCATCAACAATGTGGTTAAGAAATGCAATACATATAGCATTCCTCATCAACAAAAGAACAAAATATGCTTATTTAGAAATTTAAATTTAAAATAAATAAATAAAACTCTAGGGGGCCGCACTGAATATATGGCCCAATCTCTTTTGGGCTTCCACCCCCAATTCACCAAAAATATATAAATAAAATCAACAAATGGCCCAACTTTTGTTCTTATTTTCCCCCGTCACCCTCTTTTTGGAGGGTACTAATATTGAGATTAAAAGCACTAATTTACATAAATTCCCTTTTAAAAAAATTAACTAATTAATTAATTAATTACCCAGTCCCCAACTAAACAATGCTTTCTGGTAATTATCCAGCCATGCAATGCAACGCAATCTCTTAATTATAAGTCGAAATGCATAATCAAACACGCAGCCACCACTGCCTGTGATTCAAAAGACTGCCGCCGTCGGCTTCAACTTTTTCTTTGGGCCTCCCACCGAGTTTCTCAGGTTCTCTCTCTTCAACTTGTGGTTTTTCTTTTCACTTTTATATATTTTTTGTCAAAAGTTAATTTTATTTTGCCCTCAGAGTTTTGATATATTTTTAGGTGAAGTGCGTAAATTCAATACTCCCTTTGTTTTTAACCAAAAAATTAAAAATTTGCTCCCCAAGCCAACGGGATTTAACCAAGTGAAAAAGGGTGAAATTTACAGACTAATGGTTTCAAGTTCGAATCTCATAACACCATGATAGTGTATGTAAAAAATCCCCTCTCCCTTAAGTTTAGACTATTTTTGTATTAAAAATAAAATTTAAAAAAAAACTCCCGTTCCCTTTTTTAAAAGAAAAAAGTAAAATGTGGGAATGGGTGCCATTAACAATTGGGTGCACTTTAATCAGGCCTAACCACTGAACGTTCTGTATGAGACTGATACAGAGAAACAATTAGACTTCAAAACTTTGCAGGATTATGGAAAATGTTGCTTTTGAAGGACCAAGTTGTCATGAAAATCTATTGTTATTCAATTCAACTTTGAAAGCAGATCCTTACATGATCAAATCCTAATCTTAAATAACCTTACAAAACTTGGCAGACTTAATAATAAAGTGCTAAAGCAAATCTGCATCACAAACCCAATTTTGCTTTGAAGTAAATTTGAATGAAGACATTCTTAATCCCCTGTCACCCTACGGCTACGGCGTTGCAACTCAACAAATTGTCAGGTTCTCTGTGCCTCAAGTGCATCAATGTTACCTGAAATCACAATAAACCACTAATAAATTAATATTACTCGAACCAGAACATGTTTCAGGTAAGAAAACAAGCCTCATTGCAAAATTCTTATACATAATGTACGCATGGGGATGAAAAATGTACTAACACAAACTTAAAACCTTATTTCCAAAAGGAAAAACAGTAAATTTATGAAAAATAAAATCATACCATTGCATGAGTGATGATTGTTGCCTGTGATTAATTCTGCAGGAACTACCAGCTATCAGTAATGATTGTTGGGGAGTGGGCATTGTCGCCCCAAATGTCCACATTAGTTTTTTCAATGGTTGCAGAAAATTCTTTTGGCATATTAATTAGCTTCAATTCAATGAGAGTCTTCAAGTGCCTTAAGCCAGTTGGGACCTTCAGCTTATTGCAGGATCTGATCTCCAACTCCCTGATGTTTTGCATTGCCTTTTCCTCCACATCCCAATCTTCTAGCCGTTCTAGCTTCCACAACTTTAACACTACAAGCTTTTGGAATCCCCAGGTGGAGCAAACCATCTTCGTACCGGTATAAGAGTTGGAGTAGAAACATAGTGATTGAAGGTTGGAAAGCTTCTCTAACTTGGGCATTGGATCTTCTGAAAATGAAGAGGCTGACAAAGTAAGATCAATGAGGTTTTTAGGAAATCCAGCTATGATGGAAGGATTTTCTAGCATCCCAAACAAATTTAAGCTGGAGAGATTCTCAAGGCCTGACAAAGACTCCAACACCAGAGGACAGGGTTCACCCATTTCATCAATTGATCTCATTCTTAAGGACTTGAGGTAGCTCAGCTTTACGATCCTTTCTGCTAATACTTTTTGCTCTTCCTTCTCTAACTGGAATGCCAATCCCAATTTTCTGAGGTTTATAAACTTGTCCAAACCATCCTTTAAGGGACTATGCTTATCCACAAATACACCCCATAATGTCCGGAGATTCTTGAGAGAATTGAGAACTTGGTGACGCATAAATTTACTTCGGTACCTTTGACTTAAGTATAGGTGGCGAAGTTTGAGCAGTTTCCATATTGAACGGGGGAGAGTGCGAACATATGTGTGCTTCACATCCAAGGTTTGGAGGTTCACCAATTAACCAATGGAATCTGGGATTGATTCAAGGGAAGTCCACCTCAAGCCTAGATACCTCAAATTGCTTAATTTTACTATGGTGTTGGGCAATTCAGGTCTGAATACACGTTCAAGATCAAGAAACTTTAGCTGAAGGAAATAACCACCTGCAATGCCCCTTCGTAGGAAGTTGCCTATGTCTTCTCCAGGTTTATATCCTTCTTGGGAATCAAAGGATAGAATGGAAATGAGATCTGTGTAAGATCTTGAAAAATTGGAGCCTTCACCATGAATAAGATCAAAACTTGGATCATTACAGTTTACGTGATCAGCAAGGCGCCTATGATCTAACCTCATAGCTTGTGACCTGATTGCTTCTTGTAAATCTTTGTTCAAGCAACATGTCTTGACTTTCCCATTAAGCTTTCTTTCAACTACATGAACGATTTCACGATCGATCAACGCGGATAGATGCTCATCCGCTGCTTCTTCATAAGTTTCAGCCTTTTTCTTTGGGTCAGATTCATGATTGTCTGTCTTGTGTTCACTTACTTCTACCAACTCTTCAGCAATCCACAAAGCGAATAATCTCCTCACCGGAATTTTATAGTCCTTTGGGAAGAGTTTGAAGCAAGAAAGGCAATCGGTAAGATGAACAGGAAACTTATTTATGCACTCTTTGGTGTAGGTACAGAATGACGATGTATCATCATCCTGTTTGATGTATTGAATCACCTTTTTCAACTCCTGAGCAGTAGTCTCATCTTTCCCTGACATTAGACGTACCATGGCTAGTGGTAAACCCTCACATTTACTCAAAATTTCTTTTGCTAGCATTTTCCCTTTCGGAGGGATGTGCACCACCTGGCTAAACAACTGCCAGCTCTCTTCTTTGGTTAGCCGTCGAAGTTGGTGGGGAGGGCTGTCGCTATCCACTTGTGAAGCCACTTCGGGGTTACGTGTAGTGAGCAGAATTCTGCTTCCACTTGATGTACTTAATGGAAATGCTGCTTTCAGAGTACTCCACTCGTACCTTGTGGAGATGTTGTCAAGAACTAAAAGGTACCGACTCTTTTTTAAAATATCATGTGCCTCGTCAATCCTGTTGGATGCATCAGGATTAATCTCTTGGTGCCCTTCTGACTTAAGAGAGCTCAAGACCTGCTTTGCAACGTATTTCAAGAGTGGCAGTTTATTGTTGTAGGAGTAGTCGTGAGGTAGAGAAACCCATGCACGACAAGGAAAATGGTCCACAATGACTCCGTGGTTATAAATTTTCTTTGCCAGTGTTGTCTTGCCTATGCCCTCAATCCCCACTATGGAAACAAAAGAGCAGTGTTCATTGTTGGTTCTCAGTCTTGACACCACTGCATCTATGTCTTCTTCCAAACCGACCACTGAGCTTAAGTCTTCCCTTGATTCAATGCTGAATGCTTTTATGCATCTCAAGAAAAGATTGATAGTCTGATTAATCTGGTTGATTTCAAGGGAAAGCTTTCTTCCAGAATTCTTAAGCTTTTCCTCATCTTTGTCTTCTTCTAAACCTGAATTCATCTTCATAAAGGTTACCACATATTCATCTGCACTTTGAACAATTTTCCTCACTTGCTCCAACCAAGTGACTCTGGAATTATATCTCCTTCCAATCATTCCTGCACCGCCTACAAGTTTATGCATGATTTCCAGTTCATTGCAAAGCAATTTGACATCAAAAAATACTTCACGGAATACATTTGGCTTCTCTTTGAGGTAGTTGCGCATCCTGTCTATTACAGATGAAACACTATTCTCATCTGCGGTCTGATCTGGGGATTGATAGACAATCTTTGATGAATTTGAAATTCTTCTTATAAATTTGAAGCCGTACCTGTTCTTCCTTTCTAAAGCTTGTGTGAACCCAACGTTGATGCACCTTAGGTCCCCCTCGAGCTTTCTCCTTGCCCTCCAACTGCTGATATATGATAGCCACCTAAATCTATTGGATGGTGTCTGTAAGAAGTTTTCAATGGCAGGATGTGCTTCATCAATGATCTCTTCCACTTCCTCCACCCAGGCCTTCTCAATTGCGCTCTCAAATTCATTAATTCCTTGTATATCTTTCAGAAAAGGATGTAGCAGCTGCAATTGCAGATTTGTTGACTGTAGTTGCTCTCCAGTTCTACTCCTGTCTGGCATTAACTCTGGGTTTTGAATGATTAGACTATTTATTTTCCCCACAGTAGAGAAAGCTGATGCAGCTGCAGATTCAACTCGTTCTCCGGAGTTTACCCATCTTTTTTCATGTTCATCAAAAGGTCTTTCCAGCAGCCTTCTAGCATTAGACTTTAATCTCTCCAGGGATTCACATATGTTAATCCCACTTTCCTTCTTCATCACTATACTGCTGTTTATTTCCTCCTTTACCTGCTTAGTTTTACTGAAAAGCTTATCTGTCTGCTCGAAATTCTTTGTAGTCATCCCAAAAAATATTCCAAGTCTATGGGAGTCTCGTCTCTTTTCCTCAAACGTTTTAACTAAACCTTGTGATGTTTTTACAATGGATGCAATTTTGTCCACCCATTTTGCCTCAATTTCATCTAGTCCAGCCACGGTTACGGTTTTGTCCTCCAGTTGTACCTCAGTTTCCTCTAGTCCAGGAACGGTTCCTTTACTAGGGAAAATAGAGTCCCAGATTTGATGTGCCCTGGCGTCTATCTTAAAGCATAAACGCTTAACTTCTTCTGCATCCTCCGAAATAGCACTTAGTAACCGTGACTCTTTTCGAATCCATTTGATGTCTTCCTCCAAGAACAGAAACGGAAAGTGGTTGATATACAAGTAGAGGAACAATAGGGTGATTAGAGAGGCACACAAGGGCACCCATACGAGCACATAATTGTTTGCAAGCGTCGAAATCAGTAGCACCCGATACAGTGACGTATGGTTTACATAAAGGAGTATAAGGTCTACAACAACTAAGATATAAACATGAGCATCATGGAGAATGGAATCAAGGACTGCCAGCTTGGTTGTTGTTACCTCCTTCTGGTTGGGCAAATTATCCAGACTTCTATCAAAATGATAACAATAAAGACTATATTTTTCCAGTTCTTCAGCGTTGGAAGCCGTCCACTCCTGATCAGCATCATCTATCTCTATATAATGTCCCATAGCTTTCCAATCCGTCTCCGTTGTTGAGGATCCCAATGGCTGAGCACCAGGTATTCCTGCAATGAACCATTCTGTGATCGTTTCCATGGCTGAGCAGCTTTGATGTATCAGAAACAAGTTCCCCAATTTACAGTCGGTTCAACATTGAGCATTATCAATTGAAGTTGAAGAACAAGTGCATGTTATCGCTCTGGACCTCTGGCAAAACTAAAATCAAATATGGTGGACTCCAGATGGGGTTCCATACATGCATCAGTCCATTTCATCTGCACAGTTTTTCTTGTTTCTTGTTTCTTTTCATGTCTAATCTTTACAATGGTGGCTTTTCTTGGGGTCCCCCCCATTCATCTTGTCCCTAGCTCTTGGTTTAAAGATGACTCTGGTGGATTGTCCATTCATGTCATCCTTGGGTCAGGTCAAAAGCATTACATTTATATTAGGAAAACTTCCCCTATAAGTAGGAACTCCTGCATTCCTACCAATGGCAGTAGGAACTCCTATATTGTATATGTATATGGATATTGTGGGAACCAAATTAAATCAGAACCCTATGTCAAGTAATTCCTTCCTTTTGGGGATTATTTGACCTAATTGGGAATTACTAAACCTAATTGGGGGTTATTCAATTTAATTGGGGGTTATCCAATTAAATTGAGAAATACCTAATTAATCAAATCCCTAAATACACCAACCCCACTAACCTCACCTACCACAATTAGGGATTTGATTGATTCCCTAATTAATCAAATCCCTAAATGTACCAACCTCACCAACCTCACCTACCTCACCAACCACACCAACCTCGTCAAGGCCCCCTATAAATACTTGGCCACGCACAAGGAATGAGGTACGTCAGAATTTCTACTAAAACTCTAGAGAGCTCTTCCATTCACAAATCCTAGCCACCTCCTCTCTCTCTCTCTCTCTCTCTCTCTCTCTCTTTTACATAAGGCTCCGGCCGCCCGGTTTTCACCACACATATATATCTCCGTACCCTATTTAGCTATTGATTTTTACCTAAATCAATTGAACTAACTTAGGCATCGGAGGGCCTTTGGCCAACACCCCCCGTGTGTGGTCCTCTTATCCAATTTATTTTGCAGGGAGAAGGAGGCGGCGAAGAAGAAAGGGGAATCTTTCAACGGAATATTCTCGTGGGAGGAAATTTGCTCCCACAAATTGGTGCTTTCATTGAGAGCACGAGTTATACTCAAAGCGTGCTCTAAATCCATTTTCCACAGTTTTCCAATCCACCGAAGCCTTCCAAACTACCATGGTTGGAAGCAAGAAGACGAGAGGCAAAACCGCCGCGATGGCAAAATCCGCGACGGCTCATAGCCACTCCACCTATGATCCCGCGATCGACATGGTGGCACCACCACCTCTCACCACCGCGCCGGCCACCGCCGTCATCCAAGGCCCCGTGGCCGGATCTAGCCACCCTCATGGCACCACCGCCGAGCATGGTGGAACCTCCCATCAAGGTGGGCTCATTACCACCGCCGACTTAGGCCCAATCTTGGAACAACTTCAAGCATTCCCTCCATTGCCTCCACGCTCGACACACGCTCCTGCGCACACCTCCCATGAAACCCTAGCCTGTATGCAGTTGGGCTCCACACACTTCTCTCCTCCCGATCCACGAAGTCAAGCAGACCTTAATCAAAGAGTCGACCAGCTAGCTCAGAAAGTTGACCAGCTCATCAACCATATAAGCTTAGCTCAAAACCTTGGCCTTGGACCACTGGGCGAAGAGAGAAGGATGGACGAACGCGCCGATAGGCAGCTCGATGGGTACCAAGCAGGTCTAGCAGGAGAGGAGAAGGACAACAACGTGATCAGTTTGCCAACATGTCACAAGCATCCTCAAGCCACACTCAGAGCAACGTGCGAGGAAGGCAGGGCCCACGACTCCACGTCCGCGACCGCCTAGGCCCGCAGAGGAATGCTCCTCAAGGGCTAGGCTCCCAGAGAGATCAGCCTGACGACCATCGCAATGAGGATCGTGAAGAAAGGCGCTCTGCTGTTCACTCGTCGAGGAACAGTCTTCAAAGGCTAGGCTCCCAAGGAGAGCAACCTGACAACCTTCACGGTGAGAACCGCGAGGAAAGGCGCTCCGTTGCTCACTCTCGAAAGACCGATTCTCGTCGACAAGCTGAGGAGAATCACTCGCAAGCGCAGTCCACCAACACGCCGCCTAGGCAATGCAGCCGAGAAGCTCGAACCTTGCGAATCAATGAGGAGGTCAATCAGCGTCGTCCAAATCGCGAGGGTCGCCAACGTGTCCAACCAGCAATGCGTGCAGAGGACATCAAGAAGCTTGTGAATGACCAACTACGAGACCTGAAAGCCGGCGGGAACTTCGAAGATGCCCTACGCAAGGAGATGGATCAAGCTAACTCCACACCTTTCACTGTCGAAATTGAGCAGGCTGCTCCCCCGAAGCGATTCTCGACGCCTTCGTTTACCCACTTCAAAGGAGACTCCGATCCCGAAAGCCACCTAAAATACTTCAAAAGTGTCATGATCCTTCACAAGACCGACGACGCATTGATGTGCAAGGTGTTTGTAATGACCTTGCGAGGAGCAGCCCAAGACTAGTTTCACACCTTGCCATCCGGGTCGATCAGCAACTTCAAGGAGCTAGCTTACGCCTTCACCAAAGAATACACCTCTTACCGGATGATCAAGAAGAACCCTGACCACCTGTTCAACCTACGTAAGAAGTCCGACGAATCCCTTCGAGACTACATCAAGGGATTCAAAGCAGAAAAGGCCAACATTGTAGGATGTGACGACCGGATCGCGTCCTTTGCCTTCAAGAGAGGCTTGCCAACTGAGTGTGAGCTGTATCGCGAGCTGACCATCTCTCCCTGCCAAACACTGGAAGAAGTCTTCGTGACAGCAGAGCGCTACGCACTTTGGGACGATGACCGGATCGCCGCAAGGAAGGCTGCCAAGCAAGCTGATCAACCGGTTGAGCAGGCAAGCCAAAGGAACGGCAGGATAAATGACAAAGATGGAGGCAAGCACAGATTACAGCCTCAGGGAGGTGCCCCAGCAGCCGAGAGCTATACCAAGTTCACTATCTCGATACACCAGATCCTGGCCCAAGTAAAGAACGCTCCTTGGTTGAAGAAACCATCGCCTTTGAAGGGAAACCCAGCCAAGAAGGATACCAGTAGATACTGCGAATTCCATGAAGGGCACGGTCATTACACAAAGGACTGCTTCGCCTGGAAAAAGCACCTCGAAGAGCTGGTCGAAGACGGCCATTGCACGGAATTCATTGCAAGGGGAGCTATCCAGCAAATCGAGGAACGTGACGCAGTTGCCAATGAGCCTCTACGAAAAAAAAAGTCATGCGGATCAGTACGATCCTAGCTGACTCTAAGAGCCTGAGCTGACCACCGAGGAGCAGCAGAGAAAGATCAAGCAAGCGACTTTTCCTCCGGGGGTACTATCCATGAAGCTCCTCACCTATCAGCTCGGCTCCAAGTAGGCGGCCAAGCCTCCCTCACCTCCATTGAAGACAAGTTACTTTTGATGTTACCCCTACGACTCATCTCTTTTGTTCAATAAAGCAATGTAGTCAAATAGACATCAATACAAGTTCAAACTTTTCTTTCTAATGGAGTATTCACAAATGCCATCGACACGTCTCCGGACGTAGGCCAAACGGGCCACACTCATCGACACGTCTCCGGACGTAGGCCGAACGGGCCACTCATCGACACGTCTTCGGACGTAAGCCGAACGGGCCACACTCATCGACACGTCTCCGGACGTAGGCCGAACGGGCCACTCATCGACACGTCTCCGGACGTAGGTCGAACGGGCCACACTCATCGACACGTCTCCGGACGTAGGCCGAACGGGCCACTCATCGACACGTCTCCGGACGTAGGCCGAACGGGCCACTCATCGACACGTCTCCGGACGTAGGCCGAACGGGCCACTCTCATCGACACGTCTCCGGACGTAGGCCGAACGGGCCACTCATCGACACGTCTTCGGACGTAGGCCGAACGGGCCACTCATCGACACGTCTCCGGACGTAGGCCGAACGGGACACTCATCGACACGTCTCCGGACGTAGGCCGAACGGGCCACACTCATCGACACATCTCCGGACGTAGGCCGAACGGGCCACTCATCGACACGTCTCCGGACGTAGGCCGAACAGGCCACACTCATCGACACGTCTCCGGACGTAGGCCGAACGGGCCACTCATCGACACGTCTCCGGACGTAGGCCGAACGGGCCACACTCATCGACACGTCTCTGGACATAGGCCGAACGGGACACTCATCGACACATCTCCGGACGTAGGCCGAACGGGCCACACTCATCGACACGTCTCCGGACGTAGGCCGAACGGGCCACTCATCGACACGTCTCCGGACGTAGGCCGAACGGGCCACACTCATCGACACGTCTCCGGACGTAGGCCGAACGGGCCACTCATCGACACGTCTCCGAACGTAGGCCGAACGGGCCACTCATCGACACGTCTCCGGACGTAGGCCAAACGGGCCACTCTCATCGACACGTCTCCAAACGTAGGCCAAACGAGCCACTCTCCTCGACACGTCTCCAGACGTACACTAAACGGGCCACTCTCATCGACATGTCTTTGGACATAGGCAGAACACGCCCGGAGTCCCTTAAGGGGGACCCTGGCCCTCGCCAATTTCCTAAGGGAAAAACATCTTACGGGATGCGCAGAACACGCACGGAGTCCCTTAAGGGGGACCCTGGCAATCGTAAATCTCCAAAAGAAGATGCGCAATCAAAATGCAGGCTGGTTACTCAAATAGTCCACAAGTCAATATGCCAATTGAAGTTGAAAAAATAAATGAAATTTCCATAGCAAGCTGACCAACTGGTCAAGTTCAACAAAAGGAAGATGGTCGAATAAGACCAATTATTCTAAACAAGAAAGCAGACTACAAGGTGAAAAGAAATAAAGGAGTCTTCATTTACTCTGAGACGCCAGCAGGAGATCTCTGATCTACAGCCTCTTCGGCATTCGCTTGATTAGCCACGTTCTCAGCAGCTCCACCTGCTTGATACGCGACGTCTGCCACTACCTCATCTGCTGCATCCTCCTCTGCTTCATCATCTTCAGCTACTGCCTCTTCGGCTGCCTGCTCTTCAGCTCCTGCCATGTTCACAGCATTAACCTGCTCACTTTGCACATGGAGCAAGTCGGAACAGAGCACCTCAATGTCTCCATCTCTAATGCAGACTTGTTATAGGAGCCAAACTTAGCAAGAAGCTTGTCATAACCAAATGAGACGTCAGCATTCTTGCACTCAAGACGAAAGTAGGCATCTTTTCGACTAACCAAGTCACCAGAAGAAGAGGGGGCAACAACAGACGAGTTTCAGATAATTTCAGCAGCAAAAACTAATCCTTTTTTAAGCAAATGGAGTGTCGCTTCCCTTTTTTTTTCCAAGGAAAGACTCGAGAGGGTGCCAAGTTCGCCGGCCTGGCGGACGTGGTTAACCAATTCAGCACAAGTGGATGGGCTTGACAGAAAGTTCGTCTTGAGCAGATCAGACACGCATGCACCTCCTGTGGGGTTGGGCTTGTCAACCTTGGGACCAACAGCTGACGTTGCAGAAGAACCGTTCGCTCGGGCAGATGACTCTCTCATCTTCTTAGCCTCTGCCAAACTCGCCTCCAAAGAAGTCCATGAGGCAGAATCAACTCCACTCTTGACTGCCCGCGTCTCAACAACCGAGCCATGAGCAGACCTCCCGCTTCGATCTCCATCCTTTAACTGGTGCAGGCAACTCGAACTTCGGAGAGGAATATCATCTCTTTGCTTCTCGGCAGGCGAACTAGTTCGCGAGCGGACTAATTCATGGAGCAGATCACGGTTTCCGAGCTTGTTAGCAGGAGGCTTGAGCAGAACGTCCCGAGTGTCTCGCATAGCGCCAACCTTCTTGTTGTCTACACCCAGGAGGGGAGACTGGCAGAACACTTCTCCTGCCCAACTAGCAGATCATCAGAGTATGGACGATTCTACTCCCATCTCTCAACATCCTAGGCTAGGGGTAGACCACCAACTTCCTCCACTCAGGAGCCCAAATCCAAGAAGAAAGCCCAATTACAGCTGGACAGCCCAACAGATGATTTACATCTCCTACATGCCACCACGCGCCATGCAGAAGCTGGGGGGCATTTGTGGGAACCAAATTAAATCAGAACCCTAGGTCAAGTAATTCCTTCCTTTTGGGGATTATTTGACCTAATTGGGAATTACTAAACCTAATTGGGGGTTATTCAATTTAATTGGGGGTTATCCAATTAAATTGAGAAATACCTAATTAATCAAATCCCTAAATACACCAACCCCACTAACCTCACCTACCACAATTAGGGATTTGATTGATTCCCTAATTAATCAAATCCCTAAATGTACCAACCTCACCAACCTCACCTACCTCACCAACCACACCAACCTCGTCAAGGCCCCCTATAAATACTTGGCCACGCACAAGGAATGAGGTACGTCAGAATTTCTACTAAAACTCTAGAGAGCTCTTCCATTCACAAATCCTAGCCACCTCCTCTCTCTCTCTCTCTCTCTCTCTCTCTCTCTCTCTCTCTCTCTCTCTCTTTTTTACATAAGGCTCCGGCCGCCCGGTTTTCACCACACATATATATCTCCGTACCCTATTTAGCTATTGATTTTTACCTAAATCAATTGAACTAACTTAGGCATCGGAGGGCCTTTGGCCAACACCCCCCGTGTGTGGTCCTCTTATCCAATTTATTTTGCAGGGAGAAGGAGGCGGCGAAGAAGAAAGGGGAATCTTTCAACGGAATATTCTCGTGGGAGGAAATTTGCTCCCACAGATATGTATACATACAATATGTATTTCATATGTACATCCTGATTACGTTACGATTAACTGCAGTACGGTTTGTAATTTTGCTGGTTGACTGACTCCCAGTGTATATTCACAGTCCCATTACTACCTACCATACCTACCAATTTGAATAGTGTTCTTATCGCCATTACTTTGTTGCTCTTTGACAAAGACACAAGGAAAAGAAAAGATTGAGCCCTACAACCCCACTGCATTATTACACTTTTGTTCTTTTCCACTGCATTATTACAAGATTTTTTCCAATGCATTATTACAAGATTTTGGGTGCGCTCTGATATTTTGTTTAGTTCTTTTACCCTTTTTACTCTGTTTCTGGGCACCTAGCAAGCAGAGTACAAGTTCGTTTAGTTTGAGAAATAAGTTTCATCTGACTCTCCGTTAGCACTGCCGCCGTGCTTGAAACTTTAACATGCACAAGCCACAGGTCCTGCTATACTTCTCTTCCGCCTTTGAAATCCTTAAAAAGAGAGATATCATGAGTTCATGTGAGATAAGTAGTTCGTGGGGTTCCTTTTATATCAGCACCATGAAGAGTAACTTCATGCAATGTGATCAACAAAACTATCACGATGGACCTAGTTAAATGCAGAGAATCAGAATTCCTAAAGATCATAATAATGCAGTTCAGTCCAAAACAAGAAATAATAAAAGATAAATACAGACCACACTCTCCTAAATAAAATATTAAAACTTGTGTGCATCATTTGTTTACTGCACAACCAGCTTTGCCCTTTTATGGCCCTCTGAAATTTGGAACTGTTCAGTCAAACCAAGATGTGCCATAAGCAGCCAAACATGAGTGAGCAGCTCGCCTCCTCGCCTGAGCTGTTGAGCATGATCACTCCATCGACACCGATTGGCTGCGTAAGAGAGCATTTCCACCCACACTTGACTTACCAACTCCCACTTTTTCTCATTAGTCCCCCAATGTCCCTCAACCTCCATGGACTGCAAAGCTTTAGCAAGCCTGCATGCATCAAATAGAACCGACTTGCTTCGATCTCCTTTCACTTCAGATGGAGAGATGTCTGTGCTCACTTTGAGTAGCATTGCACAAGCCTTTTCCTCGTCGGTTATGGATTTTCTTTCTGTGAAAAAATCCTCAGCCTCAGCACATGTGTCTTGAAACCTTATCTGTCCAATCCCATTTGGCAGCATGAAGGAGCACATGACTAAAAGGTACAACATGTAGTTCGACAACTGCTTGCTGTTTTTACAATTTTGGTTAGGTACAGCGTCGGAGTCACTGTTTCCCTTCACGTCAGCATTATAACAAAGATCTGTTGCAATATGCCAGAGAAGGATGCTTTGTTCAAATTCAACCCTATCAATGGCCCAGCCAAGTTCATTTGCACACTTTGCATCATGAAGCGCCTGGGCACCCCTATTAGCACATAACTGCTTGCAAGCGTCGAAATTCGAAGCACTCTTCGATTTCTCTTTGAGCTGCATAAATATCAAATTCGTCAACTCTGTGGAAACATCCTCGGAGTCTTGGTATCGATACTTCTCTAACAACTTATTTATGAATAAGTCCTCCTTAATAAAAATGCACTTGGCTGGCCTCTTTTTGAGACAAAATGTTATTAGGTTGTATTGTCCCAATTTATTAGACCACCTATTGTTTTTAACCAATGGGATTGATGAAACGGCTTTATGGAAGGGCTTCAACACCCCATTTTTGTGCTTATTCAGCTGTAGCGTTGTCCAGTCTGAGGAAAGTAGCATGACCACAGCATACATTTCCAGGATGATAGCTCCTACCAACAATACATATGTGATAGCTACATCCACTCCCGTGTATGAATGCTTCTCTTTGAACAAGAAGGCCAGGAATACCGAAACTGTGAGAGAAAGGCTGATACAACGGAGAATACCACCGAGACGAGAATGAACTAGGACAGCTCTAGTATAAAACACATCATACATGAATCCTAGCTCAATCTCAATGACTTCGAAAGCTTGCTCTGAGTTTCTATTTTGGAAGAATGTTTGGCTTTTCTCTATATTTTGGAAGCTGAGGATGAGATCAGCACATAGCCGCTTGAAAGTTTCAAAGAAACTGTAGGCTTTGTTTAAAATTACAGCTTTTTGGATACTGTCATCAGGTACTCTTCCGGCATCGTTGGAATTATTCTCAGCTTTTGGAGCTTCAATGGGTGGTCCTAGTTCAACCTTGAATCCCTCAGCTTTCTTAGAGCTGTACTCTTCCATGTATCTAGCATAATTGGGACCAGGGTCAGGATGAGGAAGCATGGACTCTCTAAAATGCTCACTACTTGCAGACCTTAGAACCCAAGTCCTCTCCCCAAACTTTATAATCCCAACTATGAACATTGGTATTGCCAAAAAATTCAGCACTTTATTGGACCATGCTCTTAAGAAGACATAGAAAGCTACAAGCACCTGGACAGCTACCCCAAGCAAGTGCCTCAACCACAATTCGTTGTCTTCTAAGGAGTAAGCAGTAATTGTATCTGGGCCACCAAGATGCAAGAGAAGAAAGGGTGCCCAAAATGCTGTTATTATATAGTCTGGATTGACAGAATCACCTGGAGAGTCTTCTTGGTTGTTGGAGAGTATGCCAAGTGAGACTGTTGCAACTGAGTCTGCTGACAAGTAAGCAAGCCACAGAACAATTCTGAGTATGTTACTGGTTGAGTGCTTTCTCCAGCTGCCAATGAGGATGAGGATGGCCTGCAAGCTGAGGCTGATCAAAACCATAGCCCGAAGCTCCCACTCGTTCCAGATTTTTCTCACACTTTCCGGGAAAATCTGCATTGCCATCCTCTTGTCTGTGAAGATCAAACTGCTGACAACTAGAAAGAAATATTTTTACAAAACATCAGATTGTATCAGAATAGGTTTGCTTAACGCATTCATTGTATGTATAAAAGTAACATGATCTACCTGTGAGGAACATGATTAATCTGTTTTTACAAGATTTGAAAGGCAGTGTACTTAAATTTTGTAATGATGCAGGGGAGGTGGAGGATGCTTTCCTCTGCTTTGTGTTTTTCTTATTTTCCAAAAGTAAGAGTGAAGATAACATACAGCCAAACCAGTTAATCCAAAGTCATCCAACATAATTGAAAAGTCGTGGTCAGTCAATGTCCTACCAATATGGCCCATTTCCATTTGGGCAATGAGAATACTCTAGAAAAGGAAGAAAAAGAAAAGTAAAGAAACAAAAATGGTTAAATTATTATTTTAGCTCATGTGTCCATTTGGGTGCAAACATGAGAAAGGAATGGTGGGTTTCTCATTACCACGGATGTCTAAACTAGATCTCAGAAAATAGGGATTTTGCATTCCCAAAGGAGGAGGTGCATTTTCTCATTCCAATGATTGGTTTCAAATGTTGTGGTCTCATATGTAATTTTGACTCCATACCTAAACCCATTATGGCTGCATCTTACTCAATTTGAAAAGTCCACACATAGACGTTGCATGTATCTCTTTTCTTTAGATGATAAATGTTACATATTGCAGGACCTCTGAGATCCAGGAAAACCCATTTCATGATAACTTAAAATACATGGCAGATGAATGATTGTATTTCTAGGAGCAAAATCCAAATGACCTCTCTGCTTTTAAGCCAATCAAGTGAGATAGACTGAAACCCAAGATCCCTTTCATTTTGTATATCTGGAACGTGTTGAACACTATTTGTTTTAACTTCATGAATATATTTTACTTCTTGTACAACTTTGGATCCCGAAATTCCATGACTGGCAAAAATTTTGTTCACTAAATGATGTGACACCATGTTAATATATTCAAATATGATCTCTTAACTTGATTTACTTTTAACAAGTAAGATATTGACATGTATACATGTGTATTTTTCGACAATAAAGTAAAATGATGTTGTGTATAAACTAAAATTTTGTGTGAAGCTCAACAGAGGTGGAAATAAAGTAAGGCTGCTTGCCTGCTTCCGAGTCCGACCCTAGTTTTAGGGGGTTTTTTTTGTTGTAATGAATTATGAGTTTGAAAATGAATCATTCTTGCATGGAGATAGACAATTGTAGTTTAATAACCATGCAGAGCTAAATATAACATATATACAAAGAACCAGTTCAGATTTGTTTGCCATGATTTTAATTTGGCGATGGAAATAGAACACTAGTATTACTTTTGTTGCGTTTTTTTTCTTTTTTTTTGGGTTAAGTTATCGCATGAAAACTTTATGAATGGATACAAGACCAAAAATACAAATTGAACTAAATAAATGCTTAATTATAGATGCAGAGCAAAAGTATGATCTTACAATCTTACAAGGAAGAAAAACTTCAATTAACAAATCAGCAAGGCTTAGCCAGTGCCACCAAGAACACCCTTAAGCTTCTTGATCTGAGCAAGGTCAAGGAAAGTGGTCTGCCCCACCAATGCAGAAGGCAAGTTGTTAGCAAAGAGGGCAAAGTCAAGGATTTGGAGACCAGGGCTTGCACTGCTGAAGCTAACAAAGGCACTGGAGTGTATTTTAGCAGCATTCACTTGAAAATGCAGCAACCCTTGAGGGAAAACCATGACATCTCCCTTCTTAAGAGTCTCCAAGTACACAGTGTTGGCTGAGGAAACAAAGCCTGCTGTGATGTGGCCTCTTGTCACAACCAGAATTTCTGAAGCACCAGGGTGTGTGTGGAATGGGATGACTCCACCTGGCGCCAAGTCTAGCCTTGCCAGAGAGAGGCCAAGCCCATTGACACCAGGAAACTGAGCCACAAATGCAGGGGTCACAGCAGCTTGGATTATGTTGGTGGTGTTTCCACCTTTGGCTAGGCTAGAGAACACAAAGTCACTGACAGTGACATTAGCAGGGCTCTTGCAAGGGTAGCCTGCAGGGCCATCTGGGCCTTTCAAGTCTGCCACACAAAAGTCTTGGACAGAAGCATGAGAAGAGGAGGAGAAGAAAATGAGAGAGAAGAGGAAGAGAATGTAGTACTGAGGCATTTTCACAAATGGGTTGTGGGCAAAAGTGAGTGTGAGGCATCTTGGATGGCATGGTTAGGGTTTATATACAAAATTGTAGATGAACTGATTGGTACAAGTAGACAACATGCCATGCAGGACACAATTGACCCATGGACAAAACAGAGCCATATCTTTGCTGGGCTGAAGCTAAATTGGACATAAAACAGGATGTCACTTTTGGTAGTTAGTAGTGGTAAAGTGACTTATAAAGCAAGCATTCAATCTTCCACCCTGTCAAACAACTTGCATGCACAACCAAACAACGGACAATAGGGCATTGGATATCTATAACAAAAAGATTTGTTTGACAATGCTACAAAACTAACAATGAAAGCAACCTACATTCATATCCATTCACAAACAAAAGATTGCATAATGTATAATTATCAGACCAAAATTCCTTGATTGATCACATTCACGTACCAACAGCCAAAATGAAACAAAGATTTCATTATCAATTTGAAGGTTTAGTTGAGGAAATTTCAGTGGGCTAAACTAAATTAAGCATGCATAATGCATTAGTATTTACTAGTAGCGTGGAAGATGGTGGTGAGGAACTTAGCTGTCTGTGGTCCAAATTTCCAATTCCAATAGCACATGGGAAGTGAGAAGGAAAGTGCATAAGCAGCCAGTCTGACAGCTATAACCTTCAAGGGTGTACCTACACTACAATTCTTTCTTGGGTGTGTCATTCAAATTCCAACAATCGATTTCATGTGTGGACTATAGTCATTCCATCTAGCTAAGATTTCATGGAATAGCTAAAGCTGACAAGCATGAATCTGAGAAATCCACAAGGTCAAAATGAAAAAGTGGAAAACTTCTAGGAAAATCAGAGGAGTTTAACATGGAACGTGGACAAAATAGTGGGAACGTACATAGAAATTAAGGAGCAATTTTAGTTTTTAATACAAGCGATTAATCTAAATTACAAGAGAAAGGGAAATTTTTCACAACTAGGATTCGAAGATAAGACCACTGTGTAAATAGCATAGTGTTGCCATATTGAATTACTTGATATTGATTGAAAATTAATGCAAATATTTGGTCGAAGACCATCCCAAACTACAGCCCAATATTCCAAAGAAACAAAGCCCAAAAATACAATTAAACCAGGACCAAAACAGAAGCAAATAGAACTCCTGTATGAATTTTTCTCCTCCCTTTCCTTTTGACTGATAAGAACAAACAATATATCTGCTACCAGCAGTCCCATGTTGGTGGGTAATTTAGAAAATGTTCTGTATAATTCCATATTGGGGGTAGGAGAGATAATAGTCCCTTCCCTTGCGTCAGTTCAACCGGCTTTAGGTCCCCAGGTTTTTCACGGCCCTAGATGTGGGAGTAGCCTCTCCCTCTCCTAAACTTTTGTTTATTAAAAAGAAAAATAGACTTGGAGCAAATTTTTATGACCTCAACAACAATAAATATAATTGGAAGCAATAGATATTTGTATATGTACATTAAGTGTTGAATAATGAGATGTATATTTTTGTTAACATGAGGACTTTATCTCACTTTGTATAAAGTTACTTTTTTAGATGAACTTTGTATAAAGTTACTTGGATGCTATCAGACTTCAGCAAAACATCTGCCATTTTATTTGGTGTTGATTTTGTGCTCTATCTAAGAGCATCTCCAGCGCAGGAGAAGAACCGGGCAAAAGGCCCCCCTCGCAAGCCCAAGCAGCTCCAGCGCTGCAGCCTGCAGCCCGGTTTGGCATGGGTCCCACCAGCCCGGGCAAGCCCAAGGGCAGGTTTTGCCTGGGCTTCAAACCGAGTTTTGTGACGTCACGCTGATGTCAGCGAGCAAAAAAATATTTAAAAAAATTCAAAAAATATCCAAAAAATTTTCAAATTTTTTTTTTTAAATACCAAAAAATTATAGATGTTTTCCCTATAAATACATAACAATTTTATTCACTTTCTAAATTGTTTATATTTTGTTGCATAATATTTTTTTCCTTTCTTGCCTTAGACTTGCCCTAGACTTAGGGCTTGTGGGTGGAACCACAAATGCAAAGGCTGACACTATTCAAGTGAATAGTGGCAGCCCTTGCTTGCCATTGCCTTAGACTTAGCCATTGTGGGTGGAGATGCTCTAAAGCTACGTGTTTTTCAACTTTTATTCTTCCAATATAATATCTAAATCTCAAATCATAAAACTACAAAATAACAATAATAATAATAATAATAATAATAATAAATACTTGCTTAAAACCAAATTCACGTTATTTTAACATATAACTTCAAATTCAACACAGAAAATTTTAGTAAAGAACTTATTAGTATAGTAGTTTAGAGCAATTGCTCTTTCATGAAAAATGCTGTAGCATTCATATATACAGTGTGTGTGAGTTTTGAAAAAGTCATCAAAGAATCGTATATCAATTCGTTTATGGCTGGCAGGAGACTTTTAGGAAAGGCTGTGGGAAGCTCTGAGAAGTTGCATTATTTTGATACCTTTACCTTAATTTGTTTTCTAAATCAGAACCTTTCTGAATGGAAAAAAGAAAAGAGAAAAAAGCAAGCCTGAAAGGGTCTTTGGATTTATTGGCTTAGAAATTATGGGAATTTCCTTTTAAATGCAGGGCTGCAGTGGAATATGTCAGGCCACACCATACTTACTCAGAGCAAACCAATGCAGAAAGATCAGTCCATCAGTCATATCATATCAGTACGCAACCCCTTTCTCCTAAACCAAACCCATTTCTCTTCAGCAAATTAACTCCAAACAACAATTTGAGACAAGGGGCTCAGATATTTTAATCTTAATGATAAGATATTAAGATGACCAATCCACCACCAGTGAAGAAAAAAAAAAATATATATATATATATATATATATATATTTAAACCTATGTACCTGATATAACTTCTTCAACTAACCCTACCTCTTTTTTCTCTCGATTCTCTCCCCAAAAGGAGAAAGAAGTTATGGTCTCCGATCCAATCCTTTGTGTTTCTTTATTTGGGTTGTTAATCCCACAATAAATTGGAGTGGATAAACATAAATAATCCAAAGTTTGGTCCACTGGTTGTTCCAACTTCCAACATTGCAATTTTGTAGCAGCAGCAACAACTTGAAATTCAATTAGAAAGGCATTAAAGAAGGCGGTGGAGGAAACAGGTGCTGAAGAAAAGAAACGTGATACATTATTTATGAAAAAAAATGAAGAAGGTTGATCAACTACGATGAAAAAAAAACAACACATGATTCTCCAGACAAATTTCAAATTTTAAAAATCCATCGAGATATTTAAGTTATTTTTTTAACTTTTACGTTGTTGCACAGCTAAGGTTGTCATGCAAGTTTGTGAGGGACCCACAAAGTCTATGATGCAGTCAAAAACGCATCCTTCCCAGGTGAGCTTTATTTTAGTCTTGATACCTGCAATGTAAAACAGCATCAGTCTATGTGACTAATATGGAAAGAGGTGTTTCAAAGAGATTGCACCTTAAGGGGAATATTGGGTTCACTGACCAAACCTGACTTAGTTGAGCCACAACAATGAAGAACACCGGGTGCATGTGTTTTGGCTCAGAGAGTAACAGGTGTCAACACTCACAAGCACAGAAGATATGTTGTCATTTTTCTTTCTTGCTGTAGACATGCACGAATAGATGTGACAGAATTCTCATTTTGTGATCTTGATGATGAGAAATGGGTGTCCAAGGATTTTTTATTTTTTATTTATCAAAAATGGGTGTCCTATGATATTTCATAAAAAAGTATGAACTATGATCATGCATATATGATTTGTGTGAAAGAAAAGAATGAATTAGAAACACAAGGAATAGGGGCAAGAATTGTGTTTTTTTTTTTCTCAGCATTTGTCTCATTCCTTTGATTTGTGTTTCATGCTTGTTGAATTAACCCTTTGTCATTCCCTGTTCAGTTCAGTTTCTGCACCAGCTGCAAGATTTTCCAAACCCAAGATGGAAATAACTTCTGAAATTCACACCAATCTTGATAATTCAGATACTACCAACATGGTCAACTAGGCCAAGATCATCAATTTCTTTTTTCCATGGTCATACTTGTTTCTGCAATGAATCAGAGTAATCTTTTGATGACCTTTTTAACTTCTTGAGATTTTATCCTTCTTTCTCTTTTCAAACTCTTCAACTTCACTCTCCATTTCTCACTCTTCAACCATTTGGTGCATTCACTATTTACATTCATGAGTAACAAAAATCTCCCACAATCTAGATGTATCAATCTGAAAACAAATTATCACACACAGATGCACGATCTGCTTCCCCCAAAAGCTTTCTGCTCAATAATGGATGAGATGGCCTACCAAGTCACCTCAAAGAAAGAAAAAAAAAAGGGAGTTTAAAGAGAAAAAAGTTAAAACTCAGGGATATTAAAAAAAAAAACATAATGTAAACGATCATGGGATTTTTTTTTATATAAAAAAAACACTACTTCATAACCCAGAAAAGAAAAAAAGAAAAATCATTACTTTTCTCTCCCAAATTTTCACATTTGAAAGTCAAATGAAGTAAATGTGGTGGGGATGTGGGTAAAAAAGAAAAGAAAAGTAGAAGAGTAAAAAGCACTTGTCCGTACCACAAGGCAGGCCTAAGCTAGAGTATGCCCTCTTTATTTTTGATCAATAACGCAATAACACATAAGATAACTTTTTAACGTGTCATTGTGTTGCGTTATTGGCCTAGGATAGTAAAACAGTGTCATTCCAGTTATATGTAAGTTTTTTTCACCTCTACTAAGGAGAAAAATTTAATTGAAACGGAGATAATATTATTTTGCTATTTCCAATCAATAATAATATATCATGTGAAAGTGTGATCACCCATATCATAAAGTTATTGATAGGGAATAGCAACATAGTATTATCCATGTTTATTGAAGTCTTTTCTCCTACACGAGAGGGAGGGTGTCATATATAAAAATAAAAAATAAAAAATAAAAACCTCTCTCACACCTTGCCCTTAACAAAAAGCTTCACATTTCACATTACAAAAGAGATTTGCTTTGCTATTAAATTTTGCAGCCTCACATAAAAACAAGGCACGCTTCTCAAGGAGACTATATATGTGATGTGGAGACAGCAAACCAAAGAAGAAAGGTGCATTTTTCCTTAATAACACTTCATTTTTTTATTTTTTCGGTTTTATGGATTTCTGTCGTGTAGAGATTGAGAGACAGGAGCGGCAACAAGGAGCAGCTATCCTGTGCCAGTGGGACATTTCCGTCAGGCCTACACACGTGGGACCATGCAGAGGTCACACGTGGGCCCACACTCATGTGAGTATTGCGCAGGGGCAGCTGCAGAGCAGGAGCAGAGTTGCAGTCATAATAAGAGCAGACTCTGTCAGACAGACAGAGTGCACAGAGAAGAGAGAGAAATACTGGAGAGAGGAGAGAGAGTGTCTTCAGAGCCTCTCAAGAGCCATTAGTTTCACCCATGCATAAAATAAAAGAAGCCTGCAACCCACTAAACAATCAGCTCAACAAAAAACAAACCTTCCTTTCTCTTTGTCTCTTAAATCTCCAAAGCTGTTCTTCCTGAATCCTTCTTCTTCTTGTTTTTCATCACCTTGGTATTTTGAAGGATTATTAATTCTTTGTTTTGTTTTCTTCTTCTTTTTTTTTATATAAATTTGTTCTGCTTGAAAAATCAGAAGGAAAAAAAAATGTTGAGTGGAAATCCAAATACTGCAAGAAATAGGTACCCTTTCACACCAAATCAGTGGCAAGAGCTTGAACACCAAGCTCTCATCTTCAAGTACATGGCCTCAGGGATACCTATTCCAACTGATCTTGTCTATTCTTTAAAGAGAAGGTTGGACAATTCAATTTCTTCAAGACTCTTCCCCCATCCTCCCAGTAAGCACATGTTTTGTTCATGGTTTTGTTTTGTTTTTTTTTAATAAAGTTTCTATGTTATTTTAATTTTTTGAGATTAAAAAAAAGGTATTGATATATTTGTTTTGTAATAATTTGGGTATCTTTGGTACTTGTGTGGGTGCAGTGGGATGGGGCTGTTATGAGATGGGTTTTGGCAGAAAGGTAGACCCAGAGCCAGGGAGGTGCAGAAGAACAGATGGTAAAAAATGGAGGTGCTCAAAGGAAGCTTACCCAGAGTCAAAGTACTGTGAGAGGCATATGCACAGAGGCAGAAACCGTTCAAGAAAGCCTGTGGAAGTTTCTTCATCAACTACAACTCCTCCAACAACTGCTGCAACAGAGCACCCTTCATCTTCTTCTTCTTCAGCCCTCTCATCACCCAACAACAAAAATCTCTCCAAAACCTCTTCCTACTCTCTCTCCCCACTTTCCTCATCCATATCCACTGAAACACAAACCCAACATCACCCTCACCAATCTAATTCATCTCCTTATCCCTTCCTTAATTACCCTCAGTCTTCCTCCACAAGTTCTAGGCCTCTTCCTGGTTCTGTTTTCTCACCTCAGAACAACAGCTCTTCTGCTACCCCTCACCTTTTTTTGAACTCTGGATCTTATAACAATCAAGCTGAAAAAGATTACAGGTTTGTGTTTACAAAAATCAGATTCACCCATGATTTATTTTAGTCTTTTTTTATTTTTGTATTTTCCCCATAAAGTTCTGTTCTTTCTTTTGCCAATAGGTATCTTCATGGAACAAAGGGAAGTGTGGATGAGCTAGCTTTCTTTCCAGAGTCTTCAGCAAATGGAAGAAGCATATTGACTGGGGGCTCATCATCATGTCAGCCACCGATGAGTTCCTACAGAGGCTACTCTCAACCACAGTTCCAAAGCCTCACAGATCATCATAATCCAGAAGTTTCTCAACAATCACAGGAGGAGGAGCAGCATTGCTTTGTTTGGGGCACTGATTTCAAATCAAGCAGAGCAATCAAAACAGAGAAAGAAGCAGCTGAAACCCAAAAGTCACTGCACCACTTCTTTGGAGACTGGCAGCCACCAAAGAGCACAGACACCTGGCTTGATCTTTCATCCAACTCTGGAGTTCCTAATGGTAATTAGGTTTTAACTGTCAATGTTCTCATTTGGCTCTGAGCCTCTGACCTCTTTGTTGTCAGTTGTTTAATTTGAAACGTTTCCTTCGTGGTGCAGATGGCTGAAGTCTCAAATCTCAATTATGGGGAGTTTGAACAAAGGCCAAAAGAGTACTCTCTGGTGGGGCATTGCCTTTTCTAACTCGAACTGGTGGCTAGGGAGCTTTATTTTGCTGAAAGGCTTGTGAGTGAGTGAGTGAGTGAGTGAATAATGTAGGGGCCACACACAAGGATTTCTGTCTTTTGCTTTTTCTTGATATTTATTTGCTTCTTCTTCTCTCTACCCCTCTCTAAGAAACATGTTTCATGTCTGGTATTTATAGACTTGCTTGTTTGACTGGAAGCATGTTGAAATGAAGCATATTGAAATGATATGGGGCCTGTAATGTAATGGGTAGCAACTACTTTTATCATATGGAATTTGGTTACACAAGTTTCATATTTATGGACCCAACATGGGGAACATCTGCAATGAATTGGCTCATTTACCCTTTTACCTATGTGGACTTTTTGTGTGTTTTCCAAAGGGTTCATGTGAGTGAGTGGGTTTTTCATTGAACTTGACATTGCCACATAGATGCGCTTTCCCCATAAAATAAAATTAAATCTGGCTTAAGTTATTTTTTCTTTATTATACAAGTTTAAATATTGCTCCAAAACATCCATTTGACAAAAATTAAGTAGTGATGAAATATACCAGCATCATGTATCTTGTCTCCTAGGAGTACCTTTCTTTTTTGTTTTTATTTTTGGCCAACGTTAGAAATGGGGAGGGGTTTTCCTCATGCATACCACACTGTTAATGTATCTTGGAGGTTCGAATTTGAGACTGATCTGTTAGTCAGGCTTTTTTCAACTGGACTGGACCCGTTGGCGGAGTTGCGTATGTTGGTTCTCTTCTTTGTTATTCATGTGTTTGGGCTGCTCTTCCGAGTGTTTGCTTTTTGTTTGTTGGGCTTAGCCTTCCCTTTGAGCTATTTACCTTTAGGCTTCTTTGAAGTATCTTTTAGACGGAAAAGTTGAAATCAAAAGTACAAAACGAGAACATTTGCAATTTTGCATTTGATACTTTTCATTCATAATATCAAGTCTAACATAACAAGCACTTGAAAAATATCATATTGGATTGATCATAAACACCACTTCAATGTTCTGATATCTATAGTGAAGGCCTTATCTAAGGTCTTTAAATGAGACCCTATCTCTTAACCGTTGGATCAAATTGGTTAGCCGTTAAATCAAATTGATTAGTTTAATAATACACCATTTAATTGGTCTAATACTCCATCTGATTTGATCATTTGTCTTGAAAAATCGCATAACATGACATCTTGCTTTTGATTTTATATTATGACACAAAAGCCAAACTGTTGTTCTATTTTTTTGGTAGAAAAAATAGGCCAAACTTTGTCCATCAATTCCAAGTTACAACAAAGGAAACTGTCATAGTCAAACAAATTATATTCTGTACGCATTGGCCAAATTATGCTCTCTTTGTCTTTGCGTAACTCTAACTCAGAGGGAAGTCAACTTCCTGAGATTGGCCTCAGTTTGCAGCTATTGCAAGGAGACTCGATAGCTGCTGTTTCTCAGCCCTATGATAAGCAAATAGAATCAAAGTCATAGCTCATAATATAGCATTTACAAGTTGAGAGAATCCCTTATTTTCAATATATGGAACCAAACAAGCAAAGAAAGATGATAGTAGATGACCTTTGTACATAAACTTTACCAAAAACAGAACGAAGAAGATAAAAGACAAACTTTACGCATAAACTTTACCACAAAAAATAAAAGAGATAACTTATGTGACCCTCCCAAAAGGGGGAGGAGGCAGTATTCCTCCCACAATCCGAGCACAAAGGAAATGCTTATAAGAACAAGTCTCATCAACTGTAAAAATACATTAAAACTTCTGATTCCAGGCAAAAATCTGTATCATTATCATCAAAATGTAGGGAAAGTATGATGATCAAATAAGGGAAGTGTCATTATCATCAAACAACCATTGCGTATCTTTCTCCAATATAGCAGAATGGATCAAACTATCATGAACTGGGAAACAAACATGGTAACATTTGAATAAGGCTCCATTCTCAACCATATTTTGGTGAACATGTCAATCTAATTTAAATTAACACAGTTGCTGCAGTAGAAACATGATTGAAATACTGAGGCTCACGATCTTACAACAGATGCCACTCAAACTGAAAAACAACTACTTTCCTACACATTCATATTGCTCCATTTTTAATCCCAGGCTATAAATCTCAAAATTTCTGACAGTATACTTTGCTACTACACTTCCTACCACACCTATCCAGAGGGACACGCTATCTTTCTTTTAATGCTCTGAACAGCTTGATGTCAGTGATACTGTTAGGATTTTGGCTCGTCAAATATGTCCTAGTTGGTTTAGGATTGCTTTAGGAAAATTAGAGGTATTCTTGTCCTAGAGGGATTAGGAAAGAATTTCAGTTTTCCTTATTCAATTCAGGTTTGGATTTCTAGAAGCCTATTTGGTTTTGGATAAGTGTAATTTCCTAATCCACTTAGGAATAGGAATTCAATCAGCCTTAGGACATGTAAGCCAACTCTATATCTATAAATAGGGTGTGGCAAGGCTTATTTTGAGAGAGAGGAAAAATAGCCAGAGACAGCCAAGAGTTTTGAGATTAGTTCTAGGGTTTGCAAAAGTTCTGTAATCTCTATTATTAATCAAAGGAGCGGTGATTTCTCTAGGTAGAGAAATCACAACTGGTCGTAGGCAAAAGTTCTGCCGAACCAGTATAATTCTTGTGTGTCTAAGTTTCCTAATATTTGCTAGTTTAGTCTATTGCCGTTGGTTACATTAAAGAACAAGATCCAGCAGCAAGTTATTTAACAGATACTGCTTCACTGGTGAATGTTCTTCTAAGTATCTTTCACCAGAAACTTCTTAGTAGGGCATTCAGCAGATGCAGCTAGCATCTAAAAGCTAATTGAAAGGGAAAAATTTTCCCTATTTTTAAAAAACACTTTCAGAAGACCAAGGAAAAATAGTATTGGTATGATTCATATTCTACAATCAGCACAAAGAGCTAAGATATAACAAAAACCAGAATGCCAGGCAATTCCTCCTACTCTCCAACATGGTCATGCAAAAAGTCAGCACACACCACTGATAAATGTACCAAAATGAAATCAGGGCAGCAAAACAACATTTGGATGTGTTTCCAGACAAAACTATAATGTGTATTTCAGCAGTGAAAGTCAGAGTATTGATATATAGAACACAAACTAGACTAGATCACAATATGAACCCACAAAATCATTGATGCCAATACCATAATGTGTATTTCAGCAGTCAATGTCAATATATTGTATATGCAACCCACAAATTTGATATTGTCATCACGCTCATAGAAAGAGAGAAAACTAGATACTGTCATTGTAATTCTTCCATGATTTCTAACATTGTTATACAGTCAGAGGGTTAAAGTTAGCAGGAAATGAGAAAAAGTAATCAGGTCAAAACACAAATCCTAAGGTGGTTTCTTCTGCTTTAAATTATAAGCCGTGTAAACAAAGATAAAGAACAAAAAAATCAACAGAAGATTGAAGAAACATGAAGAAAATTCCAAGCAACAATAACCCATTTACAGAGCAACCGCAAGGGGGCCAAACAGAGCAGCCACCAATCCTCGGATCCATTCACAACATATCGATCTGTTCGTGATTCATATACTGCCTGCCGCTCACCAAAGAATCATAATTCCCTAAAAGCCCCACTATGATATGCTCATTGAATAATATCCAATCCACTCATAGCCCCAACTACATAGCTCTCAGCGAAACAAAAGAATTTGTAAGAAGCCTGCAACTAAAATATTCAAGAACAAGTCTCATATCTATCCTTCACTCTTAGCAGCTGCCTTCTCTTGAAAACCAAGAACCCAATCACACCAATCTGAAGAATGGCAGCAATACCAACAAACAACAGCCCAATCTTCTTCCCTGCATTGTACTTGTGGCCAG
This sequence comes from Prunus avium, assembly GCF_965620075.1. Classification (NCBI taxonomy): domain Eukaryota; kingdom Viridiplantae; phylum Streptophyta; class Magnoliopsida; order Rosales; family Rosaceae; genus Prunus; species Prunus avium. Next base: position 3,171,774 of record NC_142286.1, read on the forward strand.
GATGGGGCGGTGGAGGATGCCAACGGTGAGTATTGGGCCGTCTTGGCCCACTATGTGGGGGAGGTGGCAGTCTATTACGATCATTCTTGGAATTGAGCTGATTTGCGGGGCGATCAGGTGATGGCGGGCCAGGAGATTCTGGTGGAGATGGCGGGGTCCGAGATTCCGGAGGTGGCGGGGTCGGAGATTGTGGAGGCGGTGGCAGTGGCGGTGGCGGTGGCGGTGGCGATGGAGGCGGTGGCGATGGAGGTGGTGGAGATGGTGGAGGTGGTGGGGGGGAAGGTGCCGAGACGAGATTATTCACTCCAACTTGAGATTGAGACTCGACAAGAAGAGCATATAAGCTAATAGCAAACCCCAAAACCACAAAAACTAAGCTTGAAAATGGGGATTCCATGAAAACAACAACCACAGGACTTGCACTCTCAAGGCAAATTAGGGCTAGGGTTTCTGGAGCACTCTCGCATCTGAGTCTAACCCAAAATTCTTACTTTCCTTTTCATCAGCTTTGAATCGAAAGGAAGAGAAAGAGGGAATACCTTGCCTCTTCAGATTGATTACACCCAAGAACTAGGGTTTCTGAATCTGAGCCGTTTTCCAATCAGGCCTCTCTGATTTCCTCTTCCTCTGAAACTGCAACCAAAAGGGTCAGATGGGTTCAGGCCCAAATGCTCGATTTCGTCCTCTCGGGGCCTGCCTCAGAAAGCTCGGTTCCTCTTACAGATATAGTCCCAGAGGTCTAGGGTTTGGGCATGAGCTCGCTTGATCTTCCAATCTAGGTCGTTCTGATTTATCGTTCAGCAGAATCAAACCAATCGGTCAAATGGTCAGAAAGGCTTTGATTCCATATTCAAATTCGTCACACAAGGGTTAGCTTTTTGACAAAAGGAATTGGATTGAAAGTGGGTCTTTGGGGCTTTCTTGTCCCTGTGGAAAAGAATTACAGAAATGAGTCAAATGGGTAGTTGGGGAAAACATTAATTGGAAGGTATAATGGGAGGAGGGAGCTTCTCTGTGATCTTCGCCACCTTCGCAGAAACAGAGAAACTAGAGAGAGAGAGAGAGAGAGAGAGACAGCGAAGGAGGTAGATAGATACAGAGAGAGAGGGAGAGAGTCTACGCGGGATTCAACGGTTGGGCTAATTTGGGTGAATGATTGCATAGGAAGAATCTTTAAGCTGTTTTTCAATGAGAGAGAAAGACAGAGGGGGAAGGGAAAATGTGTAGAGAGAGAAAGAGAGTGTTCGTGTAGCTTTGTGACTTGTCAAATGGTTATCATGAAGTTGGTGACAAAAAAATATTCACAAGTCTATGCACTGGTGTCAATTGGCTTTACCCAATTGAAAATGTCCTCAATCTCTCTCATCAAATATGTAAATCAAGACTCTTTCTTTACCCTTCTCAAATTTAACGAGAGTTTGCAGTCCAAGACTCCAAAGCAACAACACTAAAAAAAGAAACCAATAGAATGCAAAACAAAAAATATCTTATAAAGGAAAACCAGTCTTGGGACCATGTGGACCTAGTTAGTAGGTATATCATGGTTTTCGCTTTTTCAGTGTGAATTAATGGTGGAAGGGCCCATTGGGCTCGTCTCAAAGATTTGGTTGGACCCTGAAATTAGGTAGAAGGTAAGGTTTACGTCCGTGGTCCATCAGTTTGTCCGGCTCTAGTACGGCTCAGCCCGTTCAATGGGATGGTCGGGTTCGGGTCGTATTTTAGCTTAGCTCCTGCCATGGGTTGACCGGATTTTCAATGGCGGTGTCGAGGAACCGGACCGCGTTGTTGAGGATGCCTCGTTCATTTGATTATGGTAGAATAGAAATCTCTTAAGTCATGGGTGTCCAGAGATGATGCTTGGGTGTCCATAAAATCCCTCTTTTAACAAAACTTTGAGTGGCCCGTTTCAAATGGGTGATAAGCTGGATCGACCCACAACTCTTAAAACTCCTTTTTTCATATTTCCATTTTTTCCATTTTCTTTTCTACTCAATTTTTTTTTCTTTTTTTTTTAAAGAAAACTCTCTCAGCTAGATGAACGGTTATCACAAACTAGGTCAATTCTTTCAAGTGATCTATTCTCATGATCTGGATCTTTAAAAATTAAAATAAAATAAAATAAAATAATTGTGACCAATTTGTATTAATTTTTACATTAAAATAATCAAGCACATTATTTAATTATCTTTACAATTCTCCATTTCTTAATCATGTTCACATCACCCTCAATATTTTTTTTTTAAACTTATATTTAAATTGATTATTAACTTGTCCAGGAGAGCTAGAAAGTCTCTGGAATCCAAAGGTCTGTCTGGCAATCTGGTGGCCTGGCTTAAAAGACAGTCTAGCAAAGCTCCCTCATCATGGAACCCACAAGTTTATCTGCTTGAGGGATCTTTATAAAAATCTTATACAAATTAAATAATTGGATTAATGCCAATTAAAAATATTAAATAATTGGATTAATGCCAATTAAAAATATTGTATTGTGAAGTGAATTTATAAAAGAAAAATTGACAACTGAAAGATCATTTTTGAGACTTTCAGCTGGATCCAGGAACATTTGTATACTTTACAAAAGGGGGCATAAGAACTTTGTAAACCTTATATCAATTTAAGGCATTGCATACAAGAAATAAATTTACTTGAACAAAAATCATGAAATATTTTATGTTGCCGGAATTCTAATGCGTCTTTTCATTTATCTTTTTTTTCCTTGAGTATAAAGGATAGTCTAAATTAAAAGGGAAGGGAATTTCTCACACACACACACACACACAATTATGATGTCATGAGGGTTCGAACCAGAGATCTCTAATCTGCAAGTCAAGGCCCTTTTCCACTGTGCTCGAATATCTTTTAATGTCAAGCATGAGATTTGAATTCGGGACTTTGCTCCAACGTAGTTAAAGCTGAATATTTGACCAACTGACATGTTTGTCATATATTGGGCTTTACATTCAAAACAATACAGCCAAATAAAATTTATATGTTCTGTCTTTTTTATTTGTTTCATGATTTGGTGCAATACTTCTCTTAAAATCGATACCAATAGTAGTGAAAAATAGAATTTTAATTATAATTTTGGTTGGGACTTTAGAATATTTTAATCATTCTCTATTTTTGGATGAAATTCCTTTCATTTGAATGGGATCAATAATCCAAAATGATTTTCATATCACATACGTTTTAATGGAGTGTCATAAGGATATCCATCCATCCATCCTAGGATGATCAATGGTGGTTCATAGCTCAGGCTAAACTGTAGTCATTCTATAGTGAGGGCGTTATGTTAACTTTTGGATCAAATTATCTAGTGTCTAACTAATTTCAATCTAACGGTTAAAAAATAAGGCCTCATATAAGGGATAAGGCCCTCACTATAGAATTCTTTGGCTAATTTGCTTTTTATTTTGGGCTTGTTTCTAGTTTGTTTTGTTTGTTTTGGGCCTTTGGCCCCAATTGCAAGTTTTTAAAAAAGAAGGTTAAATTGGTTGGATAGAGAAGTCTCATTCATAATATCATTATCCTTTGATTTTGGGTATTCAAAATTAACTTACACACTAATCAAACCTATTGGTCCAAAAAATCTCTAAAATGTCTTGCAAAGCAAATAGAAATACACACCCATAAGGACCCACTAGTGTAGTGGTTTAGAACAATTACTCCTCCATGTAAGTTTTTGGGTTTGAGTCCTAGCATCCGTGTAGTGTGTGTGAGTTTAATATATTATCGCTCATCTCAATAGGAAATATCCTTTCAAAAAAAATTCACACCGTCCCCCCTGAACAATGTACTTTTAATTAAACTTAAAATAAATAATTGAGAAAATAAATAAAGATAAAAGGAGACAGTCTATATTGTCTACGGTATGATATTTTGGGACAGAGATAAACAAGACAGTGAATGCAAATACGAGTACACTTGCAAAATGGCATGCATGGCATGACATATGCTAATATGCAATGCTATGCGAGTTTATTTGACATGTTGTTGTCCCCAAAATGACAAAAGTAACCTTGGTGTGAAGGGAGCAAGGTCACATGGGAGAGAGAGCAAGAAGCATGTTTGGCCGGATCTAATAAGTCTTTTACCAGCGGCAGCAGCAGCATCGCAGTCTCTCTTTCTTTTTTTACAGTGTCTCAAAAACAATGTCAGCCAAACTGTACTCTAGCCAAGCAAAGCAAATGGATCTCACCCAAAACCCTAGCTGGAAGCTCTTGTCCCATCAAAATTCCAAAAGGTTCTTCTTCCTAATTTTTTTTTTTTAAAAGAAAAACCCTAACAAAGAGAACGAAAGTGACCCATTCACTCCACTGCTGAATGCTGATCCTAGCTAGTGGCAAATTGGTCATTCAAAACCCTACCCAAGTTCACTTTAGAGAGGGAGAGAGATGTTGGAATTGCAGAGACAGATGGAAAGAATAAATTCAATAAATGGGGCAGGGATGGGCCAAAGGCCACATAACTGTGAAGGCTTTTACACATAGATATAGATGTAGATTGCTGCATTATTTGATGTGTCTTGGAAATTGATGCTTTTGTTTCTTTTATTTTAGTGTGTTAGATGTTGAAACTCAGCACCTGGCTCCAGGCACGCGATGCGACCACGGAAAGCAAGATTCATCATCCATCATCCAAACTGTTCATATAATTATAATTAAACTGTTCATACTTATCAAGGATGCCGAATATTTACACGGTTTATACTAGTCAAGAATGCCGATTATTTACATAGTTAATACTAATCAACGACTGTCAATCATTCGATGAAAACAATAATATGTAGTAATAGGGGAATCTTGTTAATTAGTGTACGTTTAGGTGGTCAATTTGAACACCCCATAACAAAAATTCGTATATACTAACAACATAACACATGTTTACAAGAAAAATATCAATTTTCTTTTGTTTAGTAATTTTGTCATTTATTTGTGTTTTTGACAATTGATCTCAAGAAGCAAGAGCATATATATATATATATAGGTTCTTGAAATATCCAAAATCCTTTTCACCAAACACAGAAGCTAAAAGCACAGAGCAAGTAATACCTAAAGCTGGTAATTAAAATAGCTTAATTAAATGGTTCCAGGAGCCAGACGCGAACTGAGCCCTACAGACCTAAGCACTGCAAAAATCTAACCCTAATTCTGAGCCCTAGCTCTAAAAAAATCTTACATAGATTATATACATTGATGTAAAAGCAAAGAGGGTGTGGCCAGTAGGGCAGCCTAGGATAGTTATGATGGAGAAATGTCGCTGCTTGAGGTATCTTGTCCTGTGGATATTGTCTCTTTGTGTGTGAGACCTATACGGTTCTTTCCTGCGTGCCAGGTTTTGTTGTTAGATTTTTCTGTGGATCCCCCCCTCCTGCCCCAAATCTATCTCTAAATTTTCTCCCTGCAACACTCTCAGTCCGTACATATTCTCTAACATAAAGCATCGAAACTGAGTTGAATAATATATAGTTGGAATGTTGGATATTCGAAAGAATATATGAATAATGATTAATTTCATGAGTGATATATTATATTGATATTGTTGTACCTAAAATGTGTGTATGTTGATTCACGGGAGATTCTGTAATAAGTATTTTATGTTAAGAATTGGTTACATACTTCTAATCTTGACCATTGTATTGCATTTATTAAATGTGCTAGTAGTCTCTTAGATGTAATCCAATGATTAAGATTAAAAATATATAACTAATCCTTAACTTAAATACTTATTGAAGAATCTCTCGTTGACTCGCTATATGCATCACTACCGTACATTATAAATTATGATTATTTATAATCAATCATTCATATTAATAATTCAACAATGTTATTAATAGAATAATTTGATAAGTGAAAATTTCCAGTAATGTTATTTCATTTTTCAACAAAGTAACAAGCTACAAAAAAGTGAAAACATAAAGTTGTAATAAGGGATCTTATGATAATTCTAAGCAAGGTTTTGTGAGGGATCCTTCCCCAAGCTTTGTGGAAGAAGTATAATCTGGGGACTATAAAGATATATATATATATATATATATATATATATATATATATATATATATATATATATGTGAAATAAAAGGAAAACCTGAAGGAACCAAATCATTCCAATTCTTTCACTAAAATATTGCCTTTATGTTCTAAAATATGAAAACTTTATTACAACAAATTATGATATAATTTGCATTTTGCGTCTATAAACTAAGTTATTAAATTTCCTAGTTCTCAAACTCTGTCTCACATTATATATTAGTCATTGCTCGCACTTTGTTAACGGGTGAATTTGTACATAATATATTAAGACATAATCACACACATAACACAAGTATTTGAGTGGTTCACCCATAATAGGGCTACATCCACTATAGTTTATAACTTTGTATTTGTATTTGTATTTGAATATGGAGATTGCGTTGTACATGAAAGAGATATGGGGAGAGAGGCTTGAGAGCTCTAGTAGAAGAGAGATAGAGAGCTTAGGAGATCTTTGGGCAGCTCTTAGAGAAGTGGCAGCTGCTCTCATTTTCTTAGAAGTGGTGAGCTCTCTTTTGTAGTCCAAGTAGTGGTAGAGAATGCATGGCTCTCCTTGATTTGGGGATTCTACATGGTCTTCCCTTGATTTGGGTTCCTTGGGCATTGAGAAGGCATGGGAGGGGGCATAGCGAGCTACTTCTTGTTTGGTGGGATTGGTGGGATTTGCTTAAGGGGGGATGTGAGGTCAACACATATGGTGTCAACAGAAGCCCCCAAGTCCACAGTCGAGAATAGCTTCTTGGCTGGGGACTTTCAAGTAAGACTAGTGTCTGACCGAGCCAAGCACATATCTGTTAGAGGTGGTGAGGTCGAGCCAAGCACATATCTATTAAGGTGATGAGGCCGAGCCGAGCACATATATGGAGATCATTTTCATTCTCTTTAAGCATAGCAAAACATATTGGAGATAGTGTGGCTTAGTCGAGCTTATATATAAAGATAGTAAGTTCGAGTCGAGCACATATATTAGAGATAATTTTCCTTCTCTTTAAGTATGGCAAGACATATTGGAGATAGTGTGGCTGAGCCGAGCTCATACATAAAGATAGTAAGGCCGAGCCAAGCACATATATTGGAGATAATTTTCTTTCTTTTTAAGCATGGCGAGGCATCTTGGAGATAGTATGTCCGAGCCGAGCTCATATATAAAGATAGTAAGGTCGAGCCGAGCACACATATAGAGATAGTAAGGTTAAGCCGAGCACATATCACATGATTTTGTGATGATAGTGTTGTATGATGATGTATGCCATGTCATAATGGCGATGTATGTCGTGTCATGGTTTAAAGTATGTGTAAAATAATATCTCGTATATTTTATGTATTTGCAATACAGAAGAAGGCCAATATATAAAGCCAATAAGACTACCTAAGGAAGGTAATTTAAATCCTAAGTTAAAGGCACTAATTTGTACAAGCCTTAACAGAGAAGTTGACTATTCCTATACAAGGTAACAAATAATGTACAATATATTTTGTAATCTTTCCATATCTTCAATATTCCCCCTCAAGCTGGAGTATGGAGATCAAGAATACCCAGCTTGTTTTTGAGTCGTTGGAATTGATCTTTACCTAAAGACTTGGTAAAGCCATATGCGAGTTGCTCCTTTGAAGGAATATAGGCAGTACGTAAAGAACCATTTTGAATCTTCTCTCGAACAACATGACAATCGATCTCAATATGCTTGGTGCGCTCGTGATATACTGGATTAGCTGCTATGTATAAAGCAGCTTGGTTGTCACAATAAAGTAAGCTTGGTGTGGTGTGTGACAGACCAAGATCATAAAGTAAGTATCGTAACCATTGGAGTTCACAAGTTGCCATAGCCATCGCTCTATATTCTGCTTCGGCTGATGAGCGTGATACAGTATCTTGCTTCTTTGTTTTCCATGAGATAGGACTTTCTCCAAGAAGTACAAAGTAACCTGTAGTCAACCTCCTTGTCATTGGACAACTAGCCCAATTAGAATCACAGTAAGCTCTCAATTGAAAATTATTTGAAGATGATAACAAAATCCCTTGGCATGGAGTCCCTTTCAAATAATGTAATAATCGATATGCAGCATCTTTATGAGTTGTACGGGGGCTTTGCATGAATTGGCTCAAAATATGAACTGTATGAACAATGTCTGGCCTGGTGATGGTGAGATATATCAAGCGACCCACCAATCTTCTATAGGTTTCTGGATTATGTAATAGTTCTCCATCTTCATTGTTTAACTTGAGATTTTGTTCCATGGGGAAGAAAGTAGGACGTTCACCTATAAGACCTGAGTCTTTCAAAATGTCAAGTGCATACTTCCGTTGGCTCAAATACAATCCCTTTGAAGAACGAGACACTTCTATCCCAAGGAAGTATTTTAAATCACCAAGGTCTTTTAAATGAAAACGTTGGTGCAACAAATTCTTGATAATTGATATAGTAGCAGCATCGGTACCTGTAATAATAATATCATCAACATATACAAGCAAGAAAATTGATGACTTACCTTTGTGACGATAGAAAAGGGAGTAATCTGCTTTAGATTGAGAAAACCCCACACCCAGCAAAGCTTTGGAAAATTTTGCAAACCAACACCGAGAAGCTTGCTTTAATCCATAAAGTGATTTGTTAAGACGGCACACCATATTTCCCCCTTTACCGTGATAACCTTGAAGGAGCTACATGTAGACCTCTTCATGTAAATCACCATGAAGAAATGCATTGTTGACGTCTAATTGTTGAAGACACCAACCCTTGGCAGCGGCCAAAGATAATAAAACACGAACAGTGGTAAGCTTGGCAACAGGAGAAAAAGTTTCATGATAATCAATCCCTTCCATTTGTGTATATCCCTTGGCGACGAGGCGAGCTTTGCATCTTTCAATAGTGCCATTAGAATGCCGTTTTATTTTATAGACCCACTTGCAGCCAATGGCTTTTTTATGAGCAGGCAAGGCCATGATGGTCCATGTATGATTAGCTTCCAAGGCAGCAAGTTCACTTTGCATAGCTTTACGCCATTCAGGATATTTAGTGGCTTCATCAAAACTGTTAGGCTCAACAATGGTAGTAATAGAAGCAAGAAAACTTTGATGTTTAATAGAGAATTTGTCATAAGATAAATAATGGGATAAAGGGTACCTGGTGCCATGCTGAACCGGAGTTGAAGAGGGAAGATCAACTTGAGATTGGTAGCAGTGGTAGTCACTAAGATAACCTGGTGGCTTTCGATGGCGAGGAGGAAGTGGAGTAGAGTTAGACGGTGTTGATAAAGATGGAGGAGAAGATGACGGAATAGGAGGCAGAGAAGAAGTATGTGATATTGGGGAGGAATGGGTGGGAACTTGAGATGGAGAAGGTGTGGTCTCTATAATGGGGTTAAGGGATTGTGTAGGTGCGGAAGCGGGAGCAAGGTCAGAAGGCTCAAATTCTGGTACAGGAAGAGGTAAGACGCTAGGCATGGTATTTGTGTGGGATAAATTGTAAGGAAATACAGTTTCATAGAAAGTGACATCACGTGAAGTATAAACCTTTTTAGTGTGAAGATCATAAATTTTGTAAGCCTTTTGAGAAGGTGGATAACCAATAAAAATGCCTGGTGTGGCTCGTTTATCAAACTTTGAGTGAGGGGAAGGATTATGCCCATAACAAAGGCAACCAAATATACGTAAATGTGCATAAGATGGTGACTTGCCAAACAGAACATCATAAGGGGTTTTTCCGTGTAAAATTTTTGTGGGCAAACGATTAATTAAATATGTAGCAGTAGGAACACAATCTCCCCAAAAAGATAAAGGTAAGTTCGATTGGAAACGAAGAGATCGAGCAATGTTTAAAAGATGGCGATGTTTGCGCTCGACAACGCCATTTTGTTGCGGTGTTCCCACACAACTATGTTGATGAATGACACCAAGTGAAAAAAATTGTTTGATGGTGTGATTAAAAAATTCAGTTCCATTATCAGTACGAACTTGGCGAATAGGAAGATTAAACTGTGTTTTAATCATAGCAAAAAAACGAGGTAGATAGGTATTGACTTCAGATTTATGTTGCATTAAATAAAGCCAAGTACTACGAGAATAATCATCAACTATGGTTAAAAAATATTTAGCACTAGAAAGAGCAGGAATAGAATAAGGACCCCACACATCACAATGAATTAAATTGAAACAAGCATTCGTTGAAATAGTACTGGAGGGAAAAGAAAGTCTACAATGTTTAGCCAAAGGGCAAATGGTGCAAACATGATTATTAGGAATAGAAATTTCAGAATGAAAATTTTGTAGGTGGGGAAGAATAAATTTAGATGGATGACCTAAGCGCCAGTGCCATAGATTGAAACTCGGGGAAGCAACAGCGGAATTAGCAATGGATGGTACGTCAGGAGCCAAATAATAAAGACCACCACGTTCCAATCCCTTACCAATCTCCATCTTCGAACTTAGGTCCTGCAAAACACAATGATCAGAATAAAAGGTAATAAAACAATTAAGTAGCTTAGTGAGCTTGCTAACAGATAGAAGATTGAAACGAAAATCAGGTACCAATAAGACATTATGTAAAGGGAAAGATGGTAAGGGTTTGGAAGAGCCAATATGAGTAATATTAGATGTTTGTCCAGTTGGTAATTTAATAGGAGCAGTATTAAGAGTGGTCATGTTGTCTAACATAGTAGAACTAGAAACCATGTGATCGGTGGCCCCGGAATCGATTATCCAAGAATTGAGATTGAATGAAGAATGAAAACATAATGGATTACCTGCGACATTAGCCATTGAATTATTTTTACTGGATGGCAACATGGCAATCAATTGAGTGTATTGTTCGTGAGTTAGAGTTGGTGCAGCTGGAGTGCTAGTGGTTGCTGCGACAAAAGAACCAATAGAGGGAGTACGTGAGGAAGGAGAATTGGTCTTGGCAGTACCATTCTTCTTTTTGCAATGAGACTCTGTATGCCCCGCAGTATCACAAAATTTGCAAAACATATAATTTTTGCTGGCAAGATTTTTGCGACAACGAGATTCTGAGTGATCGTCGGCATCACAAAATTTGCAATGATAAAATGGCTTCTGAGATTGCGATCGATTGGCTGCCATGGCAGATTGATCAAGAGACGTTGTGATTACAGGTTGAAGAGAACATTGGCGTTCATCTTGTAAGAGCAAGGAGTAGGCACGATTGACAGTCGGCAAAGGATCCTGAAGAAGCATGTTACTACGAACCCCAAAATAAGATTCGTTCAGCCCAGCCAAAAATTGCATGAGATGCTCTTCTTGAATGTGATTCATGCTAGTTTGAGAAGCTCCACAAGTGCAAGAGGTTAACGAAATATACGAAGATAACTCATCCCAATAACCTTTCAAAACAGTATAATAAGAGGCTATGGATGAGTTACCTTGTGTATGATTGGCAATGGTGCGACAAATCTCAAATATCCTAGGAGCATTCTTTTGAGAAAAACATTCACGGAGATCGTCCCAAACTTCACGTGCTGTAGCGGTATAGATAACACTATTGGATATCTCGGGAGAGAGAGCGTTAACAATCCAAGATAGAACCATACTATTACACCTGGTCCATTGATGAAATTTGGTTGCAACATCCTCAGGTTTGGCGATACTTCCGTCAATGAACCCAAGTTTGTTTTTGGCGTCAAGCGCCATCCTCATGGCGCGAGACCATGTAGGATAATTGTCACCAAGCAGCGGCTGTGTAACAAGAATCACACCAGGGTTATCAGAATGATGTAAATAAAGGGGAGAAGAAGCCGCATATTCTATGGACAGCGGCGTGTCCTTATTAACTGATTTCTTCCCATCAGATTTGGGAGAAGCAGTGGAGGCAATGTCAGACATGGTTGGAAAAAAAAACGTAGGAAGAATGGAAAATTTTAATGGATCGAGATAGGCTCTGATACCATGTAAAATAATATCTCGTATATTTTATGTATTTGAAATACAGAAGAAGGCCAATATATAAAGCCAATAAGACTACCTAAGGAAGGTAATTTAAATCCTAAGTTAAAGGCACTAATTTGTACAAGCCTTAATAGAGAAGTTGACTATTCCTATACAAGGTAACAAATAATGTACAATATATTTTGTAATCTTTCCATATCTTCAATAGTATGCCATGAAATGACGGCGATGTATGCCATATAATGATGGCGATGTAATGGATTTGTATGTCATGTCATGGTGGCAATGTAATGTAGATGTATATATGTTATGACATGATGGTGCGATGATAATGCACATTAGTTGGTAATTTAGATAAAAATAGGTATGTGTAATCCTTTACTTGCGTTGAGATTGTCATCACCCGAGCCGAGGCAAGCATGTATATGGAGAATTTTCCTTTTCTTTAAGCATGGCGGGACATATTGGAGATGGTGTGGCCGATATACGTAGTGTCCCCCGAGCCCTCAAGTTCTTAGTTAAGAACTTGCTATCGACTGGGAACCTTAAAGTAAAACCATTGTTTGGTCGAGCTGATCAACCTGTGCCTTGGTGGGAGAGCTTTTGTTCCTTGGAGAATCAACCATGCAAGGTGGTTAGTCATGCAACATGGTAGTCAGCCATGCTAGGTGGCAAAGTGGTCAATGACCATACAAAGTGCTCAAGCCATCCATGCGAGTAATACAACGTAGAGATCAAGCATGCGAGATGGTCAAGGTGGTCGGGTTGGTCTTTCGACGTGATAGATGACCATGCAAGGTGGCCAGGTGGGTCGTTCGACGTTGTAGATGACTATGCAAAATGGTCGGGTCGGTAGTTTCGACGTGATGGATGACCATGCAAGGTGGTCGTGTCGGTCATTCGATGTGGTACATGACCATGCAAGGTGGTCGGGTCAGTCATTCAAAGTTGTAGATGACCATGCAAGGTGGTCAGGTCGGTCATTCGACGTTGTAGATGACCATGCAAGGTGGTAGGGTTGGTAGTCTGACGTTGTAGATGACCATGCAAGATGGTTTCTGATGGTTGACCAACCAAGTTTTCCTCCCTACCAATATGGCTGTTGACTTGGATTGAGAAATAAATGAGGATTATAACTCGTGAGAGAGGAAAATAAGAAGGGAGCACCGTGGGTGCTCTACGCAGGTTTTGCTTCAGATTTTAGCATAGAACTATTGGTAGAAATGAGCCTCACAATGGAGAGGGAGTTTCACTGTGAAGGAGAGGAATGAGAACGACATAGATTTGTGTCGGTTCCCACATACGGCACCAAATGTTAACGAGTGAATTTGTACATAACAGATTAAGACATAATCACACACATAACACAAGTGTTTGAGTGGTTCACCCATAATAGGACTACATCCACTATAGTTTATAACTTTGTATTTGTATTTGAATATGGAGATTACATTGTACATGAAAGAGATATGGGGAGAGAGACTTAAGAGCTCTAGTAGAAGAGAAATAGAGAGCTTGGGAGATCTTTGGGCAGCTCTTGGAGAAGTGGCAGCTGCTCTCCTTTGCTTGGAGGTGGTGAGCTCCCTTTTGTAGTCCAAGTAGTGGTAGAAAATGCATGGCTCTCCTTGATTTGAGGATTCTACATGGTCTCCCCTTGATTTGGGCAGGAACGGATCCACAGAGGAGCAAGGGTGGTCAATTGACCCTTGCAACCTCTGAAATCCTCCATTAGAGTAGCCAAACTTGACCCTCGCAAGGTGTTCGACGAAATGCCCCAAAGGGGCAACTTGTGTGCAGCTCCAGCCTTTGCACGCAACACCCAGCGCGTGCGCCCTCATCTTTTTTTTTTCGCTTGACATCAAAACGACATCGTTGCATTGATTGTTTTTTTTTTAAACCTGGCCAAAACGACGTCGTTTTGGCAAAGGTTTTTTTTGTTTCTTTTTAAAAATGCAGCAGTCACTGCCTGCTCGACAATTCCCTCCCCAAACCAACTCAGAGTTATGTTAGTTTGTAATTTGTATATAGAAAGTTATGAAACAATGCAAATTTCCTTATTTTCATTTTCAGCATTTAAGTAAATTTCTTTGTCCTTTTACTTTCATTTATTTTAATATTACTCCATTTACTTAAGTTTACAATGTAAATAAGGAAGTACCCCCCATTTGGATTCAAATAAAAATACTAGAAAATCAAATTCTCACCAAATCAAAATATGAAAAATCGGTTTTAATACAAAATACGATTTAGGCTAAAAATGATGGCTCATTAAGTCAATATATACGTCATAATAAAATCCCACAAAATCAAGTTTTCTTATTTGATGTGTAAGGAATAAAAGCCACCAAAAATTACCTTCAGAAAATTATTATGCCGAAAAACCATTTTTCATACTTAGCCTATTGTGGAGTCAGGAAGCGCGCCATGATGTTGTATTTTTTTTTAAAAAAATATAAAGTTAATGTAGTCCCTTGTTTCCTCTCTTTTTTAATATGAAAAATGTTCGGAAAGATTGTTTTGAGTCTTGTTTTAATTTTTTGTTTGCTCGAGGACTAGGAAAAGATTGACCCCCGGAAAGAAAATTCCTGGATCCACCACTGAATTTGGGGTGAGAAGGCATGAGAGGGAGCATGACTAGCTACTCCTTATTTAGTGGGATATGAGGTATAACAAGCCAGGGTTATCCCTTAATTGGTGGGATTTGCTTAAGGGGGTAAGTGAGGTCTACACATATGGTGTTAACACACTCCATAGTTGAAGAAAGCAGGCAAATTCAATACTTCCAAATTCGAAGCCCTAATCAATCAATGTGATCCAAAATCGAACCCTAAAATGACCAAATATACCTCAGATTTGGGCTCTAATTAATACTCTAATTAATACGTAAGGTGAACCCTAATCCAGTGTTAATCAATGAAGTGAGTGTAAGCAGCAAATGTAACCCAATCACTCAATTTCATAACAAAGAATCTCAACTGACTCTTTTACCCATCAGATATAGAAAGAAAACTTGATTTGATCTAAAATGTTAATTCAAACCTTCTTATTTAGGTGTTAAAAGCGAAGACACTTCTATTTTGTACTTGTTGACTTGTCTTGGGTTAGATTTAGACTGATGGCTTGGTTGGCTGCATGCCTGCAAAGAAAAAACACAAAATTTTACACAGAGACAGAGACAGAGAGAGAGAGAGGCCCACTGCTCCACTGCACACGTCATCACAGAAGAGGCCAAATAAGGGCACGCAATTTAAGGGGTTGGATTCTTTTTTCTCCACGAGTCAAAGGGGGCTTGTCCCCACTTCTTTGACTTTTTCTCCCCTAAAAAACATTACTTCACCTGCGCATTTTAGCAAACCACCATGCACTCACCGCTTTGCTGAGTACTGCACTGTGAGTGAGTGAGTCTGTGGTGATCAGCTGTAGCCGCGCCTCATTGGGACTTCATACTCTCGCTCTCTAGTTGCTAATTGCTTATGAGTTTGAGATGGTAAATTCTAACTTGAATAGAAGAAAATTTAGAAATAAACAGCTTGTCTGTGAGTTACTTGTTCACCAAATAAAGTGTTTGTATAATAGCATTACTTGTGCAACAACTAAAAGTGATTGTATGTAGGGTTAGGTTAGTTTATCTCACAATCATAAGTTGGTCACGATCATAAATCCGTCTTTTTACGGTTAAATTTGAATTTTCATTTCTGTAAATTAAATTAATCTAGAGTAATACAAAGTGCTGAATATATGTGCTCTATTTTGAAATGTGAATAATATAAGAGTGTTGGTTAATTGAGATTTTCCACTGTTTTTGTGAGGAGATGAATTTGGTGTGTACGATTTTCCTTTCCTTGTTTCTTTTTCTTACAAATGAAGATGTTCATTTTTCTGTTCTTTTATCTTCCCAAGAAAATTTAATACTTAATTTTGACAAGTTGCTCTCATATATTTTCAGACCTCAACAAGAAAGAGAAAATGCTCTCATCTCATAGGTTCCATCGTTTTCATAATTAACTCAAACTGCTATATAAATCGTACTTCGAATTGTCCATTTCAATCTTCAGAGGTACCATCACACAATAAAAAAAACTTACATGTAACGGAAATTACGGAATAACAATGTTTTACTATCCTCGACAAATAACATAATAATACATGAAAATGTTATCTTACATATCATTGTATTATTGACCGAAAATAGCAAAAAATACTATTCCCGTTACATGAGAGTTTCTCCCCACAATCCACCACACACTACATAGAAAATTAGAAGCGAAAAAAACAAGAAAAGTATAAATCATATTTTGGTCAATGTCTAAATATATATTAAAACATACATATTAAAGGAGTTAAACTTACGGCAAGTGTTTTTAATGAATTATTTTTGTATAGTCATCAAACTTTGATTTGTTAAAAGTAAAAATACCTTTTGTGAGATAAGGAGGTAAGCAATGTCCAATACATATTAAATCGTATATATTAAAGGAGTTTAACTTCGGGTGACAGAAAATATTATTGGTAGGTGAACTACTGTACCAAAACTAAACTAAAACAATAAGTAATTGATCAGTATTTATTGTTTATAATTTGTCTTCCTTTTTCAAAGTGTCATTCATCACAATTAATGGGGCTGAAATCAGCTGCTAGATTTGGTCAGCTGATTACACAGCAAAATGCAGCCTTTTCCATTCTGACAGTGACAACAAATTAACTTTCACCACTAATTAATTTCTGTTTGTTCTTTTTGGATAATAATATCAGTCTCGGTTAATAAAGATGCAACACCAAAACATTAACTGTTAGGGCTTTTAGAACAACTCAACCCACATTTCCATGTATACCTAGCTTGCTTCATTTCTTCCACCACAAATTAACCAATTCTCCCTAGACTAATTTGTGTTCCTTAATTATGCTTAAAAATTAAAACAGTCGATCTTTTCCACTAATCAGTCATTCCACAGTGCAAACATAGGCACTTGTGGAACCAAACCAAGATTTCCAAGCCTTGAATGATCATTCCCACCACCATTGCCATCTTCATACTTAGCACCCTGCATTGAGAAATACGCATGGGAATAGTCTCCACCAAGGCCAAACTCACTAGTGTGCCCAAATGAGCACTTGGGGCTTTGTGGGCTTGAAGAGTTCCTGCTGCTTGAAGCACCCAATGCTGCATTGTTGGTGGTGGTGTTTGAATTCTCATTATGTGAATGGGAATGATCCTCTGCATTATTATTATTCCACACCATTTCAGCCATGTCATCACACGGTTCACCACTTGCTATGGCCAATAGGGGTTGTGCAGAAGTAGATGATCCACAAGAATTGAAGTCTTCGATTGCCGCCGGCGTAGAGTCTTTTGGCGAACGCTTGGCCAGCTCACTGGCAATTAGGGTGGAGCTTGAGCAAATTCTCTTCACATCATACCTACTCATATCAAAGTTGGTCACAGCACTTGTACCCCTAAACTTGATTGCAGCAATGTCATAAGCCTCAGCTGCTTCTTCTTGTGTGCCTATATCATATTTAGAAATTGGATATAACAGTTTATCAAAATTGATCAGAAGTTGTTAATTATCAGTTTATTCTTAAATGAACAGATCAATTGGTCATTTCGTAGCAAGAAGGTAAAAAAACACTTACTAAATGTTCCCAAGTACAAGTCTTTGTTTCCAGCCACCCTGCCAATTCTAGCTTGCCACCTTCCATGCTGATGGTGTCTGCCAAGACAAAGAAAACAAGGTTTTGACAGATAAGAGGAAAAAGGATAGGAAATTGGATGGGGAGGGCTTGAATAAGGTACTAAAGTTTACATATGTTTTGATATCATATGGACATTTTTCTAATAATGTTTGCCTATTATTGCCTATGATAATTGAAAAAAAGGCTGCAAATGCAGAAAATAATGGCAACTCTATTATTAAAGTTGGATTTCTGCCATACCTTGTCACTCCTCTGTACACAGAAGCTCCTCTTGAAAACCCACTGCTTTTCCTACACAACATCAAAAGATGCCATTCAGACTTTAAAATAAATAAAAATCAAAGCATATAAAGAAAAGAGAAAAAAAAAGGAACAGAAAAGTCTGGTCCAATAGGTATCAAGTTGAAAAAAGTGCTGATGATAAAGGGTATATACCTTCTCAAATTGGCTACAAATTCTTGTCTTGTCATGTTCTTCATCTCTTCCAGCTCTTTCTCATAAGTACTTAGCTGAGCAACAACAATATCAAAAGCATATAGAAGTGCATAATGGTTTTAAATATTGTTACAAAAAGTGAAACATGGCTTTTACTTAATTTCTTTGAGAAAACTTTCATGCAAGGGGGATAGGTAGCAAAAAGTGTTAAGTTATCCCTGTTACAAGATAGTTTTTTCTGAATTTCTTGAGGTAAATACCAAAACTCACAGGAAAATTAATGTGGGTGGTTGAACCCCAATACTTGAGTGCAGCTAAATCATATGCCCTTGCTGCTTTTTCCTCCTTATCATAACCACCTGATGATCGTTTTGCAGGAAGGGAATATGAAGGTTATTAAATCATATATCACACCTTCCAATGCACCATATATATATATATATATATACTTACTTTTAAATATATAATTAATTACAAAATTCAAAGAGAAAAAGTACGTCCACAAGATCAATAAAGAAACAGCATGCAATGCGTATCAGAGCATCAGAGCTACTAGATTCACTTACCCAGATAAACTGCAGTTGCATTAGTGTTGAAGATGTGAAGAAAGATCACCAACCCAGAAGCAAAATTGCATGAAACAAAATACCAGACCGTTAGTATATTCCCTTAACAAACAAAAGTACCCAAAAAAAGAAACTAAGGAAACAATCTTTCTTCCATCACCAAAAAACAATCTGGAAAAAAAAAAAAAAAAAACACCTCTCACCTTGCCTTCCTTTCCTTGTTTGCCCTTCTTTTCTGCAACTATTATCCCACAGATGGGCCTCATATCTCCCAGTCCACCTATGCCTATAACAATAGTTTCATCCCACAAAGTATTTTTCAGTGTTTTCTTTTTGAGAACTCAGTTTTTTTTTTTTTTAAAGGAAAAGAAAATAGTTGGTAGTGTTATATTACCTGGTGACACCACGGAACTGAGAAGTTCGCTGACCAAAAGTGTCAATAGATTTTCTAGGAACTGGTTCTCTAGCTGCAGATTTCCCAACAGGCCTTTTCTTGCTTTCCACTATTTGCAGTTGAGAGATTGCGCCCATATTATTACCATTTTGTTGTAAGCTTGGGCTCATAGTGAGTGAGAGAGATGACTGATGAAAGCTGTTGCCATTTGCCTGGTGGTGATCACCACATGGTGATGATTTTTCATCAGAAAACGGCACCGTTTGGCCCAACCAAGATTTGTACATGCCATTACTTGGGATGAGGCTTGGTGGGTTTAGGGTACAATAATGGCTGTACGGTTGAATTAGGTTGTTGTTGTTGTTGTCTTCTCTATTGTTGGTGGTGGTGTTGAAGTTTGGGGCCTCATTAACATTGATCTGAGAGATGGTTTCTGGGTTTTGGTCTTGTTGGGTACTTTGGCAATTGTAGACTTTGGTTTCACTTGGAGTGGGAGAGCTTGAGTAGCAGCTGCCCAAAAAATCTTCAAGCTTTGGACCCCTTTCATCATTTGGGTCTGTGACACTTGTCGCACCCATGTGATTTTCATATCTCCAATCTTCCAAAATCACCATGCCAAGAAAAACACTCAAAGTGATTATCAAAAGTCAAAACCTGCACATAAAAAAAAAAAACCCACCAAGAGATCAAAGAAACCATGTCCTAACAGTGACATGCAATACCTTCAGAACCATTGGGTCGCCTGAAAGGATCAGCAGGAACACAAAGAGACCCATCAGAGCGCAAGGGCATGATGGTCATTTGAGAAGTGAAGCCTCCTCCTCCTCCATGGTCTTGTTGATCTTCTCCCCCACCAAAGCCTTCATGGATCCTCAAGTGTGGAGTGAGAGAAAACCCCAACCAGTTACTCATATTGAAAGTAGAAAACAACCCAAAAATCTAAGAATTTGGTGTTTTAATTTCTCTGTCTAAAGTTCTAACCTTTGGGTTTTTGGGAAGTTTTCAAAGGTGGTAATGGTTGTGTGGTTTTGGGGAACAGGGGAAGAGAGTTGATTGCATATACATAAATGTCTTTTTGTTTCATAGATTTACTTGTGAGTCATATGATGATGGGAAGGAAAGGAGGGGCTCATTTGTCCTTGTGGGTCTTTTTGCTTTGCTCTATGGACATGCAAACCTAAAAACCAGATTTGTGAAAAACTACAAAAACTCACCCCTCCTCTTTATATTGTCGCCTTACCTCTGCTTCTGTTTTGTATTGAAATTCTCGGGCTCTGTGCCCCACCTCCCTCCCTTCTTTCATCTCTTTGTCATATTCCTGCAGTGGTGGCCATGAGACATAGACATAATGTTGTAGACAAACATAAAATTCAATTTTATTATTTATTATTATTATTTTTTGATATATGAATTCAAAATGAATTAAGAAATGATATTATTAAATAGATACTCCTCATTTTTACAAATCACACTTTGACACATATGGAAAAATAATTCATTAAAATAAATAAAAAAAGACTTATGCATGCATATCACACTGCTACGGACAGGAATGTACGAGTTTCTACTTACTTGATAAAAAGGGAAGTACGAAAATACTTTCAAAGGATTGAACATCAAATCAAAATCAGCACACACTTAGATCTTCATCTTTTTAAATTAATCTCTGTCCTTGTGGGTCTATTTGCTCTATGGAAGAGATAGAGAGGTGTGATGATTTTATGTAGCTCTTAACTTTCCTAGGCTTTTCATTTCTTCATTCATGAATTTCTACCTAGTTATAGTGAATGAACAAGTTTGACGTAGGGAAATTGATTGCCGCATGGCTTGCAACCTTTTGCTTCCCATTCGTGTAATGTATAATGTACCAAATGGATCAGTATTCATGCACTCCATGTAGTAATTAGTGAGGCTTCAATTGATTAAACTTTGTTAATTAAGAGCAATTAAATTTGTGCACGAATGATGCTGGATTTGAGTTGTTTTTAGAGGGGTAAAATTGTCTCAAAAGATTTTGCTAGTTGACTCAGAAATTTGCTTCTTTTAAATTCCTAACACTCTCCAATGATATATGGCTACCGAGTACCTACCCACTTTTCTTGGCATCCTAACTGGGCCATTTGGGCCTAAACTTGTTTATTGGGTTCCTCATGAGACATATTTTTTGGTGGTTTGTCTTTTAGGGCTAATGTTATGTACAAATAGTTTGAAATTTTTTATTTTTTTGGCAATCTTAGCCCATCGTATGCAAGGCATTCAATTTTACCCGCATATGTGAGTTTTTCCTCTCTCCCTCCTAACTTTGGGCCCAAAAAAGAAAAAATGTACTCATAGCGAGATCAACATGAACGCACGTTAATGAGAAATTCGGAGATATGGGAATTAGATTGGGTTTGGAACTTAATATAACTTCCATTACTATCATTCTAACAATTTACTTCTTTAATTCAAGCCTTTGGGTTTGGGCAACTGTTTTAGAAGTCGTGTGTTCTCCAACTTTTGTTGCTAATGCAGCAGTGCAGAGCTCTAGTTGCAGAAACGGCAGATAAAGGCCTGCCAAGACCCAGAACAAAGGATTGCTTTGGGCTTGATCCTCCTATCTCCCTGGGTTTAGTCCTTAGTGTGGGTTTGATTTAGTTAGCATGTCCAAAGAGCCCTACAAGCCAAGGCTATACACTTGTTGTTGTTTTGTGAATCTTTCCCAGCTCTAAGTAGAAGAGAAAGTTTTGTAATTTTCAAGTACCAAAACATAAGTTTAAAGAGTTTTATTTCTCTTTGCAACCTTTTGTAGATTACAGAAATCAGATCCTAGTCAATTAAGTTGAACATGTTGTCTTAAACATCCTAATCAGGCTACTGATATCGATATATTTTTCTACGAAAACCGAAATAATATGCATCTCTATGATCTGTTGTATATCTTATATGATACCTAACTCATTGTTGTGGTCAAATTTGGACGTACCTCACACTTAATAATTGTAGGACATCCAAATACATTAGTTTAATGAATAATTAACTCCTAATCTCTGAGTCTTACATAAAACTTCTGGCACTGACAATGTGACTCTACCTTCTTCTCCTGTACAGTACCCAACTCTGATGCACGCCATTTTTTTTCTTTATAATTTTTTCATCCCAACTTGCTGTGTTTGGCATCACAGGCTTCACACAAGCCCACATGCCCCCCACCCCGTCACACTAAAGTTTGTTTATATGAATTTCCCAAAATAAATAAATAAATAACCCTACACTTGATTATTTAGATTTGGTATAATAATGAGATTCACATATTATAAGAACCCTAGTTTTCAGATTCTCCACTTATAGGTAGGCCATTTGAAATCTAAGCGGCTACAGCTTTTTCTACAAATGGGTAAAGTGCAAATGATAATGGGCACGGTTAGCTTCCTTTTCTTCTAGCATGATAATCCTACAAATCTATGTATTATTGAAATTCAAATATATTTTAAAGAACATCGAAGCCATCAACCACCTTCTAGGTCATCCACCCTTTGTTTCAAATCACTAGAAAATTTGGATCCTTTTTAGCTTTCAATTTTCCTTTTTCTCTGCTGACATTGACTTTCTTATTGTTCAGAGCACCATCTACCAAATATCTCATTTTCGAATTTGACTAGTTCCATTTAAGTGAAATGATTATCATTCAACTAGTAAATGCTTCATTATTTAATCATCTTAATTAGCTAGAGGTTGTGTATTTAGTTGCTAATTTCAATACCTGAACGAGGTGAATAAGATGGGAGGGGATCTGCGGTTCCCAAATTTGGTGTCCCTCCATGTCCCTTATTTGTTTGACTCATGTGTTCATTGACTTAACTCCAATGTAACACACTGTTAACTTACAAAAAATATTATTGTTTGGAAATAATAATAAAAAACCAAGAACCAAAAATCCATCTTGATGAACACAATCATTTTAGTTTGAGGATGATAATGCAATGAACCAAAAGGTTTCATTGGAATGCTAATACAATGAATTCAAAGCTCAACGGTTTCTGCACAAAATCTTGGAAAAATTCTTATATTTAATTAGGGGCTTTAACTGTTTGGCCTTATTAGGCTAAAATTTTTGTCACACCGAACTAATCCAATTCAATTAGAAAATGATTTCCTCTCTTTGGTTCAACATCTGGCACAACATGGAGATGCACATTTTTTATGGTAGATACATAGAGATGTGTGGAATTTAATTCTCTAAGACTCAAAAGATTGCAGCATGCCATGAAATTCCAAACTGCAAGAACATAACCCAAGAGATCAGATGCAAATCAAGGTATCATATAGATGAATATCAACAAATATTTGTCTGTCTGTCTGTCTGCATTGATTGTCCTTGGTCCGCAGCTGCTGCTGTATGCACCACCTAATCCTTAAATTAAGAAATCCCCCAAACCTAATTCCCCTTTTGTTAATAATTCTTCTTGTATTGCTGATTTCATTAGGAAACGAACACATGTTTATATTTGAGCAAAACAAAGTTATTATATTGGCTTTTACACACCTAAAAGCAAGTTCAACCGATCCAGACATTCATTTTCTAACTAAGGACCCCTGTCTATTATGCAAAAAGACCAACATTTAGACAATTGGTCAATCCCAAAAAGTCATCATTATTGTGGTCAAAGCTGTTCACTTTTGCATTGGATGCAAACTATTACAGAAAGGTATTAACTACTAATTATAATTAAGCAGATAAATTACTATTAATCACGTGAGGGTCACGTGCAGTGACAAAACAGACCAGTGTTCGAGGCCTCACTCAGAAAATATAAGCACTTCAACCAATCATATTAGAACTACATGCACTCACTATACTTTAGAGATAATAAAAGATAACAAGCTTGCCAACATAGTCTAGTACAATGAAAAAAGATCTTGACTTGCAGATTAAGGGTTTCAGGTTTGAATCCCCCTGACATCTTAGTTGTGTGTGTGAGAGAAATCGCTCTCACCTTTAGTTTAGACTATCACTTTGATTGTACTGAAAATATAAGATAACAACCTTAAATTCTATAAGATTTTTTTCTGTTTTTATTTTATTCTAAGGCTCAGAATTTACTGAAGAGCATAGCATATTCTTTTCAAGACAAAACTGCTACTTATTAACCTTAATATTGTATTGATCTATCCTTGTCTACCTAAACCCTACTATTCTTTCTTCCCTTTTGACACAAAAACTATTTTTACTAAAAAGACTGCATGCCTTTTTATTTACTATATCTTTGCACATGCAAAAAGAAACTGTGCAGCTTAACAAAATAATCACATATATCCACTAACATGACAATCTCTTCCAACATGGGGATCTGATCAACTTTACCACAGCCGTCTGATCTGATATGCATCATTTATGTTACCCTTTTCACCACAATGCTTTGGCCACCTTTTTGCGCACTAAGTAAATTAAATTCTAATATCCAACACTTTTTTCTTTAGCAGCCCCTTTGTAGTAAAATGTAAGCATTGACAACCTTTACAGCACTCTCTATGCTCAATCATCAACACTATGATCAAAATTCAAGTCTCCTTTCTTGCACCTGCGCCAGAGCCCTTGTATATTTATGTGTAGTAGTTGGGGTTTTGTTTCTTCTCTCCCATCAAGAAGGTTAGATGACAGAGCTGCCTCTCTGCATAACTTAGTTTCCCAAAAAGCCTCACAAAATCTCTCTCTGTCTCTCTCTGTCTCACTCTCAAACACACTTACACAAAGCGACCCAATGGCTCCTATGACAGAAGAGTCCATTAAAAGAAAAGTGAAGGCAGGGGAAGCCATGAAAAGCTCAAAAAAGGAAGTCAACAAGGGAGCATGGACAGCAGAGGAAGATCACAAACTAGCAGAGGTTATTGAAGTACATGGTGCAAAAAGATGGAAGACAATTGCCTCCAAAGCAGGTATATATCATAATTTTTACAGACTACAAATTAATAAGATGAAACAAAAATCATTCATCACATTACATCTAAGCATGATCAAAGAGCTGAAAGTGTCTTAATTCAATTGATGCAGGCCTCAATCGGTGCGGCAAGAGTTGCAGGCTAAGATGGTTGAACTATTTAAGACCCAACATCAAGAGAGGAAATATATCCGACCAAGAAGAGGACTTGATCCTTAGGCTACACAAACTTCTAGGAAACAGGTACAAAAATCAAATTAGGATCAAGTTGGTTTGCATGATTATTTATAAAAACTGATCCCTTTTCTCTGTGTGTTTTAACTTCTTAGGTGGTCTTTGATTGCTGGAAGATTGCCGGGTCGAACAGATAATGAAATAAAAAACTACTGGAACTCTCATTTGAGCAAGAGAATAATCCAGAAGGAGAAGCAAAGTGGAGCCAACCCAACAAGACAAATGGTCTCCACAGAGCAGAAACTAAGCCTAGCAGAACATCACCAGAAGGTCCACATAGAAATGAAAGAAGACTCGTCATCAGAAGAAGGTGCTAGCTTTGCATCCAAAGAGACGAACAAAAACATGAACAATATTGATGTCGATGACTTCTTTGATTTCTCCAACGAGGGGCCTTTGAATTTGGAGTGGGTGAGTAAATTCCTGGACTTCGATGATGGCAGATGGCTTATTAACTGATCCCATTTTTTTGTCTGCTTCGTTTGGTTACTCTTCGTGGATTGTGCAGTTCATGATAATCAGAGAGTTGTATGTTATATTTCACCATCTGGACAACTTTTTTTATTTTCTTTCTTACTGGGTTAAAATATTAGTTGAGGAATCTGGTAGAGTTTATGTCGGTGCGCTGAAACTGTAAATCACTAAGGCTTTTCGACGCTCCTAATCATATTTGCGAATCGAGTTCTGCCTTCTCTTCTATACATACATACCTACACGTATATATACATATATATATAGACGAACACAATTATTTCAATAAAATATTAGAACGATTGTGATGTTGACGTTCAAATAATTTTTCATTTTGTTGATTTTTTAGAAAGAGGATCTTCGAGAGAGTACCTAAAAAAATAGACTGATTCAAATTATGATAATCATGTTATGTATGTCATAATCACATTTTAATTTGAATTCTTAAAGCGCGACCTCAAAAGTTAATTTGTTTGTATTATGATAAATCACATTTAGAAAATGCTCCAGTATAAAAGAAACTCTAGAGATATTGCAAATTTAAAAAGTACAATTAGCCGGTGTATATATGTGATCGAGTGTGATCCGATCGCTATTTTTTGGCCAACATATTTGTTAGACAATCACTAGTCTTAAAAGCTTAGAGAATGAGCTAACAGTGTATATCAACGTTGTTGCCTCACGTGCATGCCTTTGAGGACCTCCACTTGTAAAAAAAGACTCTGATACTATATTAAATAACCACTAACCCCAAAAGATTAAGCTATCAAAGAGTGGACAACGATGTATATCAAACTTACAATATTGATCGTCATCTAGGCTACCACCACCACTACAAATCAACTGATTACCAACAATAGATATTTATAAAAATACCCAATCCTAGA
The DNA here is from genome assembly GCF_965620075.1 of Prunus avium. Classification (NCBI taxonomy): domain Eukaryota; kingdom Viridiplantae; phylum Streptophyta; class Magnoliopsida; order Rosales; family Rosaceae; genus Prunus; species Prunus avium. Next base: position 3,198,307 of record NC_142286.1, read on the forward strand.
CATGTATTTATAAAAATACCCAAACACTATTTAAACATAGAAACATACCCAAAATGGGTTTTGGGTATATTTATAAATGTGTTTTGAGTGTGTGTAATGATGAGTTTTGGGTATGTTTATAAAGTGTTTTGGGTATTGGGTATTTTTATAATTTCAGCCCCCATTTTGGGTATTTTAGTGAAACTCCCTAAAAACAATGAACATGCAGGCTAAATATAATACGAACAAATAATAATAATAATAATAATAACAATGCTCATGGATAGCAACTTTTAAGGTCTTTGAAAGATGATGAACAGAAGCATTTAACACTGCAGGAATATTTGTCATTTAGTTCCCAGTTGGTTATAGAGATTCTTTTGTAGTGGAGGATTTGAAGTAAAGATAGCCAAGAGTAATAATAAAAGAGAAAGAAAGTTGTCCGTATTATTGTGGACAATAGTTGGAGCATAGATGTGTTATGATGAGACAAAGGGCTACATGGGGCTCAGAGCTTTTCATAAGTTTACCATTTGCCTTTGCCAGATCTTCCCCAAATTCTTCTTTTTATACAGCACAGAATTTCGATGATTTTGGCATGAGAACAAATTGTGTTTTACTCTTATCTCGTTTGAGTTGAAACAAGTCACCGACAGAACTATTTGTGATTCATACGAGTACGTATATTTTGGAAACTTTTAAGCCTCTAGTCTTCTTTGGTCAACTAAGAGTCTAATTTACAAATACGGGTTATGATAGCATCAGTCACTCATGCATGAGTACGTTATTATGAGCTGTTGATGTATTGTGGGATCCATTGCATCGACATTCGAGACTAAAGAGAGAGAGAGAGAGAGGTAAAACATGTGTCATATTTTTCTCCTCAATCTGAAGCCTGGACACCATACAATCAAAATATCAATTCATGCATCAACTGCAGCTTTGAGGACCCCCTGAAAAGCTGAAAAGTAAAGAGATGTGGTCCTCGTCCTCCCTAGGCCTGCCTAAATAATTGTTCATGTTGCATGAGAATAGGTCCAAACCTCGGGTTAGGCAGAATTTAGTTCATATTAATTTCAGTTCCTATAAATTCGACTTGTCTATTCTGTCACACGTTGATCAGATTAATTCTTTCTATATACAAAGTGATAATCTCTTTGCAAGTACCTTAAGACAACTCAAAAACTCTATCCAGCTGAGCTGACAGTATACTTATTATATGTATTGGAATTTAATACAAGCATATTCTAACAAATGGGGCGTTAAGATTTTAATGTACATACCTAAACATTTAAAGTCCCACACCTAACACAGAAGCTAACCTTTCTTAATTTGCAAGCCCTTGATTACCCCGAGTAGTGATCTGGTGAAAAATGACTTAGGATTACGTAAAATTAAAAGTTTGATTCCCGTCTATTATAACCAGAAGAAAAGAAAATTATTTACCACTTAATCATTGACAATAGTTCAAATTGAAACTTTGAATCATTGAACCCTATCCCAAAGCTAAATACAAAGCTTCCAGTTAATTTCTCAGAATTCTTTTCAGTTTACATTGCCATGAAGCCTGCTATACAAGTACTCAATATCACGTTCATTTCTCCACACATGTACAAATACCTAGGTCGATATATAAGTAGATTTTGTATGTCCAACTAGTTTTTGGTCTAGTGATATTTTTTTTTTCTCATGTTAAAAGAAATTCCACCAAGTTCGACTCCCCTCGCCCCCCTTGATCGAAATGACTTCTTATCTACCATATGCCCTTTTTCCGGGTCAGAATTTTCGTTCTACCAGCAACTGATGTTGCCTTTGCATGTGCGGAAGAACTGTTTTCTTTTTTGGGGAGGTTGGGGGGGGCGTTGAAAAGTGAGGGATATGGGGAGAAAGTGACTTGGTTGAACTAATAAAAGTACTGTATATTTCTCCCATTGCAAGGACATACTAGATATAGATGATGCTATAAAGAGAATGCATTCATGAATGTACTCAGGTACCACACTATCAACCATGCTTCCTTCACATGGGAACAAAATCAAGGGACACAAGAACCAAGTAGCATGAACCTTTTCCCACTCACAAATTATGAAATTAACTTTACACTTCACCAATCTGTCCTTCAAAATGTACCATAACAGAAAGAAAGCTTCAAGTGGCACAAAATAATTTATGGAAGAAAAAGTATTATTTATTAAAACCATTATTGTAGAGAAAAAACGAAAATCAAAACAGGAGAAGGAAAAACTTCATCTTCCATCACTAAGGGCGTGTTTGGTATCCTACTTGGATGTAAATTTATAAACTCAAAAACAGATTTTAAGTCCAAAACCACAAAAACCCGTTTAGTAGGCCTATTTTTAAAAACTCAAACCCAAGAAAAATTAAAAAACACCCCATTATTAAAAACAAAAACAGTAAGGGTTAATAATTTTTTGTTCTCTCTCCTCCCTCTCTCCACATGCTCTCTCTCTCTCTCTCCTTTTCTTTTTGTTAATTTCAATTTGGGAATCTAGGGTTTATAATTTTTTGATTTTAATTTCAATTTTTTAAGATTTTAAAAATAATTTGGAGTTCAATACCAAACAGGTTTTTAGATATTAAAATCACTATTTGAAAACTCATGTTTTAAAAAAGAATCATAGTTTTTTAATTTACTTTTTTAAGTATGATACCAAACAGAGCCTAAGCATTATTCAAGATTCTTCTCATATTCTACTATAAAACTGCATCCTGTCTGTCACATATTAAGTCTTTCTAAGAATGGATGTGCAAAGTAATAACTTAGTTCCAAGCACATTAGAAAACTTGAAATTTCTGACGGCAGAGCTTCCTTCATTTTTCTGATGCAGTTCTGGGAAATCTGTTGAAATTGAGTACACAAGCAGTCTAACAAATGGAAGCTTTCTTTTTATCAATGAGGGAACGATGAATTTGAACTGAAGACCTCTTCAACCTCATCCAATACTACTAGAGTAAAAACTAGTCGACAATTCCTGCGCACATAGATTTTTTTTGTTCACAGCTGATAGGATTGATTGTCATTATTGGATATTAAAGTCCAACACCTGACAGAGAAGCAGCGGTTCTTAATGCCCACTATCCCACTTAGCTAGAGACAATGGTGTCACATTTAGGCTCTGAATAATTCTCGCCTATATCCCTAACCAAAGGAAAACTACAAAACTTCCAGTCAATTTCTTAGAACATCCCACTCTCCACTGAGTTATTTGCCACTGCCATGAAGATGAAGCCCGTGCTATATCCCAAACCTGACATGTCTCGATATCAGGCTGGATTTGTCAATCCCTTCTATCATCGGAATTTTCTTCTTCTTTTGGACTTTTGGACAGATGGGAAAGCATTAGGGCGACATAATCACTGTCATTCAAATAGGGAATATAGGTAAATTGTTTGAACCAGTATATATCAATATTTTGCCTTTACATCTAGATTTATGGAAAAAGTAACAAAAGTAGACAGTTACATCCCAACCAAGAGTAATCATAGCATATGTACAATGAGAAGAAAAAAAGTACTGAAATATCTTCATCTCTCCCTGGTCCGGATTTCTTTTCAATGGACAGCAACTCATGCTCCCTTTGCTTGTGCGGAAGGAATAATTTCGTGTTCACCTGAACATGCAGTGCTTGTAGAAGTCAGTGATCAAAGAACAAAAATATCATTTTCTTTTGGGGGATGAAAAGAAGTGAGACTTGTGATAATGTGAATTGTTTGGGCTAAAATGGTACTGTATATCCCTCCGTATTCGATAGCGTAATAATATAAATACTCATTAAATAAAAATAGCAAATTCTAATTCAGAACGCATGCATAAATTGTAATCGGTTACTTACACTATCAATAAGGTACTGTAAGCCGAAACATGAGTGTCAGCCCCATGCCATAGAGCAAGCATAATTGACCACCAGTTTACCATCAAAACCAAAATTCTGCAATGTTGATAAATATAAGTGAATAGACTCCCAGATTTATCCAAAACTGTTTCAAGATAAATATCTGCAGAGGTCACTAGAATCTCAACCACACTTTGGATATGGAAAAAAGCAAAAGGTAATAAGAACTGGCAGAATCTTTCCCCTTCACAGATGATGCAAGTCATATTAATATTTCTTAGTTATACGAACTTACATTATAGAGATCAATCACCAATTCATCTGGGTTTGGTGAGAAAGCACTGTTGACATACACAAACTACAAAAACAAGGAAGATGAGATTAGTTCACCAAAACTTATCGATTGTAAACCATCTAAGACATAAATGACGAGATGATTTACCAAGGTATCCCGGTGAAGTTGCCTTCTTAGAAACTCAATCACTTTCGCAAACTTGTCAGTTCCAAGAATCTGTCCTTCGAGGAGAATTAACTTTAATATTCCCATAGAAAAACTAATCGTAGAGAGAGAAAGTTTCAAGTGGCACAAAATAATTTCTGGGAAAATAAAAGCAGCTTACTGAATCAAGATGCTCCATCATGATATCTATTATTTCTTAAAATTCATTGTAGAAATGATTCAAGACAGAAGAAAAAGCTTCAACTCCAATCATAAAGCATCGTTCAATATTCTTTTCATTATACTATGAAATTTCCTTCACTACAATTAGCAAAAATTATTCCTTTCTAGTCATTGTAACCACCCAATGAGGCTATAACTTTTTTTCTTTTATCTCACAGTCAAATGCCCCATGGCTATTAAGTATGGATGGTGACCTACGAGTTGGTTGGAAATTCTAACATATGCCTCACTTCAAGTTCAAAGAACGAACTAAGGATTTGTAATATAGCAATTGAAGAGCAAAAGGCCATTAAGAGCAGACACCAAAAGTATAATCTTGTTTGATGAACCAAAATGTAGAAAGTCATATAAATCATCAAACCAAATACAAGACCCAAAACCAACCTAGAGAATTCCAAACATTGTTCTTGAGACACACAACCTTCATCATAAACCATGATCGAGTCGAAAACAGTTTTTAACATTCAAAAACACTACTGTAACGAAAAAGGGCAGACCTTGAATTTGGCTTGCTTCAGTATAGGGGCATCACCAGTAGCTCTCAGATGAACAACCACTGGACCAAATTGAAAACCCCAAAACACACCATCAAACAAAACTCCAAAAACCCAAACTCTAAAACCGATCAAACAGCTTAGAAAATTTAAAAACCCTCAACTGAACATTGAGAAATAATGGGTTTTTCATAATAAGTCTGAAAGGCTCACCTTTTCTAACAGCGCTCGGAGACTCCACGGTCGACATTGCTATCGATCTCTGATTCGAACGCCTCAACTTACAAACATTTGAACTTGGACACAAGAATCAGGGGTTTCAAATAACAAGGCTGATATGGAATTGGAATTTTAATTCGATCCTGTTATGTGTGGAAATTGGGAAAATTGGGTTTCAACCGAATACAGTGGGCCTATTGGATCAGTAGCTCACTGTCGACTTGGCCCGGTCCATTTTGTTTTAATTTTGTTTTTCTTAATCATTTCATAATTGTGATACTACAAATACAATGAGGCCATGGTCTAGATTAGTGAAACGGGCATTGACTTGCAATTCAAATACCCATAGCATCTTGGCATTGGTAGACACATGAATTTTTCGGCAGAGGTACAATTTTTAAAGGCATAAAGACTTAATTGATGAATAAATTTTTATAAAAACTTGGAATTCTCTCAACAACAAAAAAAAGACTTGGTGTGTGTGGACATAAAAAAAAAGGATATGAATATGATGTTTTATAAAGACTTTTTATTTATTTGGCTAAGATGTTTTGTAAAGACTTGGATGGAGTTCTCTCCCAAAAAATAATAAAAAGAAGACCTTGCGATTGGAATTTGGGTCGCTGGCTTTTGCGATTGGAATTTGGGTCGCTGGCTTTTGCGATTGGAATTTGGATGTTTTGTATTAAATTATTAATAATAGTATATAATACTGATTATGATGAAGTGCAAATTTGAAGGCACTCTGGCAGCAAGTTTCGTGGAACGACGTCATTTTGGCCAGAAATTTTAAAAAAATAAAAAATATGCGCGCTGTGCTGCACGCAGCAGCCCTGCAACATAGCAAACAAAAGGAGTTTTGTTGAGGCATTTCTTCGAGCAACTTGTGGACACTTCCATGGTAGAGCAGAGGCGTAGATTCCACCACTTTCAAAGTGTTTTCCGACGAGGGGAGGTACATGTGCATCTCCTTGCGCCTCTGCGGGTCCGCCACTACAACTTGATAATGTGTGTGTCAGAGATATCTCTCCCCTTGTAGTCTTTAGATTATCGCTTGTATGAAAAAATAAAAAAATAATATATATATATATATATATATTAAGAAGAGAAAGTCGTGACATTTGGATGTAGAAAAGGAGAGTAGGTTGGTTGATAGAGAATCCATTGGAAGCTGAGCCTCTAACATTAAGATAATATATTTTATTCTTTAATCAACACCAAAATTAATAATCAAGGATGTAATTGGCATATAATAGATCTTTAACATGCATCCAACAACAATAAAGATTGGGTTTTTCCTCTTTTTTGTGGAAAATAGTACGGACGTAATCATGAGATTATGTGACATTACACTTTGTGATAAACAAAGTTCTTACACCAAATGGGTTTGTTATTTTTTCATTCACACTTGTTTTAGACAATCTTATCATCAAGTCTACTTTTCTTCGTTATAATTATAACTTTTGTTTGAATACAAGTAATATTAAGAGATGGGTTTTCTCACACACAAAAGTGTGCAAGTTGAAGTCATTTCCACTAAGCTAAACCTTGTTTTCCTTTTCTTCATTATTTTTTAATGAAAGGTTAACTTCTAGTTGAACCTGTTGGATTATGATTTCTAATAAGTTCATTATTTTTTATTGTTACAATTTTTACCGTTAACGAGTTTTAATATAATTTAAAATAATTATATAATATTAATCACTCATTTGAACATAATCCACACTGTTTATATTATGATCAAAACCGTGATGATGTCAGTACTTGGAATATTCCAATTTATATCCGTCAATGAAATGAAATGAAAGGAGAAAAAAGATATGACACCAAAAAAAGGAATTCAAGACTGGCAACTTGATTTTGTTGCGAAAACAAGTACATATTCCAGAGATTGAGAAGCATGAGGAATTATTTTGTAAATGACATAACATCTTCTAGCACTGTGGATGACCATAATAGAGTAGACTTCGATCACCCAGACACTTGCAGTCATTGACTACCCAATACAATTAATGAAATCACCGACTGCAAGTGCAGAAACGTACTCACGTCATATTTTGTACACCCACACACACAAAATCAACCAGAAGCATTTTCTTATTAGGAAGCTAATTACGTATAAGCTAAAGTTTTTGGGGCTAGCTAATTTTTATTTTATTAATGAGCTGTATTATCTATGAGCCAGTCCAATTCATAGTCAATGACAGGAACCATGGAGGAAGATCGGAAATCTGGGACTTTGTCACATGCAGTAGCAGAAGCAACTTCACCTCCCTCATCATTTCCATTATTATAGAGCTCAGAAAAATCCACGTTAAGAAAATCCGACAGAAAATTCTCATCCACCTTAAAGTCCACCATGAACTCACACGAGCTGTTTTCATCATCCAAAAGAAATATAGGTGACAACGGTTCCTCAATCCCCGCAACTTGATCGTTGACCTGGTCAACGGACACAAGTGGAGCATTATTGGACACGTGATCATTGTCGTCCCCAAGATGGTCATCAGGATTTTGTGCCTCTTGGGGTATGAACACTTTGGTGCACCTTGATGCCTTTGTTCTGACCACTTTGGTGCATGAATTTGTATCGACTTTAGGGGGCTGTGTGGGTTTTGGGTTTTCTTGGGTTTGCTTTGGTGGTTTACGATTTCCATCGGAAAATGGGTGTCCTTGAATTTTCTTTCCAATCGTAGTGTTCCAGTAATTCTTGATTTCATTGTCTGTTCGGCCTGGGAGCCTTCCAGCTATCAAAGACCATCTGCACCAATAACACAATATTAAAACTCATGGGAATCGAACTTAGGGTAAATGCTCGTAATCATTTGAGCTATGAGCCCTATGCAACTTATTTACTTAACTCAAAGAAAAAAGAAAAATGCGTATTTATTTTATAGAATTAAAGTATTCAACTTCAATACGTGGTGAGACGCAAGACATTATATAATTTATATTATATTATTACCCAAAAATAATATACCTGTTTCCAAGGAGCTTGTGGAGCCTGATGATGAGCTCTTCTTCGTCACGAGTGATGTTTCCTCTCTTGATATCCGGTCTTAGATAGTTCAACCATCGGAGCCTGCAACTTTTCCCACATCTCTTAAGCCCTGCAAAACCCATCCATTCCATCAATGATATGCCCTATGCATTTTCCTTCGAAATATATGAAGAAAAAGAGAAGTTTTTTTTTATTTCCACAAGTATTTCAGTTGTGTAAGAGTAAAAGCTATCTCACCTGCTCTTTTGGGAAGGTTTCTCCATTTCCCCTCACCATGAACTGTTATATACTCTGTCAGTATTTTGTCTTCCATAGCTGTCCAAGCTCCTCTATTTAAGCCCTCATCTTTTGAACAACAAGGACTTCTTCCCATCTATAGAGTCACCCTATAGAACTAAGGAACCTCAAAATCCTCTCTCTCTCTCTCTCTCTCTCTTCAAATGGAAATACTAATAAGTCGTGGGCAGATGAAGAGAGAGTGGAAGATCTGTATATATATTGGTACAATGATGGGCATGAATCATTAAGTACCCCACTGCAACTGGGTTCACTAAATTAGTATTATACCTAAAAAATAAAGAGAAAAAGGGGGCCACAGAAGTGTTTTTTTTTTGGGGTCGAAAGGCCACAGAAGTGTTGAGGTTGCATGTGATTTAGGAAACCTTCTTTTTGCCTAACAGTTTTTCTAGTATTCAGGGAACAAATTAAATAGTATAACACTAATTACCAATAAATTAAATTAAATTGTGCATAGGTTCAATTATAATGCATGCTTTGCACTTAAAAAAAAAACCAGGGTGGGGGTGGGGGTGGGGGGGTGGTGATGATGATACGTACCTCTACCTCAAAGCTAAAAATTAATTAATTAAAACTATATATAAATTAGACTGAGGTTATTATTATGTCTCTCATGGGCTGCTGCTTTGTGCTAGCTAACTTTCTCACACGGCCTTGAAAGTTGGTTGAAAAAGAAACAAATTTACGTCCGAATATCTTATATTTTGCCTCCAATCCAAAATGTACGGAAAATTTGTGGTGTTTGAACAGGGAAGCAAGCATTGGCTGTTTCCACTGGGGAGAGGCCATCTGCCCACACTCAACCACACCATTTGGACCACAACACATTTGGTTAATGGCCATGTGATGCTCGATGAGAAGTGACGTGTGGTTCAGATTGACAATAATGATGAGTATTTACTTGAATGTATGATAAAAATTTGCAATCTGTTAATATAAATCGTCACTCTCTAACAAGATAGTATTACCCATTTAAAAGTTCAAGTGATTTGAGTAATGCTTTGTTGTCTTCAATTGAATTATGCCTGTGGGTTTAATCCAATTGTAGTTAGTCACCCAACTTTTTGGTCCTAATCCAACAATTTTGTAGTGGTTCTAGTCCCTACTTAGCAATTCTCAACTAAACTGGGACAAAATAACAAAGTAAATACAAGTTTTAGTATAGTATGGAAAAAATGTGTTCCTCGTGGTTAAGGCGAATCGAGATAGTATGGATATTGCAACAATTCATTTTGGCATTTGTGATCAATAGTACAAAAAGTGGCAACAGTCACCATTATTTGGTGACTAAAACGGCTTTTAGTCACATTTTTTGCTTTTTTTAATGACTAAAGCTTTTAGTAACCCCCACAATATAATTTCCACTCAAGTATAATTTTCCCCTTGTCAAAAACCACTAATGATTAGGAATCCAATGGAGCTCTCGATCCAAAATGTGTATCACGCTGTCCTTCCCATAAGTTATTGCCTTAACCTTAAAATTACCAATCCACACTACCCATAACACATGATGATGAACCCTAGTTTCGGAGAGGATACCAAAGCGCAGTGTTTTTAACAGCTATAATTATAACTTATATAAGATTAAGCCCTAAAACCTACATATTACTAAATGATTAAGGTGGACCTTATGCGCACGATGATGGAGCATAAACGAAACCATGATATGATTCAAGAATGTGAACCACCAACTTACTTGTCATCCATGGAGGCGGGCGGCTGCTGCTACCATTCAACATGAGAGAGGACGATCAATCAATAGCATACAAATGTAGTGGTCACTAACTTTAAACTTTTCTCAAGGGCTTTGTGTGTGTGTTCTTTCTCGCCCATCCCCACAAACAGCAGATCACTGACATCACTTACTTATGTGCATGTAGGGGCCGTCAACCTGCTTACTTTAGGACCCTGATCATTTTCAATATTAAGTGCTAATTATATTGTCGAACTAATTAATCACAATCAATCTTTGAAATGCACGCAATTTACGAGAAAATTTGAACAATTTCCTTTTATTTATTGTCAAAAACTAATTATATTTGAACGATTTCCTTTTATATACACATAAACTATAAATTTGAGATTTAAACAGAACTAATCTGAATCGTAAAACTTTTTAAATTCAAGTGTGATGTTTGGAAACCTAAACCAAAATAAAAAACATACCATGCCCACCCTAACTTTAAGAGAGAGGGCTCTAGAAACATTATCCTCCCAAGGTCTTGGAGTAGGATTGTCCTTTGGATAGTGCCGATTACGCATGGATTCCAGAAGGTAAGCACCACAACAATAAGTTAGCATATCAGACAGTCATTGGCTCTGAGTGTGACTAAGAACTCAAGTGTGACCACATCAAATGCAAAGATTTTTTTGCCCAAAACGGCACCTCACGCGATTGGATTGGTTTCACACTACCATACCATTTAGGCATATATAGACAACTTTCATGATTAACGTGTGGAAATTCAAAAGTTTCCGCTATTTTTTTCATCCAACTGACGTTCAAGAGCATTCTGATTTCTCACCAAAATTACTTAGCTCTATGATTTCCCACGGAAAATACTTAGGCCATGAGTAGCAACTATGCACCCAAGGTTATGGGTTTGAATCCCCTCTCCTAATATCGTTTGTATTAATCCATCGTTGGTATCAGATTCGTGTGATCAATTTGTGCAAATCCTATGATATTAGACAGATAGATGTGTCGATGCTTAATTTACAACTATTGAATTCAACTAGTTTCTTGTTTTCAATTTTAAACCGTTCATATGTAATATATGAGAGAGAGGGAGAGAGAGAGAGAGAGAGAGAGAGAGAAGTTTGAGAATTAGAAACTAATATTATGGAAGCTGGACATGCTTGTAAAGCCTCCACATATATACGGTTTAAGATGAGGAAGGAAAAGAAAAGCAAGTCTTTTTTTTGGACAAATGAGACGAAAAGAAAGAAGTTATAACACGTTGCATAATTAAGCAGAATAATAATAATAATAATAAAGGACAATCAAGTGCATGTATCAAGATTCAGGCATTTCAACTAACGAATTAGGTGATATCATAATTGTATTAGATCATATACTAGTCAATAATCGTACAGGGATTTGTATTAGAAAATGCATAAACTAGTTAGGCTACTATATCTATCTACCAATAATTCATTGCTGGCAATCTCTTGTCATATTAACAAAATTATTCTTATCCTTGACTTGTCTAACCTCATTTAGGCTAAAAAAGAAATACTCTCCCTTCTATACTTCATTCCTGAAAAGGCTAGCTACGAAGAATCACGCAAATGATATCTGTCACATATATACACAGTGATTTGAGCTTCTTTCTTTTGTATTTTTCATCAGAGCTAAACTGGAGTTGACTGTTAGCTTAGAGATGAAACGTTAGTGTCTTCTGCACACCCACCATTCAAATCTAGTGTGTATATATATATATATATATATTATGCTTTTGGGTCACATCACAAAGCTCAAAATCACAAAACAAAGCTGCACAATGATTTTGTAAATATCTAGTTTGCCACTTTTTCTAATCCATACATGATCACTTGGGGTGCAAGCAAAATTAGTATAAAAATTCACCCCAAAACAAAAATGTAATATACAAAGGTGTCCAACCAATTCTTCTTTTTAAATGATTACCATACAAATAAGATCCAAGCCAAAAAGCTTTCAATAAAATATTTATATAAAAAAACTACAGATAACAAATTAGATTACAAAGCCCAACCCAACAAACTTTAGTAGGCAGAGAGTTGGCCTTATGAGCCTATGAAATGTAAAAATGCCAGTCCAACCCAAATGATCAACAAATTCAAAAGACAATGCTGTAGCTTACTACACTGACCTTAACCCACCTAATTATCTTTTTCTTAGCAAGTAATTACAGATTTGTGCTTCTATCAATCCAAATACTGCTCCTGCTTTTGCTAGCCAAAACCTGTGGTACAAAACAGTTAACAGATTAAGCGACAAACAACGAACCCAGATTTACAAGCAATGTCAATGAACTAAAGTCTGGTAAGCACTGGAACCAATCTGAAGCTTGGGGAATCCCATGACCTAAGATAAGATGCAAACTGAACTAGAGAGCTTGGACAAATAGGGGCCAAGTCAAATGGCTCTTAGGTTAGACGACTCCTAAGTAGGGAATCTAGGGGCCAATTCAAAATGAAATACTAGATTCCTCGGAGAAGATCATGTTTTGCTGTACTTCTATTGTAGTTTCTAGCCTAGAAGGATGAAAGGGAATCATAAAACTAGTGAATGAGGAAGCTTACCAACATATCTAAGAACTTAAATCCACAAGGAGACCCAATAAACACTGATAACTGATGTCTTAGAATCGCGTCATTTGCTGCAGCATTTGAGAACCAGTTGATTGTGAAACCAACTGTTCTGCACCAAGTGAAGGTCTTAAGTGGTTGGCACCAACTGGATTGCCAAACCCTCTCATCATCTCTTTAGGATTATTGGTATTCGTTTCCAGGTGCGATGATTCCATCAGCGTCCGTATCTGACCAAATGGTTAATTGTAGACCAGCTTTTATTTTTGCTTAAAAACAAAAGGAATATTGAAAGGAAACACATATACACATAAAATTGCAGCTTACCATATCTAAACGCTTCTTGTGTAGATCACTTGACAACTGCATGTTATAACTTATAAGCAAGATATCCAATAAATCTCTTCGATCGACTTGATAATAATAATAATAAAATAAAGAATTGCACTAAAAAGGGCATATATGGGATTGATGAGATCATGGCAATGTTTCACCCAGAGAGAGAGAGAGAGATTTTTGTGGTTTCAATAGTTGATTACAAATTCAACCAAACAAACATAGCATATTCAACTTAAAAAGTACTTATCATATTTGAAACAGATGCACCAATGTTTATTCCAAGATGTCGAAGATGCTTACAGATTTGTTTTGGTACTTCCTCTCTTCACTTGAAAATCCAGGAATTGTCAAATTCCAATTTTTCTCTGCAAAATTAGTTTAATGCATTAAATTTGGTACACGTGCGCCAACTATGATTTATATAAAGGATAAGTGTGTCCAATATTTTGTTAAATGCTACCATAGCTTCCATGCTATTATTGTAGATATCTCCGCAAACCTCAGATTCATCCCATGAGCCTAAAATTGACCTTAATGAACTTCAAAACTCATAACTTACTAAAAAAGAACGATACTATCCAACCCAAGAGCCTTATTATTATTATTTTTTCCGATAATCAAGAAACTCCGATGATACTTGGAAAACTCAAAACCTAATAAGTAAAATCAAGAAGAAAAATACAGGGAAAGATAAGCACAACGATAGGGCACAACATGGGGCCAACAACAAATCCAAAGAAAAATAAATACACAGCCAGAAGTACATTGATCTGATTCAGACACAAATCAGATTAAGTATATGAACACAGATTTTTTAACAATTAGACAGATCAGTTAAATTCAATGATTTCTTTAGTATGCATATTCATCAACCTCTCTTTTTGCATCATATTTCAACTCATATAAGATCTTTCTCTAATCATCAAACTGGGAGAACAGTAAACTAGTTATGCAACTTCTATAACATAAAAAATTCACCAATAATCACAAGAAATATGGAGATGAGATGTGGTACAGCACAAACCTAGGTGTAGCAACACATCCTTGGACTCTAAATTTGAAGATTTTCTATGCTTTGCCAAATTGCATGCATATGTTGTCACCTGAAATAGGTATAGGATAAGTACGTAATGTCCATGCAACATGTCATAAATAGCTTGACGAGGCAGAACTTGGAAAGAGAAAAGTACATTTTAGCAATATAAAAATTGATTTGGGCCATACAAACATGATTAAGAGGACTTGTATATCAACTTTGAAACTACAGATGACAAGTTGAGATGTATCTCAGTTGTCCAAATGTGATCTACAGATGAAATGCAACTGGACGTCATTATATATAGTATAAAATGTTAGCATGTCACCGAGCCTCACAGAATCAATGAAGTCATCAGCAATCTCCAAGAGAAGATCTTCAACTTCAGGATCCAGCCTTCCCTGTGAATCAACCTGGGGAGGAAGAAAAGGTTCTCAATGAGAAATTTATTAGCACATACCCCAACCCCATATACACGCCAAAAAGTGAAAGAAAAAATAAGAGTAAATAAGAAGGAAAGACCTGAGAGACTAAATCTTGTATCTTTCTCTTCCCAAGAAGTTGGTTAGTTGCTTCTGTTCCTTGGCTTGAACTCCCTCCTGGTGTAGTTGTACCAGATGCAGTAGCATCAGGCTGTGATCCTGTTAAACTAAGAGATTTCTGGCCTGCAGGTACAGCCATTCTCGGGGAGTTCTGCTGCTGCTGATTCAAGGGCTGTTGCTGTGATTGTTGCTGTATTTGCTGCTGCTGTTGTTGATGCTGCTGCAGCTGCTGCAGCTGCTGTTGCTGTTGAAGCTGTGGATGGCTCAGTTGTTGCTGCTGCTGTACAAGCTGGGAAAACTGTTGCTGGTTCAAGGGCATAGACTTTTGCGAAGCCAACTGCTGCTGATAGAGAACCTGTTGCTGCCTCTGCTGTTGAAGACGGAGTGAAGGTGAGCCAGGGCCAGAAATTGTTGGCATTTGCTTCAACCACTGTGGTGATAAAGAATTCTGCAACATCGCTGGCTGTCCATTCTGAGTCAACCCAGATGGCTGAGGGTTCATAAATGCAAGTGGAGACGTTCTTGGCAAGCTCTGAACCTGTACTTTATAAACTCAGATTAAATGTCTCAACCATGAATTAATATATACATTAAAGACATGCATAGAGTAACAGCATTGCCAAAGATCGTCAAACTTCATAAATACATCTCTATCTTTCCATGGAAGAAAGATGATAATACTGTAGCAACAATGTTAAAATTACACGAATTCTACACAATTATCCATTAAGGGGGGCCTATACAAAACAAAGTGGGTCATTGCATAATGATTGACTCCATTTCCAAACAAAAGAAGAAATGAAAAATGATCCTTCATACAGTTAGACCTGATATGGAATAGGCTAATGTTGGATGCTACAAGTAAATGACAACAACAACCAAAAGAGAAAGAAAAATATATTTACTGGGCGGACCTAATTGAGTTCTCAGTTGCTGCTAGGTACAAACCTAGGACCTCATTGGGTACTAGGGTGAGGCTTGCACATGATACCAAGAAACCAATCCAGCATCTTGACATCATTGTTTCCACAATATAGTATATTATAAATTTATACACTTTCTAAGATTTAAGAGGGATATAAAGCATGCACATACCTCAAAAGTGATATCCCACATGTAAAATCAAACAGGTATTTTGGCAATTTTATAGTTGGCTACAAAAGCAGGAGTGCCATTGTAGTTAGATGATCCTGATTCATTTGTTACATGCAGATCTTAAATGAAGGTTTGAAATATAAATCAACCGAGGAAAGGCAAAACAATAGGGCAACATGATACATCATACATGGTCTGACCTTTGGCTTATGTCTTTAAACAAGACTAGAGGAAAATTCACCAAGAAAAAGGTGAATATTAGGGTAATGGGTTCTCCACTCTCTTATATCCAAAACCATCTTAGAACCAGAAACTGGAATTTTACAGTTTGAATTTCTCCTCTCAAACCCAAGAACAAAAAACCTCCATTCACCTGAAACAGGTCAGACTACAAATGCAGAGCCAAAAGCAAGTCGACCTCACTGCATTGGCCCATTTTGCAGGGTCCAACACCAACACATAAGACAAATCAATTGGGAGAAATTCAAACTGTAGAAAGACTCATTACATGCCATACATGATCAGCTAAAGTGAGTTCTCCGTATTCCCAACTTCATATAATAATTTGCATATGCATATAAGAAACTGAAAAACAGATAAATGTAGTAGTTGGTGGAATAAAGTAGAAGATGTCCAAATCACCAGATCAAGCAAGAGTAAAGTATGCAATATTATACCTGTGCAGAGGTGAGAGAACTTTGTCGGGCCAATTGTTGCCTAAGTTGGCCAGGGTTCATTCTCTGTTGAGCATAAGAAGCGAGCCCATTAGCTCTTAGTTGAGAACCTAAATTGATGGATCCCATCATCCCCATTGCTTGTGTCCCTTGTAAAGATTGCGCAGGAGAATTACCTGCATGAAACTGGGAACCTTGGACGAGCCCACCTTTTTGTCTCGGCTGCATAAAGAAATTACTGGTATTGTTAAACAAGAACATTTCCAATATTAGGAAAGCATTAAGTTCACTGGTTTGCTTACTTGACTGGCTATATATATTATGCAACATGTCTATCACTCCAACAACCCTGATGCATTAATATTCAATTCGGAATTGAAAAGGGCACTGATATACCATAAAAATATTATTGTTTTCTACAATTTAAAATTTGTTTGCATTTGATTTTTTATGGCAATGATGTACTTTACTACACCATTTAGGATATGAATAACATAAGTCAGGAAGTGTAGCATGGTTTTGCCCTTATTGAAGCAACCGGCTATCCCAACATAACATTCAAAGAAAAACACATCAAAAAATTTCTGTTGTTACAAAAAACACTACAACTAATGCATTTCCACTTCCTTCAACAAGTACTCTGTAAACGCACACTAATTACACCACATTCACCTGTCCATATCAAAAGATAACAGCAAATTTCATGAGGAAAATTAAACTCATACCGAGGCCAACATCTGCGGCTGCAGAGTGAATTGTGCAGCTGCCACAGCAGCAGCGCTAGACAACATGGGTAAGTGGCCACTCTGCCCCATCAAAGCAGATCGCGACAAGTTTCCGCCACCAATTTGTTGCTGCGACTGCTGTGACTGGTTTTGCTGTTGCAGCTGATTCTGCTGTTGAATAGCACCGGAGCCACCAAAATTCACCTGTGGATACGAACCCCCCTGCTGCCTCATCATACCAAAATGCTGCTGCTGCTGGTTCTGAGTCTGTTGCTGAAGTTGGTTCACTCGGGACATCGAAGGAGACCTCTGCAGGGTCTGCTGGAGCTGGTAATTGGACATGGAATTCACATTCACATTCTGGGATTGTTGCACCAATGACTGAGATTGATGTTGCTGCGGCTGTTGGTTCAATTTTTGTGTGTAATCTAATCCAACAGTGGGTGTAATATGTTGGTTTTGAGGGAGAGAGATGTTGGACAAAGGAGGGAGGGGAGGGGATGAGATTTGAGGAGATTGGGCGAGAGCTGAAGGGGATGGAATTGGTGGGTTTGAGGAAGAGTTTGATGGGTTTTGGTTAATTATAATGTTTGTGGCTGCTGCTGTTGATGCTGCAGTTGGGTCAATGCTGTTGGGGTTTGAGGGTTGCAGGGGTTTTGGGGATGAAGATGGGCCACTTTCAGCCATGTTTCAAAATTCGTTTGCTTTTCTTTGAACAATTGGGTTGATGGGTTTCGTTGTTCTTGATGAAAAAGACGCTAATTCATTCTGGAAATTTATTTTCTTGGTTTCTGATACTGGAAACCAAAAGTTTCAGAGAGCGAGCGAGGGAGGGGTTGAAGAAGAAGGAGAGCTTTGGAGAGAGAGAGGGAGAGGGAGAGGAGGTCGAATCTGGTGCATACACGTCAGCAGACGGGCAACCAAGGGGTGGGCCACACGTGTGACTTGGTTGCATAAGAAACTTTGGACCTTGGAGTCAACAAATCATACACGTGAAAATCTAGACCGTTTATTATCTGCAGGTGACACATGGAGACCTGGTTGTTATTGTCACTTTAAATCAACATATGATCCTTTCTTTTTTTCTTTTTCTCTTTCTTTTTTTATTTTTTTCTTTCTTTTTAAATCTCATTTTATCGATGCAATTTCCATCACACTCTTATGCAAATGAGATTAAAAAGTTAGAAAGATAAAAAATGAGTACACGATTACTATTTTGAAATGTCATTAGGAATAATTATTTGACGATTGCATGTACATGTGCCTGATATTTTTTAATTTTACGTTATTGAGACATAAATTTTGAAACGCCATTAATAATTTGTGAATATACTTTTTGTAATTGAGACTTTCTCAATTCACAAAACCCAAATTGGTCGCAATTTTAGTGTTAAGATAGTCACAGAGGTTGTAATTAGTAGATGTACTTTAGTTAAATCTACGAAAAAAGAAGAGTTGAGAACATGAGTTTACTTATAAAGTAAAATTTGCATGTGCATGTTATATGTTTGGTCTTACGCCATTAAGGTATAAATTATCAATCAACAGTTGGCGATTATTTATTGATACCTCGTATAGACGGCTCAAAATATTTGATTTTGCAACATACTATATGATCAAATATTTATTGACATTCATTAAAAGTTGTTTACCAGTCAAAAGTTTGTCTTTTCATTCTTTTTCTGTTGTTTGAATTTAATGATATTCCTTGTGGGAGCAAAATAATTTCCTATCGATTCATCATGTCACGGGATTGATTTAGGCACAACTTAACATGGGTTTGGATGGGCATTGGCCCAATGTGGGTTCGCATGTGCGTAAGCCTAACACGAGCTCGGATTGGCGTTGGTTCAATATGGGTTCGTATACGCATAAGCCTAATGTAAGTTCGAATGGGAATTAGCCCAATACGGGTTCGCATACGCGTGAACCCAATGCGAGTTCGGATGTGCACCGCCCAACACGGGTTCGGATATGCACCACTCAATGTAGGTTCACACACGCAATACCCCATATTGACTCATGCACAAGCGGTTTTGACGTGAGTTCGTGGATATATTCAAACGCTCGCACTCCCCAATTCGCATGAATCTATGGACAACATGAACACGGTTGGGAGTTGATAAAGCACAACTCTCATTAACCGGAAGTGGCAAAAGTGGACATAAGACGTATAAAGTGGAGCTTGCATCCCAAGGCTGTCATAAGGTATAAAGGTGCAGTTTCACAACCAGATGAGGATATGCAATTTCAAATTAATTGGTGCACTCAAATACATACAAAAATTGACTTGAGCGTCAGAGTATATTTTGCAGGTACCCAACCCTCTCTCATTTGATTTTGAAGGAGTGTTGCTTGAAGATTTATTTATTCTGCATGCGGAGTAAAGTCGAGAACCTGCGGAAGACATTTTTATTATAAGAATTTCTGCTCCAACATTCCTATATAACGTAATTATGACGTCACATTTCAGAATTTTACTTGTATAAAGAGTAAGAGATAGTCATTTTTACCATAAGAACGATCCCTGTGATGTTTGCGCTACAAATTGAAGTGGTTTAGCTGTCTATGAAGCTAATTTTCCCCTTTTAATTTGTCATTGACTTTTGATTTTCATAGCGAATTGATTCAAAGACTGGACTATAAGTCATGCAATTTTCTTACGGGTCCATTTTGCTTGATCGACATCTGTATTTGTTTTGTACTTGGTTGAAATTGCATGATATCTGCTTAGTTTTTGTTATGCTTCTAATTTTGGATGTGAAGATAAATACACAATACCACTCGAATTATAAAACCCGGTAATTTTATATGACATAAAAAAACAAACTTCTATTTCATCAACTCCTATTTCATCCTTACAAAAAACAGACTTCTATTTCATTGTTTTAGATGACAGTATTTCAATTGTTCATTTTGAAACCGCTATGGAATTTCTTTTTTATTTATTTTAATACAAGCAATAACCTAATCTAGACGGGGGAGGGAGGTTTCTCACACACACACATGCTATCAAGGTGCCATAGAGATTCGAACCTGAAACCACTAGTATGCAAGTCAATGCCCTTTTCCATTAGGCTATGGAACTTATATATAACAAGAGAAGGCCACATCAGTCAGCATCAACAAGTTGGCAGTAGGAAGGTGAAAATAAAATCAGTCCATCATCAGCTAAAGCACAAGAATTTTATTTTCTCTTTGCTAAAGCATAGGTAGAGGTACAAGTACAATCGGGCACCACTATTGGAAACAAAAATTACAGTGAGTAGCTTTTTTTTTCCGTGAGAAAAGGGCTTGGGAATGGGAAATCATTTTCACGTTTTCATAAGACTGATTTTTCTGAACCTCATACATTGCAGAGCTATACAGAAATTGCCAAATCAGTGAATGCATATATCTTAATCACATCCTGTACAAGGAACTTTAACCCACAAAGCACGTCGAACAACAAGTATAGCTCCAAAATAGATTTAGAACAAGAAGCTAAAATGTCTACAGCAAGGACGTGCTCGTAGGGTTTGCAAAGAAATGCTCACGGAAAACCAGCTTTGGTTCAGTGAAGCTGCTTCCAAAGAGAGTCCTTAGTATTGGTGGTAGCCCATTGGATGTAGTTTGATGTATCTTCCTCACAGAAATGTGTTTATCCAAAATCAACAACTCCAACAACTTTCTACAGCTCTGTAAGAAATTTAGAAGTTAGCATTAACATTGAAATAGAAAAAGTCAGACATAATTTCTACCATAACAAGAAAAGGCAGACAATATAATAATATATTGGTAGAGAAACTAGTTCATACAACAAAATGTGGGTTGGAATACCTGGGGGTTCAGTACATCCATCCGACGGATAATTTCATCCTAACACAGAAAACAAAGACAGAAGAAGTGAGAATAAACTACATTATCTGTGTAAAGCCTTTCCAATTAAAGCTATTTGTTCACGCCTGATATGCCCAATCTGACCCAAAAAGCTCCCTAAATCCCCTACAGTACAACCAACTGTGGCAGGTCTAGTCAACACATATCCATTGATGTTCCATTTGTATACAGATGCAGAATGACAATCATCCATAACGAGAAAAACAAACATAATGGCAAAACTTTAATGAGAAGGAATCATCTTTTGCTATAACTATGAATAACCCTAATTAGCATATTTTGCTGGCTGACTGAGCAGAACAATGAAACTCATAGGTAAATCAATAAGCAGACCAACACGAATGTTGAGATAATCAAGAGGAAAGCAGCCTCAACAACAATTTTATAACCAATGTGTTTATCTTGTAAGTAAAAATAATATTAACAGTAAAGGAAGCAAAGGGAACCTTACTGCTGCATCCAGGGCTCACTAGCAATGCCTGGTGAGTACGAAAATTAAAGCAATGTGCAAGTAGAAAAGTTTCAGCAAGATAATCGTAAGATTGAAATATCTATATTGACATTGCTAGTTACTTCAGATTTGAAGCTTCCGCAACATTTGATTTATGGGAGGCAAAGGTGACATAAGGTAGCAAAAGAAATGTTTTGCTGGCCATGAATAGAATTATATAAACCCAAAGGATGCAAAGTACCTCTAATATCCCTGGATTTTGCATCACAATTCCAAGAACACGTCGCCTGAGTCCCTTGTAGATAATCTTGTTAATGGTCCCATCACCATTTATCCATGGTAATATTGGCACACATAGTTTACCCGAAGAGGATTTAGAAGATTCACCCTCACCATCCCCTCTAGGTGAAACTTCTATGCCTTCCATACAGCCTTCCAGCACACTGCTAGTCTGTTTTTCATATGAGAGCTCACAAACCTCTTCAGGGAAATTAAGAAATGTCACTTTATGAACATCATCAACATTCATATTTATATCCCCCTGTAAATTACCACAACCACTATCACAATTTTTTGGATGGAGGATCAAATCGCCACCATTGCCTCTTTGTGGTTTTCTCCCAGAAGGTTGTTCAAGTTTTTGACAAATCCCTGGCACTGAAGTCATAAAATACTTGCCACGATACAAAGAATCAACAACACGAATGGAGTCATAAGCATTGACCTGTGTATAAAGCAGCAATGTTTAGCTGTAATCATCAGATTTGATTGAAGTATTGAAATCACACGCTTTAACTTCTTGAGATCCAAATTTAAGCAAAATAATGCTAATCCTAATTTCTAAAGCCAAAACTCTGCTAAGTCATTTTGAAACAGTTCTTTTAATGTCTGGCACCTCCGCTTAAAAAGTGACAACTGCCTTCAGGTTGATACCTCAACAAAAAGAAAACCATCTCTCCACTGTTAATCAAATCCTAAATCAAAGAATTCCTAATTGTACTTTAATTTGGCACACAACTTTAAGGTTATTGAAGCTGAGGACAACACAAAGTTAGAAATTGGAATATAAAATAGTTGTTGTCCCACATCCTAACAACCTAAACTTTTAGAAATGGTGGCAAATCAAATGAATTTATCATGGTATCAGAGCAGGAGTAGTAGAAAGAGGCCCACATGTGAGGGGGATTGTCAGAACATACAATACACATACAAATCAACATGCACACATGGTGAAAAACCAACAAACTTTATCAATGAGAAATTATTCTCAGATTGCTAAATCATTAGGAAACTAACCTTTAAGACTCGTTCAAATGTTTGAAGCACGTCAATGATAAACTCAGTCATCTTTTCTCCTAAAAGGAACATCAAGAGATAATCAATACTAATGCATGCATGAGAGTGCGCACACACTACAGATACAAATTAACATGCACACATAAAAAAGTCATAAAATCCAAACCTGGGATATTTGTTATTCGGGAAACATCTTCTATGCTCAGTCCTTGGTCTCCAGCCGTCTGAATAGCACTGTAAATGGACCGAAAGACCTCGGGATGGATGGGACTTGATTGATTTTGAAAAGAACATGATGGCAGCAAATGTTCAGCATACCACACCATACCTTCCCAAGGCGAGTTGCTACAATTCTCTAATACATAGACATTGCTGCTTGAATCAAGGATTTCTTTCATATGGTGATAATGAGATAAAATATTCTGACCACAAGTACTATCGAACTGATAACTCCCACCAATTTTTTTTTCACAAGGAGTATTGTTCGTGAACAAATCTACAGCGTCGGCTGTAGAAAATGATGCACGATATACAGATACCTTGATACCTGGGAAACCTTTTTCTCGACGGGAAATAATTTCACCTTCTGCTGCCACAAATGATTTTAGCTTTTTAGTCTTATCACCATCTAAAAATTCATTGCTGTCAATTTTACGTTTTGAGCTTCTCAAATCTTCAGCCTCTCCCATGCCTTCATCTGGCAAGCATGGGGAAATTGACAGTTCACCTGAAGAAACTAGAGCAAACAAATGGAATATGTCCCCACACTGTAAATCTGCAGAGAGATCAATCCCCCCTTCCATAAGATCTTTATCTCTTTCACGGAGCCAATGAGCGAATTTAGTAGCTCTCTTCCCAGAATTAGTAGGAAATGGTGACATGGAAATATTATGCAAGAACTGTTGTGAGAGAGAAAAGTGTTGACTGTCATTTCCCCCTACCTGCCAAATGAAATTTCATCAGGAATGAAACGTATACAACTCATAAATTAGAAAAACAGGAATATACAAACATAGAGACAGTTTGATAGTTTGATATAAAACAATAGGAATGAAACTATTATGGAAAATAGAAAGGAAATTTTTTAGATCTTCATGTTCACTTCCCTATTACTACAAGACTAACATAAGCATGTAAAATTAACAAAACTCAAGGATTTACCATGATTTTTCTATCTCTAAGATAGTTGAAAGCTGCAAATAGATCACACTCTGAGTAACGCCGTAGAATTTCTGCGAGCAGATTCGGCACCTCTGGTGCTGTTGAGATACTCAAGAAGACAAGCTTAAACAGCTCTACAGCATTAGAAACAGCCAAAGATTTGTAGACTTGTGTACTAACATTGACTCCGTGCAAAAGCTTAAAAAACTTCTCATTAAGGTGTTGACAGCATGACCTTCGTGCAGAAATTTTCAATCCTCTTCCACTATGGTTCTGAACATCCTCATATGGAGTAGTTGATGCAAATAATTCAGATTCCTGCGGATCCTGAAGGTAGGTAAATGGTATTCAGTGAACTAGACCTGCTTCCAAGTGACAATAAAGTTGCAGATGATATACAGATATTTGGATACTAAGAAGGAAAACAAGGAAGAGAAACCGATCAAATAAGATACAATACCATTGCAAGTGGATATCAAAGCACACGAACACAAATAATTTATATATATATATACATAAAGAGAGAGAGAGAGAGAGAGAGAGAGAGAGAGAGAGAGAGAGAGAGAGAGAGAGAGAGAGAGAGAGAGAATTAGTCAAACACATGGCTCATTCAGCAACCTAATCACGCTCCACTAAAATCTATTTCAGATATGACAAGGCAACGTTAAGATTTATAAAATCTAAGGTGTTGGGATTCGATAATTACATATTCTTCAGCATTTGTGTTAAGATCTGACCAGTCCTGACAGGTAGATCCAACTCGTTTTGAGGCATCCAATTTAGCCATCCTCTTGTAGTGAAGTACCTCCTCAAGGGCTCTTTTAATGTTATTGTCATCAAAATCATCCCATGGTTCTTCCTGAACACCTGTCCCTTGATTATGATTACTGAGATTAGGAAGATTTCTGTCATTATCTTCCCCCGTCGAACCTCGCAAAAGCAGCCTACAATCATCTTTGGTTAGTGAGCTGTTCTGAGTCTTTTCCAGGAACTTTGCATATCGTTCACCGATCACGTTACACAGCCTCATTACAGCTATTCTAAATCTTTTGTTACTTTTGAGTAATGCCATTCGTTTTTGGCAGGTACTAGGAGGTGCTGGAAGGTCAGGAAGTGAAGTCCAATCTATCCTGTGATATTTTGGCCCAAGAGTTGCACGATGTCTTACATATTGGATAATCAATTGCCTGAAAAGATGATACCAATATAAGTGAAATGCAAATAGGTAATTAATACTCAAATGCAAAGAACAAAAGGAATCATATTCTTTTCTTCTTCATGATCAGATAAACCTGATAAAGTTTGTTGAAATACCACTATTCCCAAATGAAGTTGTTAGGAAATGAGCCAACAATTATTTACAGTCTGACATTCCACTCACAAGTGGGCTTTTCTACATCACTACAGACAAATATGTGGGATTCAACCAATATTGGAAGGTTAAAACCATGATAAACTTTGTTAGTTTACCACTATACCTAAAAGCTTAAGCTGTTTGGATGTCAGACAAAAATTACTTAACAATCTATCAAGACCACAAAGAAATCACCAACGCCAATAGAGTATACAGCTTACATGTATTAAATGGAGGAGAAGATATTGAAATCCCCCCTTCAGTCTTAAAAAATTGTGCTCTGTTTCATCTTTCGACCAAAATAATTTTATGTGCAAACATCGATCAATCTCCTAGGCCAACAATAATAGAGAATCATATGCAGGGACCCATAGTTGAAAGATCCAACCATGCCTTTAATCACGATTGACCACACTGCTAGCTTTTATTGTTGGGTCTAGGACATTGACTGACACTTTTAATATATGATCGACTGCTAGCTTCTAATTCATAATAAAAGCATAATTCCACCATGCTTTTAATATACGATTGAATGCATTTCTAGCTTTAACAGATTGTTCTTATGATCAGAAAATGTGTACATATCTGCTTTCTTATTGAGTACAGTGCTAGCTTTTATCAGCTTTTATCTGTAACATATGTAAACGAATGGAACGTCAATGGATATGTGTTGACTAGGACCTGTGTCGGTTGTCCTGTTGGGGGTTTAGGGAGCAAGAGTTTTTGGTGTGTTGTTACTGGGGAAGAGTTATAAAGGAAAAATCTGGAAACAAAGATAATTATGTTTTTAAAAAAAATAAAAAATTGAAGTCTTAGTTTTAAATGCATGTGGAGCAACATGACACAGGAAAAATGGAAAAGGTATAAAAATGAAAGTAGCTGACATGCATCATCTACATCTTCTTCCCTTACCTATCAGCCTCCTCTGTCCACGAAAACCTTCGTTGACGTGTTGACTGCAACTTTTCTTTTTTGTAAGTACGTGTTGACTTCAAGTTTGAAAAACTACATTTGCTAATAATTGAATGGCACCCATCACCATCTTCGTTTGGTTCAGGTTCCTGCCCAGTTTCTAAATGATCAGCCAATTGTTCCAAATGTGTGTCATGCTTATCTGAAGAGGTGACCAAGAGACTTTTTTCTTCAATGAATTGTTTTACAGTGTCAGATAATGTGGCATTCCCCTGCTCTTCCAACTGTGCAGTTACCTCATCAGTTTCTGTGAACTTTACCGACTCTTGTTCAGAAGATCTCTTCCTTTTTCGTGAAACACGTCTACCTTTTTTAGGTTGAACTTCATCCCTTTTATTTTGCAATCCATGAAGACGTTGATGGCGCTTATCATAATACACACGAAGCACCTGCAAGTGACATTACAGGGACAAGCAAACATAAATGATAAAGAAAATATTGATTCAGATCGAAATGTTGATTTTTGCATAACAGGTTATTATTGATACAGTAAGAAAGGGATAAGAAAGAGACGTAAGCAAATCGTAGCAGAATATAACCTGCTCCAAGGTCAAATTGAGATCCTTTGCAATCTTCCCACACTCTTTAAATGAGAGCTTTTCACTTGGATCATCCTTCTCTACTCGCTTTAAGAGCTCATCACGCTGAGCAGCTGTCATAACTCGAATTTTGGTCCATGACCTGTACAGGGACACCTGTGGAAAGAAATACAAATTCAAGGCAGTATTTGTACTCCAATATCAAGGCAATCCTAAGAAATACAAATTCATGTGGACTCCACCCAATAAAGGATACAACCACCAATAACTGGTAAAGGTATTCATGTAGAATTTTAGCAAAAAATAATTGTACTATCTGAACTGAAATATATTTCTTGAAAAGTTAAAAGGTCGAACTCAATCTCCTGGGGTGTGTGCAAGAGAGCCTAGAGTTACAGGCAATAATCCAGTTCAATATATATAATTCAAAAACTGAAAAGGGAAAAACCTTGAAAAAAATAAAAGAAACAGCATACTATCAAATTTATGGTGGGCAAAAAGTTTATAAGAACCCTCTACAAGCAAAAATAAATTAACTACAAATTTAAAGAAGAAAAAAATTCTTATAGTGCACATACCTCATGTACAGCAGATCCAGGAAATGCATGTAAAGCAGCTCTTGGGTCAGCAGCAGCATAACAATATTCTAAAGTTTGCCAATACTCATCAACAGCTTCTCTATTTGAGAGGACAAAATCATGTCTGATTCGTGGGCGAAGATCAACAGATCTAAAACTCAAAGATATTGCATCTTTTGAAAGTGGTTCCTCTATGTAAGGCTTAAACTCCAATGCATGCGTAGAAATGGCATGAGGAACTTTAATTGCATCTTTCAAATGTTCATCACTAACCATTCGAATCAACTGCAACAACAACAAAAATTAGTTATTAACATGCTAACGTAAATCTACAATGTGCAAGCAAACAAGCCTGTTCAACATGTCGCAATGCAAACCCACAAGGTGGACATAAAGGGTTCCACTCTCCAAAACAATGAACAGAAGTGAGGAATCAAAGAATAGGGTTTATGAATGATGAGAGTTAAATACAGATTTCCAGATATTTAATCAAATTTGAACAAGATATGAGGATCTGTTGCACAAGAACCGCAATAAGAGATGCAGAACAATATAACAACTCAAAAATAAGCAATCTGATTATTGTACGCTCTGATTGGGTAATCTCATCCAAAGCTTTTGGCTGAGTCACCTTTTCAACGTGAAAATCACAAGTATCATAATTTCTGGTAGTATTTTCAGCACACTGGCGTCCAAATCAGATTTCTATAGTGGACGATTGCATAAAAGATAAATAACATGTTCTGGACAATGACATTAGTGAGCTGCTTTAATTATTTTAGGGACACAAAACCCCAACAAATTTAAGTTCTACCACCAATCCGTCAATTCCAGTGCATGACCTTTGAAATGCCAAACATTCAGGGCTGATTTATGGGTTTCAATGTGGCAGACATTCTGAATGGCTGATTATACACATATAACGAACCAATTTTGAATGCAACCAAACAATCATACCTTCAATCGCCGTAAAATTTCAATGACCAATGATAGCCTTCCAGTTGCATGGGTATCCATCAGAGACTTGCACTCGTCAGCTGAAAGGTCAGAAAGACACAAACCCCTCTTACACTTCTCAAGCATATCATCAAATTTTTTAGTGCAGCCCACAACTTGTAGAAACAGCTCAACTGGAATAGCCTTGATTGCTGCCTCTAGTGAAAACAATTTGCTTCTGCTGTGAGGATTTTTTAGCTCAACGACATCTTTTCCAGATGCTAAAGCATCATCAGATCCTGTTGAACTAGAGAGGAAATCCCACAGGAAACTATGTAGCAGCTTTGCACGAATCATTTTTGCCAGAATAAATCCATTAGCGCGCATGGCTTCTGATCTCATGGCTCGGATATCTGTACCAACATGGTTCTGAGTCCTCTGAACATCTTTCAGTACAGGTACTGATCCACTTTTCTTCCATCGAGATGAGCACTGGCCACGACTTTGAATCTCAAAAGACCTCCATGTATCATGAATTTCAGAAACTAGTTCAGGAGTTAAACTCTGAACAGATGGGTGCAGAACAACTAGAGTGGTACGGCTACGACCACAATTTGTGACAACAGGGACGTTAATATGTATGCACTTGCAGTGCCCTAGTTCCTGAAGTTTCTTTAAAATTCGGTCAATAGTTTTCCTGTCTGTTGTTGTGCACTTGTCCTTCTCCAGACTCACAAGCCACCTATACAGCTCAGCTCTTAAAATAAACTTCTCGTCCTAGACAAGAGAACGAAAATAATAGATTTAGTTGTCAATATACAACAAGTAGATAAAAAAGAAGACCAAGAGAAGTCCTCAAGGTCATGGATGATGACAAGAACCTGTAGCCGCTCAAGTATCCTCTTTTCCCTTCTAGTGCTATCCTCGGTCAAAGACAGACATGGATACCTCGGATCTGATCCAGAACCAAGTGGCTTTAACGCAGCAGGTGGTGTTTCTGGTGAGGCACCATTTATTTCCACTGTGCTCAGTAAACTAAGTTTACTGTCACAAGTAGTATCTTTTGGCTCAAGAAACAACGGTTGGGGATTTCCAGGACAAAGAAGCATATGGCTAGATTCACTATACCGAGGAGATCCACCAGAAGGCTCAGTATTAATGTATCTATTTTTCATGTTTCTGGGACCAGCAGTATCACCTTTCAAAGTTGAACAATCATAGGGTGAACGAGTTTGACTTTGACCTGACCTGTCAAGAGCATCTGAGCTGCCAATGTATAGGTCAGTAATTTTATTTTCATTGGCATTTTCTGATTTATTAAGAAAAGGATTAGCCGACTCAGAATTGTGTTCCACAGATGTCCAAAATCGATATGTCTTGGCTTTTTGGTGCATTTCTGGTTGTATATTCATCCCAAACCTAGACCACATACCAGCAAGCCGGTTACAATTTTTTTTGTTGTTAATTCCAAGCCTCTCCAGAACCTGTTTGTAGAAAATATGAAAATTCTGAGAATTATAATTGAAACACAAACTTTTATGAAAGTATGAAAGTAAACCATGGAAGTAAACAATGACATCAGAAAGTAAACCATGACAAATTTATGGTATCTGAAACTTAGATAGACAATAACTATTTAGAAATGCTCATGCCCCTTTTTAACTAGGTATATTAATTATATTCTTTCTAGGCACTTCCAACATGACTGCATGAGCAGCCAGCTTAGACAGGAGCAAGGCAATTGTACCTCACACCAGTCTTTATTAAAAAAGACCCTCGGCTTTCCCATGCTAAAATAATAACAACGGATTCCATTGCTAACATCAATAATAATGAGTTTGTATTAAACTGAAATGCTTTAAAGAAAATATAGCTGATCAAGAAATTAATGCACACACCTCATTCCTAGTCAAACCTTCTGATCCTGTGGAATCTATCAATTCATAAATTTGTTGCTCAATTGGAAGTTCTACAAGCTGATCAGTGATTTGATATTTCTTTCTCTTTCCGTATTTCACCTGCTGTTCTTCATTACAATGATCATCTACATGTGAAAGACTTTTTGGCTCAAAACTCATTTGAGTAGAATTTTCTGGAAAACGCAGGCAGCACTCAACCTGTCCAAAGTGAAAAGGGGATATCAAGTCAGGACCAACGAACTAACATGATAGGTCCTTGCCCTTGAACAGATTGAACTTAATTATTATTTATTACCCAAAAAAACAGCAACAAAATTTAAGAACATAACAATGAAAAGAACTCTGATCATAATTTATCAGGATTTTAATAAGGAAGGTAATATATATAAAAAATGAACTTATTAGGTTTTCTATTAAACACAAATATTGCAAACAAAAACAAAAGTGAACATAAACATCTAATTCTAAAGCAAGAAAAGAACATCATATTAGAAGAAATATGACTACAAACTTGTACCTTAGATAATTTAACTAGAAAAAAAGGACTGGAAACTAATTTCTAAGATAATTTAAAAAAGAAGAAGAAGAACATAGTGAATCAGTAAAGCAGGAGAATTTGGATATAAAGGAAACGCAATATTGGAAAACACAGTCAAGAAAAACAATTTTGTAAAACAAAAAAATAATAATAATAATAAGAAACCTTCTCATTCACTTTAGCGTCAAACAACTCCACGATACCAGCAGCTTTCAACCTGCGACAAACCTAGCACAGTATGTAGGGAAAAATGCAATGAAAAACAATCAGCATAACTTCGAAAATTGCTGATTCAGAGATGTAAGAGCAAATAGATAGTAATTAAATTTTTACTTTTCTCCAAGCTTTATGCCCTCCAGGAGTTCCACTGTAACCAAGATCTTTCTTAATATCCGAAACAACAAGAACCTTTAAAAACAAAATAACATGAAACAAATTTAGTAAGTGAAGGAAACAAAAATTCAATTGAACTAAATAGATCCATCAAAACTTCTAAGAAACTTCAGTTATGTGACCTTTCCATTGGCTTCTTCAAGTTTATCACAGACTGCCTTCATTTCTGGCAGATAGTCCTTTACAAGCACATCCTCTTTAACAAATTTTCCAGCAAACCCATCTCCACTTGCAGGACTTTCATTTCCATTTCCAAAACTCTCCTTAGTCTGTTCTTCCTTGGTGATCTCAATCTTCTGTTGAGAGCCTAAATGCTTCCCATGACGATACAAGTATAACATATTGGTAGTCACAAATGGACTGTCACCAGCTTCTTTTGTCTTTAATAGTGCAGATTGCTTCACAATTAACCCTTGGCATTCAAGGCTCTTCACTGCATAATGAAAGTTTCTCCCTTCAATGCCAAGTTCCTTAGCAAGCTGACTTTGTGTAATTCCATTTGTCCTGTGATAACCCAATTTGTTAATGAGCCATTACTCACCAAATGAACCGACAAAACTCTTCTCTCCCCATTACTCCCAAAGTTTACTTGCAATCACTCAACATTTTTCTACAAGAGAGAGGGAGGAACCCCCAAAACCACATAACCACTGCTTCCGCCTTTATACCATCATTTGACCTTCCATCTTAGTCTAACATATTCCTCTCATGTATATATAAAAAATTTCTAGCTGGATTATTAACAGTTCTCGACCCACAATACAATGAACTAAAGTGTACATTAAAGATTAAAAATTTAAACCAACTCCATTCATGGCTCACTAAACCAATCCAACACCGAAAATTGAAACTGAGAAAACACAAACAAATTAACAACTTAGCACTCCCATATAGATACATATATACACAAGTTACACAATTGACCAAAACCGCCATATAAAAACATACATACACTATCACATTCCCAATTTTACACATGCATATCTGGCATGCTTATATTTAAAAGCAATAGAAAACTGCGAATGCATGCAAAATTAGATTCTGAACAAAGAGAACCTAGCCATGACGACGCAGTTGATAGCTCACATACATACATACATACATCTACACAATAAATCAAAACCGCCAAAACAATCACATATACACAATCGAATCACCAATTTTACGCATACGTATTCCGACATACTTATATACAAAAACCATTATAAAAGAATGAGAATGAACACAAAACCAGATTTTGAACAAAAGATAGAACCTAGCCGTCACGAGGCGTTCGAGAGCCATCCGCTGAATCTTAGACAAGCTGGCATTGGCGGAGCGGACATTGTAGAGGCCCATGAAGTTGTCCCTGAGACCCTCGTCCGCCACGAGCTTCAGGTTGAGCTTCTCGGCGTCTTCGAAGGACAAAATGGAAGGGTCTGCCGGACCATACGGTGCGTTTTTGGCGTCGAACATGAGAGTTGGGACAGAGCGAAGGGCGTCCCATAGGGCTTGCTTGAGGTGAGGAGAGAGGTCGAGGTTGGAGGAGGAGAGAGAAAGGTCGAGTCTGGGCCAGAGGGCCTGGAGAGAGAGACCGTTTTGGAGCTCCGAGCAGATTTCTGCTAAGGCTGAGTTTAGAATTGAGTCCATGGAGAAAGCATCTGTGGATTTTTTTTTTCTTTTTTTCTGGTCAGTGTTTGTTTAGAGGGAAAATCTTCGGTTCGGTTCCGGAATGAAAGACGAAGAAGAAGAAGAAGCGAGGTAATTTCAGGCGGGTACCACCAAACGAAGCTTGTTGACCCGCCAAGCTGTAAAATATTCCGGGTCGGGCCAACCCGATTCTGGACATGCTCCGACTTTATCGGTTCTAGGGGTGAGTGTGAGCTTGATTGATTAAGGGCTCGTTTGGGAGTGCTTCTGGAAGGGCTAAAAGCGTTTTCTGCCAACCGAAAACGCTTCTGACAGCGTTTAGCATAAAAGTTTAGAAGTGCTTCTAGGCCATATAAGCACTTTCTAGAGAAACACCTATCATGTGCTTCTTCATGAAGCACTCTTAAGTGCTTTTTCAGGAAGCACTTTGATTTTTTATGAAATTTTCAACAACTACATAATAAAAACACTTTTGTTAGAAGTGCTTTCTAAAGAAGCAATCATAAATGAGCCCTAAGTGACACATTAATTAATATGATTAGAGTGGGTGTGGTTCAAATTGGTTCCCTTTCATTCTAAAACTACCCCCGAATTAATTATTATAGATCAATTTAGTTCGATTTGATTTTGATAAAAAAAAATTATTGACGAACCAAACCAACTTTGTTAGCCTAAACTATTTGATTTTGGTTCAATTTCGATTTAGTTTGGTTTGTGCAATTTGGGCCTAAGCCCTTTTTTTGCATTTTCTCAACTTTGTTAGCCTAAATGCAACAAAATATTTCATAATTTGCTACCTATTTTTTTATTTTCTAGCACATCAAACCATTGTAAAATATTATTAAGGCTACAATTCAAAGACCTATAACTTTAAAGAACCATCAAATTTTAAAATAAACATCTATATAGTTATTATCCAATAAGAAAATTACACAAGTAAACAAAATAAAAAGTAAAATAAATAGACAAAAGGACAGTTCGGTTTGTAAAAGTTCAAAACCGCAATTGAATTGATCCATTACGGTATGATTTGTTTTTAGACCGTTTAACTTTTTATTGGCCAAAACCAAATTTAAACTATCCATTGCAATTCAAATCAATTAATTTAGTTGGTTTAGTCGAATTAACGTCCATATCTAAATATAATGGTTCAAACGGCTTAAGACAATATCTCTTTATAAGCTCTTGAAACGTCGAAAACCCAGGAAACATGTGGTTGAGGATTGTACAAATTTTGTTATAAAAAAATGCTGAAAAAAGATTGTCTTATAATTCCTTAATAAGACGGTGATCTTTATCATACTTTAGCAATTCATTTAAAATCTTAAACCAAACTTATTAGCATTGAATACTAATTCAATTTGTTTTATTAGCGTTGAATCAAAATCTGAATTGTTTATTAATTGTTCCAATCGGGTCACTTTCGAGTTTATTTTAAGTAATTATGATTATGAACCTTAATGATCCACTCATTTTGTGATGGGCTTGATTTGATTTCTCTCTTCATGTTATCTTCTTGTGGGGGCGGGTACTATTTGTCCTTGTGATACAGAGTGCGTCATCTACACACACTCACACACTGTATTTTCTCACAGCCCACAGGACAATCAACAACGAATTCAATGAAGTAAAAAGTTGCGTGAAGTAAAACGAGGAGGCGACAATCGAGAGAGAAGAGAGAGAGAGAGCAACTCTGGCTCTGGTTCTCTGGCTTGGCTGTCAATCAAATCTCATGTACAGAAGATCTGCTCCATGTTTCTCTCATGATTTCTGGCCTGCCGGCACAGCAGCACTTTCGTAAATAAGTAAATTCTGTTCCTTTATATTACTTTCTCCATAAAATTTCTTGCCGTTTTGTTTTTTTTTTCTCCAGAATATTGGCTCTCTCTCTCTTTCTTCCCCAATATGTTCCATTTTAGAGTTTCATTTCCTTTTGCACCTTGTAGACTTTTCTGGGTTGTCTGGGTTAATGGGTATGTTTTAATCCTTGTTCATTTTAGTTATGCTTCTTTGTTTCTCTCTGGGTGACTCCGTCTGTATGTTAATTATGGAAAATCCTCACTTTCAACATATGTTTATCAGAAAACACTGCCTTGTTACCAACTTGGATATTGCTATTTTAGGGTATGGGGAGTCCTTGATTTTATTGTTTTCTGCAAAGTTTAGAATCAATACAAAGTTGTTCTCTGCAAGTAAAGTTTGTTCATCTGGTTTTTATTGACTAATTTTGTTTTTGTTTTTGTTTTTTCCTTTTTTGTGCCTCTGCTGTTTTTCTTCTGAAAGACTGACTATTCTTTGGCATTGACTGGGTTTCTGGGGTCTTTTATTGTTGAGATTCTTTTCCACTTAAAAATTAAAAATCAAAACTTTGAATAGGTTGGTTCAGAAAACACAGAAGGGAAAGGTTCCTTTTCTAGGTAAAAGGGGTATTTGCTTTTAGGTCATTAAAAACCCATGTCCGATTTTTTTTTCTACTTGGTAAGTTGTCTGTGGTGCAGACATATCCTCATTCTTGTGTTTGGTTCCAAAGAATACAGAGGAAAATAAAAGAATAGGAAAATTCACCTCTATCTTGCTAAAACTAAAAGGTAATTCAATTGTTGATTGGCAACAGTTGAATTGTGGCTTACCTATACGTTGGTTCCAGATTCTGGCAAACAAGGTTTGAAACTTTACTTTCTGCTTTACCCTACAATTTCCTGCTAATTCAGTCATGGCCGTTCATTGTTTTTTTTTTTTAATATGTAAAAAGTATTTGAAGTTACATTAAACAAATGGGTACCCATTAGATTTCATCTTCTGTAAAGTTTGTTGCTTGGTTTGTTCCATTTCATTTTCCTCATACATGCTGTTTCTGATGCAGGACAAGAACTGTTCTTGGCTGAAGTCAAATTAGAATGGAAGGTAGTATATTTACAGGCATAGGAAATGGAACCCAACTAGATACCAAGGTTGTGCAGACATTTCAGAAGAGCTTTGTGCAAGTGCAAGATATTTTGGATCAGAACAGATTGCTAATCAATGAGATTAACCAAAACCATGAGTCCAAGATCCCTGATAACCTCAGCCGGAATGTTGGCTTAATTAGAGAGCTTAACAGCAACATTAGAAGGGTCGTAGATCTCTATGCTGATCTCTCCAGCTCTTTTTCCAGGTCAATGGAAGCTTCATCAGAAGCTGAATCAGGTGGGACTTTGAAATCTGATGGAAAATCTAGCGAGAAGAGAATTAGATCCGGGTAATTGTTCAAAAATTGGCTTTGTTATAGTTATAGATTCTGCACTCTTCATTACTGAATAAGAAAAAGTTTGTACCACCAGAGGGAAGAACTTGATGAGCTTGTGTTTCTCTTCTGTATCAATTATATCTATTTGAGGCTCTGTGCAACAGATTCACTGCCACAAACTTTCATGAAATATCTCTATAAAAATTTAGCGCTGTAGCTTTCAGTTTCAACACTGGATCTGCTAGATTCAATTGTGCATGCTTTTCTGTTTAGGATTTCATAGTTAATCCTATAAAGATCATTTAGATTTTGGTTGGCAAGTGGTGGATGCATTCATCAATTATTTTTAGGAAGGAGAAGAATAAGAAAATAAAAGGAAAAGAAAGTGTTGGATGTATCACTTTTTTCATGTATTTAACCTGTCCATGAGTGACTTTCAAGTGTTTACAAGTGCAGTGGTGATATTCATTAATCTACCCAAGCTTAAATGCTATCAGTTTGAAATTTCTGTTCAGAGATCACAGCTTTCTACTTGTAGACTCCCTAAAAGCTGAAATTTGATTTGGTTTTTTTATCTTTTCTCATTGGTTTTCATAATCATTTTTCTGATATATTATCTGCTTCTGATGGGAACTTTAGCTACCCACTTTATTCTTTTCCCATTTTTGTCAAAAAGATATTCTTATGGTGCCCCTCCCCTCCCTAGATCAGGATTACAGTGGAGGATTGGTATATACTGTTTGCTGCCCATATAGCCAAGTTTTGTATGTTTAGAAGCTCCTGTGCTTGTTGATCTTACTTCTCCAATGACCTTGACATAGGGGGCTTTTGGGTTTAAGATGCTTTATTAAAATTGGAGAAAGCAGCTCTGGATTAAAAATAATAATAACTAGATATGAAAAAAGGGAAATGATTTTGGTTTTAGAACTAACACCACCAATGCAGATCTCGTGTAGTATAAATGATTGTTGTTTTGAACTTTGTCTTGTTGCTTAGTTTTACAAGAAAGCACTTAAAGGGACAGAAAGTTGATCAAACAGTAAGAAAGAGTAGGGCCCAGCTGTTCATTCTTTTTTTAGGTGGAATGGAACTGGTTGAAACTCAGGCTATCCTTTGCTTAGGTTATTCTCTTATCCTTTTTAAAGTTTTCACTTTGTATCTTCCCTTTTAATTTCTCTCTCTCTCTCTCTCTCTCTCTCATGCGGTAGATGATTGCTATGTAGGTTTTGGCATAGTTTCTGAACACTTTTTGGCTTTGGTAACAATCCATTCATTGATATAAGCTTACAATGAAGTGATGCAAATATCTGATTTTCCCAAAGCATTGTTGAGGAAGATACATGTGGGGTTGGGGTTGGTTCATGTATGATGTTCCTCCTAATGGATGGTAAATGATTTTAGTCTGAGCTCAGTGGCCCAGATAAAAGTTTAATGGTGGTTAAGGACCCTCACTTAAATTTGTCAGTTCTCATTTACAATCAAATCAAGGCCAGCACAAAAGACCCCATGTGGTTGAGACAATTGATTGCTATAATCAGAGCTTGAATTTTGAAGGTTTGACAAATAAAAGTGGTTACTAGAAAAGGAGAGAGTTCAATTTGTAGTAAACATGCGGTTGAGATTCAAGTTCCAGTCTCTCTCCAATAATATCTCCTAAAATAAAATTGTACCCATCAAATGGAAAAGGTACAGTTGATTTTCAAACCAAAGATTGATCTTTGAGCCAAAAACAAAACCCAAATTAGGGAATAGCAAGGACTTTTGGAAATGTAAGATTGTGCCCCAACATGGAGAGCTATGAGTCAGAACAATGTTCACCAACTCGTTTAAAGTAATCTTGTTCATATATATGGAAAAAGGTTTTTGAATATAAGTTTGAAATGTTTTATTAAAGAAGTCATCAACATGGAGAGCTATGAGTCAGAACAATGTTCACCAACTCGTTTAAAGTAATCTTATTCATATATATTGAAAAAGGTTTTTGAATATAAGTTTTAAATGTTTTATTAAAGAAGTCATATAATCTCTTTGATTGTAGATGCATGCGGGTCTCATTATGAGACTCATATACACCAACGATTATAAAATGTTAATGTGTTCTCTCAAGTGACCACGACTGACATGATACCTAAATCTCATATAAATTGCCATATACACCCTCGAATTAGGATCTCAATCAAAAAGTCAGCCAATTTAACAACTGAATTAATTAAAATGGCAAATTTAGACCTTGCTATTGAGCCGTGTGAATTTCATCCAATTTTACGTTACCTACAAGAGTAAACTTGTAATTTCGAGTAAAATAAATAATTAATAATTAATAAGAAAACTAGAATAACATTTAAATAAATAAATAAAAGAAAAACCAGCCCCATCCAGCAAGAAGCTAGATTGAAGTTTTGTCTGTACCATATACCTTGGCTGCCTCCCCACACCGTCCAAATGAAAATTAAAATGAACCCAAATTTTCCACCCCTGTTGTATTTTTTGCAGACCTGGTTTTTTCAATGAAATTTCTAAAGGTTTCGAACAAAAATCAAAATAATGATAGCTGGATTTTTTGTTTTGGTGGTGGTGGGCTTGATGGATCTGTGCATGAATGCTAGTTGGGAGTGGATTTTATTATATCTATCTCTCTGTAGAGAGAGACTAAACGGTCTGCGTGTGTTTAGAAATTGAGAGAGAGAGAGAGCGAGAGAGATGAGGACGAGGACGAAGAAGATGGTGATGGCGATGATGGATCCGGGTAGGAGTGGTGACTAGGAGCGTGGTATGTTTTAAAATATTCTATTTATAGTGTATAGCCGCGCGGCTATAGTTTTTTAAAATTTTCTATAGAGTAAAGCCGCGCGGCTATACTTTGGGTAAGGGTTTTCAGTTGTTTCTTTTGAATTTTTTAAAATTATTTAAATATTTACTTTTTAACAACTTATTTTCAAAAATAAAATAGTAAGTCATGTGCCAAGCATGTGACTTTTAAAATAGAATAGTGAATGAAATTTGAAAAAGTTGACGGTAAGGGTTACATTGGCTATTTTATATAAGTTCATGTGTTAAATTGACTGAAAAGTTAGTTTAAGGGGTTAAGTTCGATTAGGGTAATAATTGAAGGGGTAAAATGGCTGAAAATGCTATTGGAAATGCATTGAAAAGATCCATGGTGTATAAGCAACACTTGAGAATCCAAAAGTCACATTCAACTAGCACTTTTGGATGAGGCATTGAGTTGTTTCAAATGGTATCACAGCTCAACACTTACACATCGACCCGCGCATGAAGATGATGTATTTGCCATGGTGTGCAGGTCTTCTTATATGAACGGACAAATCTTCTACCACTTTGTTATTTAAACATAGGAGCGCACCCATGTAAAACATTTGTGAATAAGAAAAATGAAAATAGACAAATTGATTATTGAAGTTGCTGTTCTGATTTCTCCATCAATCTGTTCAAGCATTCTTTCCAATCTGAAACCTTCTCATCTCCATTGACCACCTATTATCACACAATGCCATGAAGATTCATTACTCTCTTATCAAGAAGGGAAAAAGGAAAGATCAAAATAAATCAACAAGGGATCACTCCAAATTTACAATATTACATCTTTTTTCCACTGCAAAATGTCTTCATTTTTTATATACCTCAAATACGAAGCCTTTCTCGGGGACTGCATCAACTGCTTCCACACAAATAAAGGCAGCATCCTCCTTGCTAAGAGTTCTTTTTGCTGAACTACCCTATAAACAACAACATCAAAATGAGACATGAATTTTTTCCCAAATGATATGAACAGATCAAGCATACTTTCGACATGAGTTTTTCTTTTTTGGATTTTACTCCTAAAACTAAACCAGAAAGGTAAAACAATTTGGCATTGAATAGTACCTGTTCAAAGCTAAAACCTTGAGTTCCACCAGGAGAATTTTGTAACGAGCCAGCCCGGATCATGGTGTAAGGGATTCCTGAGGCTACCAGTGTTGATTCATCTTGCTCAGCCAATTTTCTTGCATTGCTTTTCAGGAGAGCTTGAATGCCATTGGCACCTTTGTAAACAGACAACTGCAACCTTATTATTAAGTCACAATAACAAACATTTCCTTTTTCCTAATGTTTCTCCACACAAACACACAAAGAGAGAGGTACCTGAGATAAGAGAATTACATGTTTGACCCCTTTCAAGCTCCCAACAGTAGATAAGAAGCCTTCCTGACAAAAGAGAAAACATTTAAAAGACATCTTTAATGTTTGAGTTTCTAAAGAGGCATCATGTCGAAAACACGAAGGCACCTATCTTTGCTCTGGTGGATTAGAGTTCACGTCACATGTTCGAACATAAATTTCTCAGGTGCAATTTCCCATTTTTTCAGTCCATTGCACCAGATGTAAGTTACATATATGTGAAATGCTGATTTCACTGTAACTATTGTGGAAGGTCTACAATCTCTTCTAGCAGATATAAGGTGCTGAACAGATTTCGATTTCAGTGTAAGTTTGATTTTGTTCAGTTCATTTTCAAAATGGTTTATAACGCTACTGAGAAGCTCAAATTTCACAAAAACCAGCAAGTGGGAGGTCTAGATATTATATATGCATACATTTGGGCATATTACTGTGCAAACTCCTCTTAGAGCTCTCCTTAGGAATGGCTTGTCCCTTGAATCTCCAGCCATTGACTTTGCATACAAAACCACAACACAATCACAACCATGCAGTCAATATTTCTAGCACAAAAATGAAAAGAAGTATGAGAACAGCAAATGCCAGTACAGGAACTAATTACCACCCACCTCAACATAAGTCCCAAATGCTTCAAGCGCAGCCCGCTTATCCTTCACCAGTGCTTTTATTCGAGCTCTTTTGACAATCAATGACAATATTACCATCTACATAGGCTAGATAGCACAAGGCTCAGAATCCATATACCAGAAAGCCAATCAAGAGCAATATAAACAGTACTTAACCGCAAGAAGCAGCTTGATTAAATATTAAGGACCATGTTAAGAAATGTTATCAGAGTGCGTAATAGATCTCTGATCGAGCGCTCTTGCACCGAAGATGAATTGTTCTGTGGAACTGGCATCTTTTCCTCAGATATATTTGCAAGCAACAGTGTCACTTAAAGTGATCTTTGTGTTGTGACAGTTTGAATTTCATCTACCACATCATTTCTTTTCTCAAAATTTAGGTAGATTTAATCAAGTTTTCAATTGCAACATGGGAGATTAATCACAAGTAATATACATCAGAAAAAATAAACAATGCTGGAAAAGCACCTGACCCATCTCACTATCTCCATCAGTTACCAAAACAGCATCCCTGGTTTCTTCTCCTTCTGCACAAGAATATATCACAACCCTTTTATAAAAAAAGCCCAATAAAGCATGACCATAAACATGCATAAAATTGCTATATATGCCATCACATCACCTGGGAATTCATCATCTTCTTCAACATTTGTTCCATCTTTAGGCAGAAGCTCAGGTGCCCCATACCATTTCCTTAACTTGGGACCCCCTTCACATAAATAGAACACACTGATAACTTAGACACAATGCAAACAAAGCAGCCAACTAATAAAGAATTGGGTCCAAAAGAAGAAGAAAAACCCAGTATGTTAGAACAAGATAGAGATGAAAATAAAGATTATTACCTTCAATATAATCAAGAATTTGGTCTGTGAAGCTAACTTTCTTCTTGGCCTTGCATTGAACAAGAGGATGCTTTCGGGTGCTTAAGATGAAACAGCTAGAATACGATGGCTTCTGATAAGGTAAATTGAGTGAAGCCAGTAGAGAGAGAGTTGATGAAGAAGGAAGTACACCCGCCATTGGTTGTCCGTACGTTGTTATGTTTCTCTCATCCAACCGTTTTTTTCAGTTGCCACTAATGCTATAGCCTGTAGAAGATAAGATTAAATGCTTCCATACACAACAACCCCCTTTCTGTATGGGAAAATTAGCCCAATCCCACTTTAACCATAGACCTCGTTGCATTACTTTGTCACACCAATTAAAATTTTATTACAATGTCACCTATACTCTAATTTCATCTATTTTTTCGTTCAAAAATTTGCACGTAATTTACATGTGACCCTTTTGAAGAATAGTTTGATGCTCGAAATCTTATACACTCCTTTTGAAGGATCATGCAAAGCAAATACAACGTTTTGGACGAAAAAATAGATAAAGTCAAGTCGTACATGGAACATTGCAATTTGCAACAAACTTTAACTGAGATGGCCCATTGCTTAAATTTTATTTTTTCAGGTGGCACATTGCAATTAACCTAAAATTTAAGTGACAACGACATGTCGTTTTAACGCCCTCTCCCGTCCTATATCTTTCAACTTTCTATCTAGGGTTTCCTAAACCAAATACCAAAAATAGAAAAAAACTGCAGAGCCCGTTGAACTCCAATCGAAGCGGCGCCCACCATGGCTACTCAAATGAGCAAAAAGCGAAAGGTCTTGCCACCGATCAAACACGCCCTAATGTAAATTTCTGACGTTTTCAACTTGTTTGACAGAATATATCTTGGCAATTAATTCATTTTGTATATTATTACAGTTTGTGACGGAGTGTTCTTTGCGGAGCTGAACGAGGTGTTGACCAGAGAGCTCGCAGAAGATGGGTACTCTGGCGTTGAAGTTAGGGTTACGCCAGTGCGGACCGAGATCATTATTAGAGCCACCCGGACTCAAAACGTCCTCGGTAACTTCTTAGACCCTGTTTGGTTGATGGGTAGTATTT
Organism: Prunus avium; assembly: GCF_965620075.1. NCBI lineage: Eukaryota > Viridiplantae > Streptophyta > Magnoliopsida > Rosales > Rosaceae > Prunus > Prunus avium. Next base: position 3,241,157 of record NC_142286.1, read on the forward strand.
GGGATTGTATTTTAGGTTGATTTATGTGTTTTGAGCTTACATTGTGGATTTACAGCACATAAGTAGCTTAAAGTTAGTAACTTTGATTTTGATTCTAGTGTTTGTCTCTGTTCAATGCTTGGTTCAGTTGAAGATGTGACTTTGAGAAAACATTGAAATTAAATCATTGTCCTTTACTAGTTTGTTTGTTAATTACGTGATTCAGAAAGAAAGATGTTTACTTTAATAATATAATATATTCAATTTATACATGGAAATTGACATTCTTATATTTTCAGAGAAATTTGGAGAAAAGGGATACTTGCTTAGCTTGTAACTTGAGATGAATTTTATAACTTGTGTCGTTAAATTCGCATTGCCTGATTACACTTTTTTATTGATGGGTTTAGGTGAGAAGGGAAGAAGAATTAGAGAACTGACATCTGTTGTTCAGAAGCGTTTTAAGTTTCCGGAGAACAGTGTTGAGCTTTATGCAGAGAAAGTCAACAACCGAGGGCTTTGTGCCATTGCTCAAGCAGAGTCTTTGCGTTACAAACTTCTAGGAGGGCTTGCTGTTCGGAGGTATGCTGAAAACTGACTAGATCTCTTTTCTTTTTGATTGTGAGTTAAGAGGATTCTCAATGGATCATTCTCTTTGATTCAATATTTGGTTCTTGGAGTTTGGAGTTGTGGTCTGCAACATCTCATTATATGTTATGCATTGTCCTAACACTTTCTAAAGAGAATGATCCAACTGTTTTGATAGCACTTAGTAATGAAAGTTGTTTTCTTTACAATGATGTATGACTAATGGTCTTGAGATGCTTTGTATAGGTTAGTCTTTGTTAAAGGAAATGCAATAGTTTGTCCAATCCTGTTTCTAGTAAATATCAATAGCATTCGGTTTTATCTCCCTTTACTCACACTAATGGTTAACGGGATCCTCAAGAATGCTTAAATTGCGTTGGAGTTTTGTTAGTCTGTTTGAACTATTAATAGTTCTTGGAGTTCGGGAACTCCTACATTTCATAACATTCCTGTGTTATCCAAATATAGCAAACTAGTCACTGAAGGTCAGTGTGATTGAGGGAATAAAATTAAGTAAAAAGATTTGACTTATTAAATTTAAATCATGATTGAGTGTGACATTTGCTGGTCCTTTTGGGATGATAGGGTTTGCGGTCTCCAGCATCTCATTATATCTTGTGCCTACACATGCATACACACACCAACTAACACTCATGCGCACCTGCACACATGCACACTCAAATACACACTCACACATAAACCAGTTTTATCAGCAATGGCATTCAGTAATAACTTATATCTCCTTTACTCACAATAATGGGTTAAGAGGATCCTCAAGAATGCTTACATTGATTGTTGGAGTTTTGTTAGTCTGTTTGAACTGTTAATAGTTCTTGGAGTTCGGGAACTCCTACATTTCAGAGAGACGGGTCAGTGGCCCACTACTAGCAACACCGATATTGTCCCCAACTTAACCACCAACTAACACTCATGCACACCTGCACACATGCACACTCAAATACACACTCACACATAAACCAGTTTTATCAGCAATAGCATTCAGTAATAACTTATATCTCCTTTACCCACAATAATGGGTTAAGAGGATCCTCAAGAATGCTTACATTGATTGTTGGAGTTTTGTTAGTCTGTTTGAACTGTTAATAGTTCTTGGAGTTCGGGAACTCCTACATTTCAGAGAGATGGGTCAGTGGCCCACTACTAGCAACACCGATATTGTCCCCAACTTAACCACCTACAAAGCCCAGTAGGTGTGAGGTTTTATCACAAAAGGCCTTGGTTATATTAGTAGTGGAACCATTCATTATTATTGTATTTTGTTTAGTCAAGTTTCCGATGTGGGACTTATATTCTTCAACAAATAGTTCTTGGAGTTCGGGAACTCCTACATTTCATAACATTCATGAGTTATCCAAATATAGCAATCTAGTCACTGAACGTTAGTGTGATTGAGGAATGAAATTAAGTAAAAGGATTTGACTAATTAAATTTCATTCATGATTGATTGTGACATTGTACTGGTCCTTTTGGGATGATAGGGTTTGTGGTCTCCAGCATCTCATTATATCTTAAGCGTGTGCAATCATGTGCACCTGCACACACTCAAATGCACTCACTCAGAAATCAGTTTTATCAGCAATAGCATTCAGTAATGACTTATAAATCCCTTTACTCACAATAATGGGTTAAGAGGATCCTCAAGAATGCTTACATTGATTGCTGGAGTTTTGTTAGTCTGTTTGAACTGTTAATAGTTCTTGGAGTTCGGGAACTCCTACATTTCAGAACATTTCTGTGTTATCCAAACCTAATATGCTAATCGGTGAATGTCAGTGTGAGTGAAGAAATTAAATGAAGTAAAACTATTTTACGATAAGTACATCCACGTTACCTAGATACTTTCTATCTAAAGAAGATTATCCCACTATTTTGATAGGACTTAGTAGTGGAAGTTTATTGTCTTTGCAATGCTGTATGATTGTTGATTTGGAGATTCTTCATGTAGGTTAATCTTTGACAAAGGAAATGCATTACATGTCTAATATATATCAATTTTATTAGCATTAGCATTCGGTTTTATCGCCCTTTACTCACCATAATGGGTTAAGAGGATCCTCAAGAATGCTTACATCACATGTTTGGAGTTTTGTTAGTCTGTTTGAACTGTTAATGGTTCTTGGAGTTCGGGAACTCCTACATTTGTTTGAACAACTCCTTTATTGTGTAACCATTATGCTTTAGTATTACATCCCTTTTACCTTCTTTTGTTAGGGCATGCTATGGTGTTCTTAGATTTGTCATGGAGAGTGGAGCAAAGGGATGTGAGGTACGAACAAAAGCTGTTCTTTTCACTTGACCTTATTAGTTTGCGCCAACATAGTAAAATGAATTTCTACTTTACAACATGCAGGTCATTGTCAGTGGTAAACTCAGGGCTCAGCGTGCCAAGTCTATGAAGTTCAAGGACGGATACATGATATCCTCTGGCCAGCCTGTTAATGAATACATTGACTCTGCTGTGCGCCATGTGCTTCTTAGACAGGTTAGCTCAATCATTCTGCCACTGGTTGAGATTTTTTGTAGGCAGTGTGCCTGAGTGTTGTACTCATCTGTGATCTACATTTCTTAAACCTTTATGATTTTTCAGGGTGTTGGGATTAAGGTCAAAATCATGCTTGATTGGGATCCCAAGGGTAAGCAAGGCCCCACAACACCCCTACCGGATCTGGTCACCATCCACCAACCCAAAGAGGAAGGGGACTACATCAGGCCCCCAGTTGTGGCAGCAGCTGAAATACCAGTCCTTGCTGCTTAGAATTCTTCGTTCGTGCAATTGGAGCATTAGGTTTGGCACTGTTAGGGTCCAGAGTCCAAAATATTATCAGATACCCCTTCGACTTAGTACCCCTATTAGAATATGGGATTTTGTCTTTCTGTGTTGCTATCTGTTTAGATGGATAGGATTTTCATTTTCACAAAATGAAATTGAAAGTCAAAAGGAATTTATTTGCTTTTTGTTCCTCATGCTACCCCCTTGATATGAACTTGTCCACCGGAATTGGGGTTTTGGAATCTTCATCTTATGGGACTCAACTGAAGTAGGGCAAAATGCCTTGGATTCTAAACATATCATTTCCCATTCTTGTAGAATTCTATGGTGAGGTGCCCTATTTCTTAATTGTTGGATCAAATTGGTTAGTTGTTGGATCAAATCGGTTAGTTTGATCCAACGGTTAAGAGAAAGAAGGGTCTTAAATAATTCCCTCAACGACTCCTCACTATTGAATGGCATTTGGGCTGCATCTTCTGTGTGGCCTTTTTGCTTCCTTTTGAGTTTTTCTATTGTTGCACTTTTCAGGCCCAAAGAAAGGGCGTGGCCTTCTTCAAATTTTAACAAACAAAAGTACGAGTTGAATAACTTCGACCAAGGTTTTGTCTAATGATCTATTTATAGGAATATGTCTGAATATAATTTTAGTTGACAAAGGTCCTTTGTCAAAGAATTAGATAAGTGATGGATAAAATTGTAATTTTATTATTTTTGACGAGGCAATAATTCCTTTTGATTCCCTTTTATCAACCAAACGATCATAAGGTTCAAGTAGGGGTGGTGGGTCGTTGACCTTAATCTGACTTTATTTAATTTTATTCCCCTTTATGAATATTTCTATAAGAAACTTGAAATCTTTAAAAAAAAAAAAAAAAATACTCGTATATTATTTATAGAATAATAGTATCTCATTTACACAAACTCCTAATGATTTCCTTAAAAAAAGACCAAGTGCTACAATTACACAACCTATCATATCATACATATTGATAAAATACAAATTTGGATTTATTTTCTTCATATAATCTATATATATAAAGCAAAAGGTAGAGAATGGTGAAACATTCAAAATACCAGAAAATACCCTTAGTTAATACAAACATTAAGAATTGAAATTATTAATTAAGTGAGGATAATATGGTAAATTTACACTTTTTCATATTAAAAAAAATTAAAATTAAAAGAAAAATCAGATAATGGATCCTTTTTTTATAGAACACAACTACCCATTATCTTTTTTAATTCTAAAATAAATTTAATTTTTTCTTTTAAAAAGCCTCTCGCAGGCGCGGAAGCGCATGCAGAGAGGCTAGTACTAGTTAAACATGTTTATCATGTTAAAAACGGGTTATTAAGTGTGACACTAATCATATACATCTATTATTATGTTTAGCGGGTCATGTAATATTCGTGTTCATATGATCAACCAAACTCACTAATTTTGTGTTACTCTAGAGTTGTGTTGTTGTATTGGTTCAAAAGTTTCCAGTGCTAGCCAGTTCATTTAAAAAAGAACAAAAAAACGAAAAAAGAAAAATTCAGCAGCTACAAAATAATGAAAAAAGGGGAAAATATAATATTGTGTCACTCTAGAGTCGTGTTGTTGTACTAGTATTGGGTCAAAAGTTGCTAGTGCTAGCCAGTTCATTTAAAAAATAACAAAAAGAAAAAAAAAGAAAAACTTCAGAAGCTAAAAAGAAAAGAAAAGAAAATAGGAAAAATAGAAAAAGAGAAGGCGAAGCTAACCGGACCCCAAGTCTCATTTGTGAACTGTATTGGAAGGAGAATTTGGAGTCCGGAACTGTATGATAGTAAGCACAGCGTACTAAAAAAGCGAGCCAAAAACACAGAGGCGCACACACACGGGTGCAAGCAAGCAAGCAAGCAAACCAATCCGATTGTTTTCCCCTTCGTTTAATTTTTTTGTTTTTACAATTTTCAAGCTTCTCTCACAAGCTTTCCTTAGAAAACGACTCGTCTTCCCAACTCAGTCTCCGGCGCTTCGAATCGGTCGCTTTTCTTTGAATTTTCCACTTGCAAACACTGAATCAACTCGCTCGCCACTCGCACACCCCTATGGTGAGCCCCATCTTACTTAATTTCGCTTCATTTCATATTCAATTTGGCTTCCAATGCGAATTTTTTTACCAATTTCTAGTCTTTTGGTAGTTTTTGCATACGAATTCTAGCTTTAAGTGTAGTTTCGTTTCGTTTACTTTACAATTTAGCCTGAAATGGTACTTTTTTCTTAAAAGAAATGTACTTTATGTATCTAGGCTTGGAAATTTGCAGTGTTTGTAGCAATATAGTTTTACATATAAATTTTCTTCCTTTGCCGGTTTGCTTTGGGAAATTTTAAGTTTTGAATGGTAGCTTTGAATATTTGATTTGGAAATAATTTTGCATGTGTTTTTATTTCTAGTAGATAGGTTTAGGCGCATTTATATTTTTTGGTGGATAAAGTTTTATTTTATTTTATTTTGGAAACTATAAAAGTTAACTTTATTTATTTACTTTGTTTTGTTTTGTATTTCTTTTGGGGTTTCAGTTTGTGTATTTGAGTTGCATGTGGTGGATTTTCCATGGAAACAGTGGTTGGTGTTGAGGGGAGTGATGAAGGGAAGTGTGAGGAGAGTGGGGTTGAGAAAAGTAGCTCTTCTTTGTCTTCACCGAAGCAGATTACCGATCCTGTTGTATACAAGCTCGTTCGGGTATGTTTTCATTTAAACTAAAAGTTTAACTATTCTGTTGGTGGTAGTAGTTTTATGCGCATAAAATTGAAAGGTGAATTGCTTCTTTTTGCTCTTTCTTGGAGGTATAAGTCTGGTGCTGCTCAAGATGCAGTAACTGTATTTCATTTGTTATGAGTGATTCAACTTTTCAATTTGGAAAAACACGATTAGCTTAGTAATGTGTGTTAATTGTAACTTTAGAGTCGATAAAAAGGACTGTCTACCAAGTGTTTTTAACAGTTATTTCATTCATAAATTACAGTTAGAAGTCAGTCAATCAATTAATCCAATCAGTTAGTGCTGTTGGAATCTGAGCCGGGAGAATCAGATTTAAGAAAATCATAATAGAAACATACTGAATCTAGAACATTGCATTTCTTCTCAGAAGCTTGATTTTGGGGATTTAGTTTATGCCCCCTTGGGAGTTGAGGTATCTGTCGAGTCTTTAACTGTAAACTTCAGGTTTATACTTCAATTAAATGAGAACATTTCTTGTTTGGCGAGGTGAGGCTCTCTATAATGTGTTGAAGGGGAAAAAGGTTAAAATCACATTGCACTTGCATATATGGACATCGTTAGATCAATGTTGATATTGTCATTGCCATTTGTTGTGTTATCCTTCAATGATGTTTTATCTGATGCCAGGTTGAAGGTGATGGGAGATTAGTGCCAGCAACAGATGATGAAGTAATGGAGGTTGAGGAATTTCTTGTGGATGAGAAGATTGAATTACCTGTTGTTACAGACGCTGGAAATGTTGAGTGCATTTCCAATGAAGAGTCTTCCTCTGGGAAGTCTCATAAAGAAAGCTCAGAAGGTCTATTTGAGTTATTTTTGTAACTAATTATTTCACTTCCATCTTTATCGTTATGGTCATTTTGAGTATAACTTTAAGATCATGCAATGGGAATTTGGAAGCTTCAACTAGAATTTATGTTTCTAATTGAGCAGAGGACATTCTAGGTCTGATTTTTATCTTTTCAGATTTTTAGATTGAGTCTTAGATGGTATCCCAATTCTGTATTGGATTTATATTGAGAAATCTTATTCCAATTTGTTTTTTCCTTAATGGGTTTGGGGGTTCATTTGCATTCTTGGCTAAAGTGACCAATTTATTTGGTACTTTTTAGTTATATTCATTTTCTGTTTTGTATACCTATTATTTCTCTTACTTTAGTGAAGTATTGATTTGATGATATATGGTTTTTTTGAGAAACTAGATCCCATGGAACTTGGTTTATTAAATCATTTGCACATTCTGTTTTATATTTTATGGTGTTGGTTCTGTCATAGTTTTCATGCTGAGGTTTGCTACCCAACCTTTGTGGTTGGGGGTCCCTACTAACCCGAGGGTAGGGGGCCCCTACTAACCCGAGGGTAGGGGTCGTGTTCTGTCATAGTTTTCATGTCTGATTGAGAATCACATTTCCAGGTCTGTCACATTCAGAGAACACAGAACCTGATGCAAAATTAAGTGCACGGCTTGAGGTATTGACTTGATTTCTTTTGATATAATTTCTTCTTCTGTTCTAGAATAAGATGGATAAAAAAAACATTTAGAGTTGCATGTTATAGCATATTTCGTTTGTACAATCTGATGTTTACATCAAATTAACAAATTTATTCAAGTGCTTGGACATGTTACGTCTGCCCTTGTACAACAGCTGCATTTTCTAAATGCTGTACATTTTAATCTTCTAGAAAAGAATTTCTTGATCTTTGAATTTATTTTTCTGTATTATGTACTGTGGCATATTTCTTCTTCAACTAGTTTGATTGCTCACTTCTTTGAACTTATTGATAGTTTATTTCAATTTGTTATTTTCTTGTGTATCTGCATATGTATAATTTAAGCATATCTAGTTATTAATCTTCTTGGATCCTTCTCGACCGCTAAAATCTCTTGTAGTACATCGAGGAGATGTTGCAAAAGGTCAAACAGGAAGAGAAGCTCCGCTTAGCATGTGGATCTCCTGATCATTCTTCTGCTTTTATGAATGTAGACATCCAGTGTTCTGATCAGCATGATAAATTGCCTGCTATTGATAAGAAGCTGCAATTTGAAATTCCTTTGCAGGAAATTGTTCCTTCTTCAGACCTGAGTTTAGATGACAGCCATATTAATGAATCTGCGAGAATTGGGGAGTGCTCAAAACCTCCAGATGGACCAATTGAAAGTGGATCACCAGCTTCTGTCATCTGCAATAGTTCGAAGCCTGATTTTTATACATTAAAGGGGGAGATATGCTTGGACAACCTATCAATTAGGGAACTTCATGGATTGTTTCGAGCAACTTTTGGGCGAGAAACTACTGTTAAGGACAAGTTGTGGCTTAAGCGTAGGATTGCAATGGGGTTGACTAATTCTTGTGATGTTTCAACCACAACTTTCACTATTCTAGATAACAAATTGGTGAACAAGGGTACAGATAATAGCTTTCAGAATGCAGATGGTATGCTCACTGAAGGGTCTGATGGTGAAGCGAAGAATCTTGGGTATGAAACTTCACCAACTAGCCACAGTAGCCAAATGGAAAATCATCAAATTGTGTTGGGCAAGAGATTGGGAAACCTTAGTGTAGAACTTGATTGTGGAAGTGATGATCTTCAAGTGGAACATAGAGGTGCCAAAAGAGTTAGAAAGCCCACTAAGAGATATATTGAAGAACTTTCAGAAGTTGAATCAAGAGATTATACCCCAAAAGTGATTAGTTCAGCAAAAAATACAGGACACGGACAAACATCTCCAAAATATTGTATACAACCTCCTGGAAATGCCCCTTTAAATGAGAGAACTATTGTCACCAGGTTGGACTCTCTCGGTGGATCTGGCGTTCAGGTTCCTTTTGTTTCTCGAGTTCGAAGAAGCCGTCCAAGAAAAAATATTATGGCTCTTATGGTAGGTAAAACCATTTTGTAATGGGGCAATGAGTCATGTTATGCTTTATGTTTGGCTTTTTTTTCCTCAAGCATGGGAGTTTCTTATCTAAAAGATCTAGGTTGTCATTTTTCCCTTTTCTTCCAGCCGGAAGCAAAACCAGTAGTTTCATGATTCATCTGTTTAAATTTAATCAAGAATATATTATAGCACTACAAAACTTCTGAATGACACAATAATTGAAGTGATTTTGGATTTCGATTGGTAGAAATTCGATTCAAGTGGAATGGGTGTGGCAGCTAAACTGGTACAAGAGGCACTTAGTGTGCGTAGTTCTCCACCAGAGAGTGAGCATGCGGATAAAGTCTTGAAAGTGAGATCTGCTTCTGAACAGATTCAACCACTGGTAAGATAAATTTTGCTCAATTGGATTCAATTTTTCGTACTTGGCAATTGACATTGGGTTATGGGCATATTTGGCTGAATTTAATAATGTGACAATAATGCCTATGTAGCTGATGATAGTCTCTGCCTTGTTTCTTTGTAATTGTTCTCCTTAAATTAGTTGTAGACTGGTATTTTGTCTTCTTAAGGACTAAAGTTTATGATGAAAGCATTGTTTATTTCGGTTGTTTTGCTTCTCTGCATTTATATTTGTTAGATTAATAGGCTAGACTGCGGTCAACCTTCTCTTGTGTTTAAGAAGGCAAGATATGGCATTAATGTTATGTTTGAGTATCCATGGATGGTTATACAAACCAATTCAGTCATGCAAAATGCCTTAAGATTAGTCTTCCATGAGTAAGGAATCATCTTTATTTTTCTATATGTTTGGATCAGTTAAGACATTTTTTGGCGGGGGATTTGAACTTGGGTCCTCTTTAGACGAGAGATGTGGCTATCAAAAGGCTGTGCCCCGGCGATCAATACTACAGAACCATTGAGCATATATGACTGCTTTGTTTATATCATGGTTGCGTTTGTTCTCAGTGCTATATGTCATATCTGTAAATTGATTGGATACTAATTCTTTTGTTATGGTAATTTATTTCCTATGTAGTTTGCTGCTGAACCAGAGAAGGACAAGCGTCGCTCGGTAATGAGTACAATTGAACTGGGGAAGAACTTGGGCTTGAAACAGACAGATTCATCCGAGGACAATTCAGATGATGGTATTGCAACGGTTCCCACAGCAAAAGGTGGAATGAGAAGGAAACACCATCGAGCTTGGACTCTTGTTGAGGTTATAAAATTAGTTGAGGGTGTCTCTAAGTGTGGCACTGGGAGGTGGTCTGAAATAAAAAGGCTTTCTTTTGCATCATATTCTTATCGCACTTCTGTTGATCTCAAGGTATATTTTGCTTCACATTTTGTATTGTCAAAATACCACGTTCATGTAGCATCCAAATATGCTGAAAAAAAAAAAGCTAAAAAAAAGGGTATTGAAATTCTTTAGACTGAGAAAACACATTGTTTTGTAGGACAAATGGAGGAACCTGTTGAAAGCAAGCTTTGCCCAAACACCTCCTGATGATGGAGTGAGTATAAATGACATTTCCCTTCCCTCTCTTTTATGGTTTAGTGAGATGGGAAGTGTTCAACTTTTTATGGGTTTGAATGCAAGCTTGCTTTGAACTCTTTCGTCAGCCTTTAACTACAAATTCTGGATTCAAATATATCTCCCAGAAGTGTCAATATTCTGCAAATAAAATTTCCAAACTTTGATTATATCTTTATAATTTTCTACAATTTTGACTGGCAGTAAATTCTGCACTTGTATTGAATTTGTCTTTGCCTAGTGCAATTTCTGCTACCCTATATCATTGATGTGTTTTTTTAATATTATGTCTTGTTAATTTCAGGGTTAACTTGGTTTCTCTGTTGGCAATTATGCAGATAAACTCTCGGAAACATGCTTCAGTGCCCATCCCGGCAGCAATTTTGTTAAAAGTGAGAGAGCTTGCCGAGATGCACGCTCAGGTACCGCCAAATCTAGGGCCGGGCAAGCTGCCCAGCGTTAGTCGAAGCGTGCATCAAACGAGATCAGGCTACTTGTAACATTGTATATAAAAAACATGTTAGTTGTGCGAATCCCAAATAAAGGTACTGAACTGTAACGAGTTTGATCTGCTCACCATTCACTTGTTAACATAGTTGATGATGTGCTGCAGATGGATATTGCGGGATGTAGGCTTTAACAAGTGTTTCATACATTTTCTCTCGACTCTGACATTTGCTTTTCAACTTATCATCATTGTAGGTTTTATGGCCATATTAAATTATAATGCAATGAAAGGTCTTAGAATCAAGTCTCAAGATGACTGAAAATTACATGACCCTTATCCCGACAATTGCGATTCCGTTGCAACACTTTTTCGTTTCTGAATGTTTTGGATTTTCTGATAAAAGTCGTGGTTGGTAAAGGGAGGGGATGCTCTAGAAATGAAGCATAATTTCACTGGAAGCGTCGTGTAACATGGATGTCGGGATGTGTAACGAAATATTACAAAGGCCTTGTTGTAATTAGATGTGCTCTTTTGTTTTTCAGCTTAGGGGTTGAATTCTGTACATTTGATATTTGTAAATTTGTCACCGCTTTAACCCAACAACAAGGGTATCTTAGTAATCAAACTGGAGTTGATTTATGAGAATTTAGTAAACAACTTAAAGCATCAATATCATTTCTACTCTTATTCTACTCTGATTTCAGATAGTTTAGTAAACAACTTCAATGGGAATCCAGATTGTGACTCCTCAATCCAACTCTTCATCAATTCAATTCCTCTTAATCGGATTAGTAAACATGTCATAGATTAGAATAATTTATCGCTTGTATTTAAAAAAACCTCCTAGTTACCTAAGCAAAAAAAAAAATTTGGTATCCAACAAAAGAGGCCCAAGATGCATATTATTACAAATCCACGATACCTTTCGAAGAAAGAACTGTCGAGCTGTTTGGAAAGTAGGCCCTTAAGTTTAAGCCCACACTTCCTCTCTTCTTCGTCTCAGCCCTAACTCTATCACTCCCCTCTCTCTCTTTCTCTCTTTCTCTCTCTACCAGCTCCAGAGACATCGTCGGCAACTGAGTCACGGTGAGTCATCCACCGAAGCAATTCACCATTCTACTTCATCCAATTCGTAGAATTAGCATTACTTCCTTCAAGAATTCAACCTTCCTTACAATAATTCAACTTTCCCTCTCTCCACTGTAATTCACTCTTCTTTTCGTTTCCGAGGCATCGCAGTTCAATCAACGATTTCTCATCAACGAAGAAGAGCTTTCATTATCTTTCAAAATAATAATTAGCTTATTTTTCTCTGCAATTTATTTTTCTTGTTGTTGCCTTTTAGTGGTAGCAGCTGAAAAAATCCAGCAACAATGGGGATCATAGAAAGGATCAAAGAAATTGAGGCCGAAATGGCGCGGACTCAGAAAAACAAAGCCACAGGTTCTTTCCCTGTTTAAAACTTGTATTTTTATTTTTGTAGTTGAATCTGTTAAGGTCTTTTAAGAATTTGGTTATATCTTAATTTTTTATTGCAATGCTGAAAAATGCAGAGTATCATCTTGGCCAGCTCAAGGCAAAGATTGCCAAGCTAAGAACTCAGCTCCTGGAGCCTCCAAAGGTATGCAACTCATCCATCTGCATACATATACATATGAATGTAATTTGATGCGAATGTAGAATTTTCCTGTGTTAGTGTTAGGAGTTTTTATGGTCATGAGCTTCTTCTTAGATGCTTACGTTAATTCAATTGGTGCAAAGCAACTTCTTTCATTTGTTTAAGGTTTACTTCTTTTTTTATGATCTAAAACCGCAATTCAGGGGTCTAGTGGAGGTGGAGAGGGTTTTGAAGTTACAAAATTTGGCCACGGACGTGTTGCGCTCATTGGGTTTCCAAGGTTTGCCATATTTATATGACATCAAATTGTATTGTGAAATGTCGTAACTTCAAAAACATTAAGAAATGACCGATCCTTACGACTGTTTCCTGTTGTTTGTAGTGTGGGGAAGTCAACACTTTTGACAATGTTGACGGGCACACACTCCGAAGCTGCATCTTATGAGTTCACAACACTTACCTGCATTCCTGGAATTATCCATTACAATGATACAAAAATTCAGCTGCTTGATCTTCCTGGAATTATTGAAGGTGCTTCTGAAGGCAAAGGTCGTGGGAGGCAGGTGAAATCCTTAAGCTTCTTCTCATGTGATATGATAACATGCCATCATTCTTTTATCTTACCAATAAAATATTATAAGAACTTTAGAAAATGATACTTAATAAATGCCTCATTATAGAGAAGAGATAACTTGTAACATGTCCCTTGGAAAATCAATATATAAAGCTCAGTATTTCCAGGTATCATGGAAATGGCTAGAATTTGACATGACTGTCTCTTGCAGGTTATTGCTGTTGCCAAGTCTTCAGATATTGTGTTGATGGTCCTTGATGCCTCAAAAGTAAGTGCCTATTCTGTAGTAACATGCATTTGTAACTATTTTGCTATTTTAGTAGCTGATAAATAAGTTTACTACTCGTCTGCTTACAGACCATTATTTTCATTGTTGGCAACCATCTTGACCTTTTGGTTCCTGACCTGTTGATTTGATACTTTATGTTGGCTTCCCTTTTTTTGTGTATGGTTTCTGTGAGTTACTTTAGTCTAACCCTCACATTGTACTATATATTGTTTTTTATTTTTATATTTTTATATTTTTATATTTCAGAGTGAGGGTCATCGGCAAATTTTGACAAAGGAGCTGGAAGCTGTTGGTTTACGTTTAAACAAGAGACCGCCTCAAGTAAGTTTTATCTTCAAAATATTGACTTTATAATTTGCAGAACTGACTGAATTGGGTCTTAGTTTCCGTCAATTGTTTAGCTGTTTCCCTATGTTATTTTTTATGTTTGCTTTGCTAGGCTTCTAGGGATTTTAGCTGAATTTTTTATTTTGTTTCCTGGGCAGATATACTTCAAAAAGAAAAAGACTGGGGGAATTTCTTTCAACAGCACTCTTACTTTGACTCATGTGGATGAGAAGCTTTGTTATCAAATTCTACATGAATACAAAATTCACAATGCTGAGGTACTTTACTTTGGATTAGTCAAGATTGTCCTTTGTCACAGCTAATGGTGATTCTTTTATTGGGCATACACACTAGTGGTACCCAATTTTCTTTAAGTCCATGATGTACACTCTTGGATATGGTTGATACTTTCTTTGCCTTAGCCATCCCATGCGAAAGAATGCTTATGTATGATAAATGTTATGCAGTTGCTCTTTCGTGAGGATGCCACAGTGGATGATCTTATTGATGTCATTGAGGGAAACCGGAAATACATGAAGTGTGTATATGTATACAACAAAATAGATGTTATTGGTATCGACGATGTGGACAAATTAGCCCGCCAACCTAATTCTGTTGTCATTAGCTGCAATCTCAAGGCAAGTTCTACACTTTTTATTTTGACTAAATTTGAATGAGATACAGGGGCGTGCAACTGTGCTATGAATAAAAAACCTTGAGCAGTCTGTCACAGTTGCACAACTTTTGGTCAGAACTCAAAAGGCATTGTCTACTATGGTTCTTTCCATGAAATGTATGTTTTTTTGTTGGATCCTAATGTGCAACACATGTAAAAATTACATTACCATTTATCAACAAGTTAGCGAAGAAATGAATTTCCCATATGAAATGGTTTCAGGAACATTAACTTTGATTCTTCATGTTGCTCAACAGCTGAACTTTGACAGACTACTTGCAAAGATGTGGGAGGAGATGGGACTTGTTAGAGTTTATACAAAGCCACAGGGCCAGCAACCTGATTTCGGTGACCCTGTAGTTCTTTCTGCTGTAAGTTGCAAATCTTTTTTTTTTTCTGTTACTTCCTTATGATCAGTTATTACTCCATTCTTATGAGCCTTCTGGCTTTGTTCGTTTTCTCTTATTCTCTTTGCATGTATTTGTAGGATAGAGGGGGCTGCTCCGTTGGAGACTTTTGTAACCACATACACAGGAGTTTGATGAAGGAAGTAAAATACGTGCTAGTGTGGGGTACAAGTGCAAGGCACTACCCACAGCATTGTGGCCTCGGTCAAGTTTTGAACGATGAAGATGTGGTTCAGATTGTAAAGAAAAAGGTAAACCTGTCTTTATGTTGTTCATTAGAAGTAAACCTGTCATTCTGCTGTATTAATATACTTTCACCAGGGTTGTACAACTTCTATCCTTTTGCTTTTAGATATACCCATTGATTTTCTGAATAGAGGAAAAGAGTTCTGGGGTCTTATGATTATTTTAACTCCAGATGCTTGTTAGATTTCAGTGTTTGTTTTTTTGTTCTCCATGCAACAAGATGGGGAAAGAAATGTGTTTTCCATGAAAACCTAATTTTTTTTGGGATTTGCATTCTCCAGGATAAGGAAGGGGAAGGGAGGGGTCGGTTCAAGTCACATTCAACAGCCCCCGCTCGTATATCTGACAGAGAGAAGAAGGCTCCCCTGAAGCAGTAATATCATTCACGGAGACCTGAGTTTCTTAAATGAACTGGCACAGAAGAATGATCTGTGAATGAGTACGTCCAGAGTCGAGATGCCTATGAAGTATGACATAATCATATCATTTGCTCCATTGAAAAATTAGTCTAAAATGAAGAATTGGTGTTAGAATGTCATGCTTATCAAAAAAGGTAGATTTTTTTGGTCCATGTGTTGTATCTTTAGGGTTTAATTTATAACTTCTTGGAATTTTGAAGATATACTGTACCATGATCTGTGTTTCTGGAGATGGTGATTAATATATTCCTAAAAGGCTCTCTTCAGCTTTATCTTGCTGTCGCGCGAACGAAAAGTTCAGAGCCTATCTAGCTTTATAAATGTATTTCGAGGTAAAAGTTGGGTGCAGATTTTTGTAGAAAGAGAAATATTACCCATGAGAACATTAAGAATTTATTATTTATCCCAACATCTCAAACCAGCTACACCCAGGAGATTTTATCATTCCTCTTTCACTCATCATCTTTCTCACCCTCTCAGCATCATCCCATTTATTTATTTCTGCATAAGTATTTGCTAAAAGCACATAATTTCCGGCATCATGAGGCTCTATTTTGAAGAGATGCATTGCTGCGATCTCACTCAATTTGGTATTACCATGAACCTTGCAAGCTCCTAAAAAAGAGCCCCAGATCTTTGCATCGGCAGCACCAATGTTGTATATTATAAGATTGTATGCCCTTTCAAGCTGCCCAGCCCTTCCAAGAAGGTCAACCATGCAAGCATAGTGCTCCTTAAGTGGCTCGATCCCGAAGACCCGAGTCATGAGCTCAAAATATTGGCACCCTTCCTCAATTAGTCCGACATGGCTACATGCATTGAGGAGACCGACGAATGTTACCTGGTTCGGTCTTATTCCTTCTTTTTGCATCTTTGAGAAGAGATTCATGGCATCCTCGGCCTTTCCATGGTCGGCAAGAGCGGCGATCAATGCGCTATAAGATATGACATCTCTGATACTCATTCTGTTAAATTCTCTCCATGCCTGTTCTATGTCCCCACATTTGGAATGCATATGGATCAATGCATTGGATACAAAGAGTGTCCTCTCTGAAAGTGTTTGATAAATGAGGAAACATCAGCAATACAAAAGGGAAGAACATGACATCGATAGAAAAGAAAGCACGCCATTATTTATAGAATTGATTCAATCAAAACTCACCACAGCATCCTTCCTCCACGTGCTTTGCTAATGTGGCTGCAACTTCATTATCCCCAAGTTGTGTACAAGCTGAAATAGCTCCAACCATTGCCACCTCATTGACTGTCACTTTTTCTTCCCTCATTTTCTTATACATCTCAATGGCTTCCTTTGCATAGCCATTCTGAGCATAACAAGCCACCATTGCTGCCCAACATGATGCATCTGCCATCTGTATCTCTTCGAAAACTATCTTGGCTTCCAAAACATTACCATACTTCCCATAACCTGCTATCATAGCCACCCATGCCACTGAATCTTTCTCCACCATTCTTTCATACAATTCCTTTGCCGTTTCCATATCACCATTGTTTGCGTACCCAGCCACCATTGTAGTCCAAGAAACTGCATTGCGTTGCTCCATGTTATCAAACAACCACCGTGCCTCGCCCATCAATCCCATCTTTGAATACCCACACACCATGGCCGTCCAAGCAACCAAGTCTTTATCATCCATCCTATCAAAGATGTCCCTTGCATCCAGTATAAGCCCACATTTTGCATACATATGAAGAAGTGCAGTTTGCACTATCTTGTTTCCCAAGAAACCATACTGCACAACCCTTGCGTGGACTTGTTTCCCTTCAAAAAGTGCCGGAACACGAGCACATGCATTGAGAACTGAAGAGAAGGTGAACCCAGATGGCGATACGCCAACCCGGTGCATTTTAGCATATAAAGTGATGGATTGACCAAAATGATCATGAAGCACATGGGAATGTATGAGGGAGGTCCAAAGAAACTGGTTCCTACACTTGGGTATTTGGTCGAACAGGTAATGGGCATAACGAAGGTTGTCGCCAGGGAGTTGTAGTAGCCGCTTGAGCAACTGAACCAAGATATGGTAGCGGTGGTTGGGTTTAGTTGGGGATTTGAGTAGGAGAGTGTGGATTTGTTTAAGTTGGTTTAGGGTATTGCTGACGTACAGGTAGTGGGTGACAAGATTATAAAAGGGTTGGTTTGTACCAAGTAGGGACACCATGAAGGAGGGAATGAACTTGTTAGTCATGAATTTTCACTCATATCCTTCTGTCATAGGAGTTTCTGAGAATTAAGACACTGGATTTTTTTGCCCTAGCTTATTTAGTCTGGACCTTTATTTTACAAAGGTTATGAATCGACGAATTCAGGAATATGAGATCAAATGAATGGTGATGGGTAACTACCGCGTATAGCCAGTTTTTTTTAATAAAAACCTTAGTCTATACTCTCTATACCCGTTTTTTTTTTAATAAAAACCTTATAGCCGCCCGGCTATATGATTTATAATTAAAAAAGACCACCGTCGGCACCTAGCGCTTGGGTTGTTAAGTATCAAAATTAGTATCGCCGCGCGGCTATATGCTTTTTATTAAAAAAAGACCCCGAGTATAGCGGGCAGACAGTTTATAATTTAAAAAAACCACCCGCCTGATTTATCGCGCCTGATACATGTCAAAAATAGTATAGCCGCCCGGCTATACAGTTTTTAATAATAAAATTCCGTAGTATAGCCGAGCGGCTATACTATTTATTTATTTTTAAAAATGGACACGCCTAGCGGCTTGCGCCCGCTTCGCCACGTGTAAAAACATGTTAGCCGCTTGGCTATACTATTTTTTATCATAAAAACAGTAGTATAGCCGCCGGGCTATACCCTTTTAAAAAAACCCGAGTATAGCCGTCCGGCTATGCTATTTATAAAAACCGAAAACAAAAAGTTTGACATTTTATAATACTAGATTGCCAGTTTAACTTACATGTGTGCATATATGGACCTCTGGTCCAACTTGACAGTTCACATAATATAACATGTGGGGAACATATTTTAAACCTACGTTTCTAACTCAAGTGATAGATGCCACCGAACAATTTACTACACAAAACAGAGTTATTCTTGAGTTTTGCAGTTCTTGTGGCGAAGCTAATGTTATGATGAGTTTCCATCCTTCAAGGATTTAATTCATGTACATCGATAACCTTGTAGATGTCTTCTCGCTTTTGATCATCAAGTGGGAGACTCTTTCTGCATAATTCCATACAACATCTATCAGAAAAGATGAACACAACATAATACATTAACTACAAATTTCAATTCACCTTTGGAGCTGAATATTAGAGTAATCAATCTCCGCAATGACAGTAGTTTCCTCATGCCCTGAGGTAACAATTATCTCTCCAGACTGCCAATTCACAAAAAAAAAAGAAGGAACAACCCGCTAAAGCTTTTGTTCATGCATATAGGAAACAATTGACCATTTTTAGAATTTATAGTACCGGTCCAACTAGTGTGGAATGGCCCCAAGTTGTATAAGAACCGGTAGAGTTTCGAGAGGGTGAGCAAGTTGCCACAAATAACTAAAAACATGGATGGTCGTGTTAGAAGAACTTTTGAGCTGTCAGAACAATAGAAAATTTATGGAGACAGAGTCGGTCTTTAAGCACCTGGTTATCGACGGCCCTGAAGAAAGGGAAGGATTTGTAATTAGCGCAGAGGAAGTATTGTAGTTGTAGGAAATAAGCTCAGAATATGTTTAATGTTGGCAGCAAGGACAGAAGGGAAGAGTGAGTTTTCCTTATGTTAAGAACAAGAAAAACACAAATCAACTTCTAAGTGTCTAAACTACTCTAATCTGTGGAGACGGGATTGAACTCGGTGCAAGGATATGGGCACACTGCACTAGCCCACTGGCCTAACCCACATTTGCAACTTTGAAGTTTTTAGTTGTCCAGAAAGCATTGATAAGCAGAGATGCTAGAAGTATGTGTGTGATAAAGTCTGGCCTGAAGTAAGTCAAGCATTATGGAATGGCAGTAATAATCTGTTTCTATCAATATCTATGCAATGTCTTTGCTTTTGTGAAATGCAACTGGATCATGTGCATCGTGTCATATAAGGCTGAGAAAACCTCGAGGAAAAAGAATCAATCTTTTGGCGTTCATACACAGAATCCTGTCTACAAGGCATATAATCAATCTTACCTAGCTCTCTGTACCAGCTCCCACAACAATTCACCAGTGCTCATGTTGAATGCCCCAGGATAGCATATGATGTCAACCCCTTGCATTTACCACAACCATTTTGAAATTTGAAATATGGATTTAAGATGCTAAAAACCACAATTTAACCAAACCCAATACCTCTTTTCCTGTATAATGCAGCAAGTTCAGGAAATCGTATATCATGACAAATTCCTATTCCGATTCGACCAACTTCTGCATATATGCAAATTGCTAATCAGTTGCTTAACTCAGAGACATAGGAGAGGTGAAAGTTTAACATCTTACGTTCCCTCAAAAAAAGTTTAGGACAACTTCAGATGCTTACCTGTGTCCACAATGGTAGGTTGATCCCCTGCAGTGAAGGTGTCAGATTCCTTGAATGAAATCTCTCCTGGAATGTCAATGTCAAACAGATGTATCTGCAAAGCAAGACCATCATCAACCTTTCAAGAGTTTTATCTTACTTTATCCTCCTAATTTACAGCCAAACGATATCGAATTCGACGTGCTTACTTTCCTGTGCTTAGCTTTCAGCTTTCCATCTGGTCCAAATATGCAGCAAGTATTGTACAACCGACCATGATCCCATTCAGGCAAAGATCCTCCTATGATTGTGATCCCATGGCAACAAGCAGCTTCAGATAACATGGACAATGTCGGCGAGGCATCTCTATTGTCAAAATCCTCAGCATATTTTGCAAAATAATCACTTGAATAAGGACAGTTCCACATTTCCTTTTACAGAAAACGCAAACCAAACCAACATGAATTAAAGGTCCTGAGGAACTTCTAACAAACATTTATTCAAACAACTTGGCTACAACCACATGGGTAGCTAACTCACTGGTAAAACAATCAGCTTTGCGCCTTGCTCGACAGAAAATCTTATCGAACGAGAGGCACGATCAAGATTCTGGTTCTTGTCTGAAGTAACTGACAACTGACAGAGAGCAATCTTAAACTGTTTCATAACAAAAACAGTTCTAATTAACATAAATTTGCATGTATTTCCTACTATGAAACTAGCAAAGAGCAATTTTTATGATCAAGAACACATTTAAAATGGGAAACATTTAGCTATAGTTCAAACGTTGGACATGAAAGGTTTCCAACTTAGCTATAGTTCAATATAACTAGTACTGAAATCAAACCTTGGTAATATTGGGGATTTGAAATGGATTTGGGGCATCAGCCATGGTGAGATTCCTGGTGGTCCAAAGAGATGCCATCACAACCCAAAGTAGTTTAGTGAATTCAAACCAAAAGGAAACCCTTTTTTTTTTTTTGTTTGACTTTGTTAATTGACAACCTCTTTACAATTTTGTGCAGGCCATTTTTCTAACTTATCTTATGATTTTAAATTATTAAACATGCAAGACCCCAAGTTTTGTTTCTTTATGTAAAAGAACAAATGTTAGGATCGACAAGATAGAGTCCAGCAATCATGTAGGCCCCAGCACACCAAGCACTAAGCAGCATATATGATGGGACTTGTAGCAAATCTTGGTTGGATCGATGTTGATTCCAATACGATGGGACCATCCGATCAAATTGAGGACAACAAACCCATGGTTGGTAGCATATACGTATGGTGTCGATGTCTGGATTATTATTCACTAGCATACTTGTAAGTATTGAATGACATAACACGCGAGATATTTAGAATTGATATTATAGATAGAGCTCTAGTTGAGGGATTTTTCAAATAAATTTATTTGAGGGACACTTTTATAGAGCCCACTACACAATGTATTTCAATGATCCGAACTGTCTAGTTTTTAGATATTACCTCAAAGATCATCTCTGCAAAAAATCACTTGAATCCAAAATCATTTGACCACTCAATTAGATAGTTGTTGTCAGGGGCGGTCCTACCCTAAGGGCAAGGTAGGCAGCCGCCTACTCCATTTTTAGCCAAACCAAAAATTACCCAATACTTAATGCAATTATATATCTTCTGCCTACTCAACCCCAACCCACTCAAGTGTTTTCCTCTAACAAAAACAATAGCCCAGCCACTCAAACTTTCTCATTTAACAAAAACAATAAAAGCAATATCAACTCAAATGCTCCAGCCCAGCCGACATTCTCCACTCCAACCCCATGGGCCATGCCCACTTATATTATACTTCAAAAAAACAAAAAGAGTAAAAAATGCTTGACTGAATTTCAAAACTAGAAGATTATCATAACTCAGGTACACGTTTTTGTTTATTAATAAGAAAAATAACAAATCAGAATCAGCTTAAGTTTTTCAATATATTTGATCCTTGGAGTTAGCTTTTGTTATGCTGAAACAAAAACATAAACTACAGAGCAGCTCCAGTTTCATTTTAAGACTTTAGTAATTGTGCAACACGATCTGGCCATTCACATTCCCCATGTTTCCAGCAGGAAACTGTGCCAAGCAACGAGAGGAACATGATCTGACAAAATAATTATAATTTAAATTAAAAATATTTATTCCTTTTCATTCTCCAATAATTTATTAGATAGAAATCTTGTAATGTTATAATTTGATGATAATTTACACATATTGAGAGGATCAAACCTCCAAAATATATTCAGAGGCATATGCGCTTAGTCGTTGAAGTTTTCAAGATTTGTTTCGTAATCTCAGTTTTCTTTGGATCACATATTGAGAATTTGTTTGATTTTTGGTTGTGATGTTTGATTAAATAGGTTATCTTTTATTATGTCGGATCACAATCGGAACCCTAAGAAAACAAAGAATTTGTTCTCTTTTTTTAAGAAAAAGAATGATGGGTCATCATCTAGTACAATGCTTTTGTTAAGCTTTTATTTATGTATAGATATGCATATTTGAGGGTAAGGCTCATTACGTCCCCTCTTACTAGGTGTATCTTTTTATTTTTATGAATAAAATTCACTCGTACCGTCGAGTTTTTAAGGTAAATTTTGCCTACTTGGCTTTTGAATCCTGGATCCGCCACTGGTTGTTGTTGACGTGAGTTAACCTACTAAATCAAGGATTTCTTAAGTTAATTAGGTGATTTACTTCCTTGCTTTATATAATTGACACATCCTTGTATAATTATGATATATTCTCCTAATTAATTACTGTATCTATTTCCTTGTAAACTCTTTTACATACTTCCTTATATATGGAGAAGAATACAATTAACCTAAAGTATTCAAACCATATTCATACTTTAGCAGTTGTTATTATAGTCTTTTCTTCAAGCACCGTGTTTGTTTATTTTGTTTGTCACAATTAGATGTTTTAATGATTTTCAATTTGCACGATTTTTTTTTTTTTTTTGCAAGGAGGATCTATGAATGAACACTTGAAAAATAAACGGTTTGGATCATTGGAAAAAAAAAAATAATAATAGGCTTGTAAAGGGTGTCCTCCAATAGAAGGGTACTGAGAGAAAAAATTGCATAATAGTTTTCAATGTGTTTGCTCAACATATTGTAAAATGTAGACTGACTAAGAACCAAAATACACAGCTTAAATACAGTCCTAAACCTAAGTGATTAAACTAATTACAGATCTAGAGCGGAGGAATGAATCTAGACAGGGACGTACCCACTAGCATGCTAACCTGGGCTAAAGCCCAGGCAACTTGTTTTTTTGAAGACTAAATTAATACTCTAGCCTAGGTCATTCAAATAAAATATTATTAACTAATCCTACTAGGATTAGGCTAATCACCCAAATAAAATATTATTAACTAATCCCACTAAGGACCAGGCTGACCAACAAATAAATAAAAAGAACTAAACCCCACAGTTATTACCTTATCCCGCTACTGTGCTTGTCTATTCCAAAATCACTATACTAGGTAGAGACATTCCCTCTCTCCTTTACCCCCCAAAAAAAAAAAAAAAAAATCCCTCTAGCTCTTGCGCAGTAGCAGACCATCCGCTAGCGGCTAACTCCTGCTCTTCGACAAAAAGGAAAATTAGGCATGTCCTCATACTTAATTAAAGCAAACTAAGGTAATCTTCCATTCTTCATCTTCTTCTCTTTTGAAATTTTGGGGATTATTTAGGGTTTATGAAGTATCAATGAAATTTTAGGGCTCACTATGTCCCCCTTTGTATTTGTTTTGTTATCAATGAAATTTACTCGTGTCGTTGAGTTTTCAATAGGTACATAAGGTAAATTTAGCCCACGTCATTTTGAAATCCTGGATCCGTCCCTGAATCTAGACACTAGTATTACTAAGATTCATATCCTTTTCCATCACCTTTCTGGTCCATGCAGTTTGGTTTGGAGGAGTTAAAAAAAAAAAAAACTAAATTTGGCTTAAGAACCCACAAAATAGTGAGTTGGAAATTTCCATGTCGTATTGTAAACCTCATCATCCCATGCACCTTGGAGCCTCAATAAATATTCTGAGCCCTGTCACGTTCACACCCCCTTGTAAGTCGGCATCGACAAGAAAGCAATCAAGTTCTCATATCATTACTATCTCTCCTTGTGCAAATCGGATAAATGGCACTTTTGGATTAATTAGTTATTATAAATATATATTTATATCCTCTGAGCCTCTACTGCCCCCTAAGAATTATAACATTACTGGTCTGCTAAACCTAAAAACCCCATGCGGTCATCACTCTCATCAGGCATTGTGGTAATTGGTCTGCTGACCATTTCAGTTCTAGTGTTGATTCTTTCTATAGTTGGATGGTACGTATATCGTAACCGTATACTATCGTATACTCCGACAGGCAACGAACCGGTTCAGAAGATCGAATGCACCGTCGATAGGAGGTTGAAGCTGGATTTAATCACTTTCAATTATAAGAGTGATGATGATCAAACTGATCATAAAGAAGAAGGTTCAAATTGTGATGAAACTCGGGGTGTTCAATGTGTGGTGTGCTTGAGAGGTTTGGAAAAAGAGCAACTCGTGAGGCAGCTGCCAAAATGCAAGCACACCTTCCACGCACCTTGTATTGACACGTGGATTCACTCTCATTATGGCTGCCCCTTCTGCCGTACTCTCATTGACCGGCTCCCTTCTGATGATGACGTGGCATTGGCTACACCTCCTGATCAAGAGAAGAATTCCCAGGAGGTGACACCAGTAGTAGACAATATCAGAATTTCAATGTTATCTATCTCAATCATCTAGAGATTATATGGCCTTCTTGCTTCTTCTTTTTTTGTTGGAAAAGTTCATAATGAAATGAAAGCTTCATTCCTAAGTTTCTGCATTAACAAGGAAGATGTTAATGAGTCTTTATCCAGTAAGGATGTCCTTGTTATTATTATTTTTTTCAAAGGCTTATTTACAACATGACCTCATCATCAAGTGATGAATAATGCACAGCCCAGATTCTCTACTTATATCCAAAATTTCATTATTGTTTCGTTTTTTTAGTACAAGTGATCGATTAGGGAAGGGGATTTACACAAATATTTATTTGGTGTCTAGGGGTTTCGAACCTCCACCCACATGCGTGGAAGTGGAAGAAAAAGGAAGAGAGATCTTGAGTTCAAAAAAATTTATATGACCAAATAATTTAGGCCAAGCCATACTAATATTTTAGCCCAATTCCAAAAGAACATGGGCCCAGAGTGACAAGCCCATGAACAAACGACATGCGGTTCTTGAAACCAGAATATTTCACACATTGCAATCTAGTCGTTTTGTTTTTGTTTTGTGTTCTTAACTCGTGATGATTTTGCTGCATCTAGTCGAAGCTATGTGCCACATCATATTGTAGAAATTGAGGGCGGCCAGGTCAACTGTTTGGGTCAACGAATCCCATCCCACTTCATTCTCATTCTGAGGGAAAAAGTCTTAAACTGACAACAATAATTAGGTATGGGCGTAGTCTCCTCCTTGCATGCTGCAGCCAGCCACCCTGAAAATGCAAATAGCAGCAGCTAGTCTTCTTCAAAGCTTCAAATCCAAGCAACAAAGACACCTGCCTAAATTCCTTCTCATCATATATTGGCACTTTGGAGCTTCCATTCATGTAAACAGGGACATGATTTTGAACCCACTAAGGGTAAATTGGTAATTGACAAAGATGCTTCGCATTGCATTGCATTCACATGTCGTTGCACAATTTGAGTTAGGACAGTTCTCAACTGTGTTCTGCTAAACCTAGTTCTAGTCTCAATCAAAATGACTTCTGAGTTGATGTTTAAACAAATCAATTGCTTTCATTTCTTTCTTTGGTAGTGTATGTGTATCTTTATACCGATCTGATTGGATTTGCAGGACACTAGGGTTTGGTTTAGATTGCAACTACTCGGCTAGTAATCACTGTACCATTCTCTAAGTTTCATTTCTGTAGATGAAAGTGAGTCCAAGAAGATTTCTTAATGTGGAAAATTGTTGGTACACAAGTTTTTTTCTTTCTTCTGTTGTTTACTAACTATTACGTTTAAAACGTGGAGAGTGTGAATCTTGTACCGAAGAATTAAAGTTTTACTTAATAGTTTAAATGATCTCGGGGTTCTCTACTCATTGCCAATTGATTTTGGGTTGGATGCTCACATCACTCGGTATCAGAGCATCTTATCCACATGTTGAGACCATGTCACCTAATATGGGTTGTCCACTTGTTAAGAGTATGCATATCCCACGTCGGGATCTCAAAGCATATTGCCTACTAGTGTAAATGGTCCAGGACTTGACCTATATCCTCAATTGGTTTTGGGTTTTAGGTTAATGGGGAAGAAATAAATGTTTATTTTGAATGCTTTGAAAATTCAAAGTATGTATAGCTACTGCTTTATAGAGGAATGTGTGAATTGATAATGACATTTCCATGTGTGTGTATATAATTTTTCAAGGCAGACCAGAAATGGTGCTTAGAGTGAGACTGTAACGCTAAAATTAGCGCAATGTTAAAAAGGTGTGTATAGTGGGAATTGCACTGTCCACACACACACAACACTAGGGCTTATCATCTCATCTGTCAACATTATCCTGAAACTTACGATTCAAAGAAAGAATCTTGGAGGAGTGGTGGCTGGCCACAGTTTTTTTTCTTTCTCGGTGGCTTTTTTCTCAGTATCCAAGCAACCTCTCTAAGGCCTGTTGCTTTCACCAGAACATCATAGTCGTTGCTTTAATTCAATTTCCACGCCACCCTTTTGCAAAAAATTATGGCACAAATTAAGTGTAACTTGTCCTTGTAGCTCAGCAAATCCCACATAGTTTTCACTGCAGTTTTTGTCATCATTGAATGATTATGCAGCAGTTTAATTCTTGCCAGAAACTATGTTGAGCTTTGTGTTCCGAAATAGAAGGAAGAAAGAGACTGAGAGAGTTCCTACAGTAGGCACTGGTTCAATTCTAGTTAGTCAAGAGCAAATGATGTTGCCCTAAAATGAACCAATTCAAAGTAGAAAAAGAGTTCTGTTATAGGCCAGGTGATGAGGACCAGGGCATTTTGAAAATTGAAAGGGCTTTTACAAAGATATGCCAAACTCTTATATAATCCATAATTCAACTTCTATATTAAAATTTTATTGCATATGTGAATCAGATCAGTTAATCAAAGCAGTTGCACGGTGAATTAGACCAATTAACCAAGTTCACTCAAGTTCGATCAGTTTTACAGTAGCTAAATTCTTTTTGTTTTACATGAATAAATAACTAAAGCGTTGTTCATATGGAACATAAATAAGTGAATCTCTCAAAATAAAGGGAAAAGAAAAGGCTGCATCATCTCAGAGTCTGTTTTTCCATTTCACAATCTTCTTGGGATCACCAAAATTCTCTCCACTTTCTCTTTTTTACTCCCTCACACAGAAACAAACACCATGAATCACCTCACCACCTTCTTTTCTCTTTTACTAAAGCTGCCTTGTCTTGTCTCCCAACCCCCTCTTTTTTTCCTCTCCCTCCAAAACTCCCCCATCCCAAAACTAACCATCTCAAAAGAAGACACCCCATACTACTTCCAAGGTCAATATCGTACTCTCATCCACCAAAGCTGACAGAGCCACACGTAGCAAAGCAGTACAGGTGTCAGATCATGAGTGGTGTTGATTTTACTGCTAGGCAGTAGGGGGCAGATGAGTTGATATTATAATTTATTTATTTAGTATGTGGTGGCGTGTGACAGCGGATCTCATTGGGATCTGTGAGGACCGAGGACGAGCTTGCACTCGTGTGAACGCCCGACATGTTGGCCCAGCCCACCACGTGCGGTGAAAAAGTCTTTTATAAAAGTCACTGTAGACTGCCTTGCCTGCCTGCCTGCCTGCCAATTACCAAATCCAATTTGCTTATGCTCTACCACGCTTGGATTCCAATGCTTTCTGTGGGCTCACATAAAAAATTCTAACGGGTCCACAGAGTTTTTATTCTGAGTAAATAGGCGTAGATCCTCTCGAACTATGACCCTAATTGAACTTAATCTCTCCAATTAAAAAGTCAATCAATGAATTAAAATGGCCAATTTAGCCCTTGCTGTTATGTTTTTTGAATTTTCATCCAATTTTTTTGTTACGTATGAAGATAAAATCAAATACATAAAACTAAAAGAAAAATAAAAACTAAATAATAATGTATAATAAATGAAAAATCAACCCCACCTCACAGTCGATTTGCTACAAGAAATCTAGCCAAAACATTCATCTTCCCAAGCCTTTACCCACCTCGTTCATTTATGAAATTCTTTTTGCTTTGCCGGAAAATCAATGGCCCACATTCAACAAGTCGTTCAAGATTTTCAAGCATTGCCTTTTTCATGAATGATGCCGGCTGGGTTTTGGAGGGAGGAGGTTGTGGGTGGGACTGCGTAATCTGTGTGTCGCAGGAAAATTTGGGTTTTGGAGGGACTGGGTAATATGGGTTTCGAGGGTGTTTTGCTTGGGAAGAAACAGAGGAGAGAAAGAGACGAGGAGAGAGAGAGAGAGAGACGGGGAGAGAGAATCGGTTTTTTTTC
The DNA here is from genome assembly GCF_965620075.1 of Prunus avium. Taxonomy (NCBI): domain Eukaryota; kingdom Viridiplantae; phylum Streptophyta; class Magnoliopsida; order Rosales; family Rosaceae; genus Prunus; species Prunus avium. The sequence goes on from NC_142286.1 coordinate 3,269,759, forward strand.
ATTTTTCTATTTTCTAACTATTTTAGTTTTTATAGTAATAATAATAAAAAATCAACTAGTAAGTCATTTGACTTTTTTGACCGAAAAATGGATGAAATTCGAAAAAAATTAACGGCAATGACTAAATTGGTGATTTTAATTAATTTGGGGACTAAATTGACTGATTTTTTAGTTTAGGGGGTTAATTTCTACAAGGGTCATAATTCAGAAGGTAAAACGGCTGAAAATCTGGGGTTTTGTTATAGGGGTGGAACCTCAACTTCCTTCATGATATCAGAGCGGGTTGTCCACATGTGAAAGTCCAATGGCCACACATGCCCTACGTTACCCAAAATGTGTTGTTCACGTGTTAGACTTGAAAATTCACCACACGTGAGGAGGCGTGTGAGAATGTGAAGGTAAAAAGTCTTACATTGGAATAGCCCAACTCCTTATAAGAACTTGACAAGGTTTTTCCCACAAATGAGAAATTAATGCTTAAATTTGAATTTGAGAGTGTGAATATGATGAGCAAAAGAGAAGGGTTGGAGGAAGGTTTTTTTCTTTTAAAAAGAAAATGCTATTTCTTTTGGACTCCAAAAAAGGAAAAATCTTTGCTTGCATTGGATATATTGGTTTGAAATGAAGGAGTTGAATTTGGATTTTTACTGTGAATTGTTTTGTAAGACTTAGAAGAAGTGTTGATCTTCTATGTTAAGAAAATACACATGTAAATTTGTTGCAAACCATTTGATACTAGTCATACTGAATTATTTTGATATTTTTTCTGCTCAAGACTTATATTATGCTAGATCTTTTTTCCTTCACCTAAATTCTTGCAAGTTCAGTTTGTTACAAATTCATGGTCTACTAAGTCTACTCATAAAAATATTATATGCAGCAAAGTAAATGTAGTTTTGTGTACCATCTTCCCACTTCAAAAGTCTATAAACCTTTTTCTTTTTTCACCACATTATTGGTACTTTAACAACGAATTTGAATGCAAAGAGATTTATTAGTATTGGTCAACTGGCCTAACCCACGTCTGCATTATTTTTTGTTTTTTCAAGACAACGTTAACCGATCAATTACCATCTTGCAAGGCCTAAGGAATGTAATGGACAGAATTCAAGCAAATATTATTTGAATAATCCATGAACAAAAGAACAAACTTAAAGACCACAAAGAATCACGACACAACAGATTTTATGACCTATATTTCTTTATTGGCTTTCCCTCTAAAAGAGTACATCTCAAATTATTGACAGCCAATATATTATTGCAAAATACAAACACAGATTATTGGTCTAATTTGTGTGACCCAACATGCACCCTTGTGCATGGACATGGCCAACCCCAGTGATCAAGTCGTTTGTGGTTTATACTTAGGTTGGATCCTAGCCAGAAGTGGGAAGAGCCACATACAAAATAGATTATTGATCCCATTTAATTTCTTAGTAATTAATTAATTAATTAGTTTTAATTGTGCCAGTGACTTGTGCAGGGTTGGTAAGTGACATGACTATCCAAAGGCTTGACCCTAGTGCTTCATGATGGCAACAAGTCGTTCTTATTAGAACATCGATGTTTCCTAATGGATGCTGCCAACCAACTCGGCCATCCATATCCTATTATTTTTGTTGGAGAAACGACAATAAGTTTCAATTCATAGCTAGCTTTCTTTTGAAGTTTGAGCAATTGGGTGGTTACAATGGAAGGGATTTAGAGTTCTTGGGATATCAAAATTGAAAGATCAAAATTATACAATTAGGGCATCCCCTCAAATTGTGTATAAAAACACTTTTAAGAAGTAGGACGAGGGTTTATAACTCTAGTGGGAGAGTACTTATCGGTACATACCTTCGACTTACTTTATATTAATCGGTTAATTTTATTTCCACCTTTCTTCCTTTTCTTAAGCAACACACTCTCCTAATTCCCTACATGTTTATTTCTCGTTAAAAGCTATATGAGTTTATTAGGAACAAACAACCTTCAAAGAATTATAGCTTGATTATTAACGATCGATTCTATGCCTGCAAAATACATGGCGGCCATAACCAAATTGCATACTGTGCATGTTCTGCGGGCACTTTATGTGCAAGCGAACTCAAAATTGTTTCTAGCCAAAAGCTTACCTTTGTGTAGGCTTGTTAATAGTCAGACAGGACAAGTTTTGTAATTAATTAGGGGCTGAGCGTTTTAAGATCCTGATTTAGGGTTAATATCCAATAAAAAATTGGTCAACGCATGGGTGGGTAGGTGGTCTCATAACCTACAATCATTCCATTGAGAACAACTTCTCCTACTTCACCTACCATATTCTCACATATACAATCAAAACCCAACTCTCATCTTCTCCTTCTTCCAACCAGGAGAAATCAAATCTAATGTTTTAACTCGTGACAACGGGGTCTAGTCCATTACAAAATAATGACCTTGATTTGTAGATCAGTGGTCTCAGATTTGAACCCTCATGACACCTTGGTAGTATGTGTGTGAAAAACCCTCCTCTCCTTGTAGTTTAGATTATCACTTATACTAAAAAAAAAAAAAAAATCTTAACTTGTAATTACATTGAAATTTTGATGCCAATGATTTTGGGATCCAAATGGATATTTTCCTTGCTCAAAAGGCCTAATGGTTACTTTATTTTTAGAATCTTAATAAGTGTGGAATCGTTATGGATGAATATTAATCAACGAGATCAAAGCACTAACAAAATCATAATACTTATATCAATTATACCAAGTTACATTCCCAATCCCGGCCAGTTTTTCAATCTATAGCCATTACAGCCCTATACCACTTTTGACCATAGGGCATATATATAGCCTTTTCTTTTCCTACAGTCCAAGCTAGCTTTTATAATATTGCGTCCTTAAAATAATTTAGTTAAGAATGATGTTTTGATAATTTATTATTAGCATATCAAACTGTTATGATCTTGTGGTCCTCACAAAGTCTCTTGCCTGACTTGTTCCGTAGTATACTTTAGAGATCATAAAAGATAACAAGCTTGTTAACGAGTCAAGTTAAAAAAGGTCTTGACTTGTAGATTAGAGGGTCTCAAGTTTAAACCCCCATAGCATCTCAATTTTCCGTGTGTGAAAAATCTCTCTCTCTCTCTGATTTAAACTATCGCTTCTACTAAGAAAAGATAACAAACTTAAATTATTATTTTTCTGGTTAATTGTTAATTTCTTCCCAAAAATTCTCCAGCAACCAAATTCTTCACATCGTCCAAAAAATTTCCCATGTGTTTGCATATTAAATTCAAAGAAAGTTTGTGCCTCCCTATAAAGTTGTGTCCCTCTCTCTCTCTCTCTCTCTCCTAACTTTTCCCTCAAACCACCTTATGTTCAAGTGAAGTAGCAGAAGATATATTTTTAAGTCTAATTGGTTCGAAACACAACTGTTAAAGCTTCTGTCTTTTGACATTTTGCATTTTGATCTGAGGCACTTGCCGCGCTTCTCAGCACCAATCATGGAGACCAAGCCAACAATAAAACCGACACGCACAAAAAAAAAAGAAAAAGAACCAGACATGGCTAATTAAGATATATGTCTATCTGGTTTTCCTTTTTCTTAGTAAATTACATAAAAAAACATCATTTTTGTCATTACTATTTAAAATAAAACAGTCATCGAATGTGCTCTGCAAATTTTGAAAGCAGGTAATAAATAAATTGCGTATGCAAGTTGTACCACGTCATCATACTGAGCAACAATTCATCGAATATTATGTATTAAAATAAAAATAAAATTCTTCAATTCCAATACATGCAATGGAGTTAAAACCAAAACAAATCATATTTTGTAATATGCATGAAGCCTTGTGAATAGTTAAACTCACTACCCTAATGACATTGTATGACTCTCATAAGTTTTTATATGGGATGGGTTTACTTTTGTTTTAATCAAACAATATTAGAATGAAGATTCGAACTTGAAACCTCAATTGTAGGGATAAATATTCTTAGTCATTAGTTACGAGCTCCGGCTATCACGAGAGAGGTTGGGATATCCTTGCCTTCCATTATTATATGTATTAATTTGCGCTGGACACGTAGGAGTAAAAACTAAAAGCAGGAAAAAGTTGAGAGATACCACAAAATATACATTGCTTTACACTGATATTGCATGGTGGTTTTGAAAATGAAGTTTACAGGCAGTGTTTTAGATATATATACTATTGTATGTACGCTATGTATTTTGTCCTACCCCTCCTTATTTTCTTGTTTGTTTACAATAGCATCCGCACGATAATAATGTGTTTGCGAACATCCGGATAAGATATATATACTTGAAAATATCTTTAAAATGCTTTTTGAGCCAATCTCTTAGATTAGAATTAGAAGCCAACCGAATTTGACATGAAGGCTTGTAGATCGACCAGATCAAAGATTAGATCCTTTTGTCCACAGCTTTGGAGACCATACATTATCTCACTCTTTTCTTTCCCTTCAACTCATCATTCACCTCATTTTTACTGCCGGTAAATCCATGCCGCCAGTGGATAACTTTAATCGAAATTTTAACCGAATAATAATTTTTTATTTGTAGAAACAAAGTATAATTAAAAACAAAAAAGTGGATTAACAAGATCCAGCTTTTTGACTATTAATCCCTCCATATATATCGTATCATATATGATATATATATATGTATGTGGTGCATGAAGATAGTGTTATGTTCAAGTAAGGGAGGTCCCCACATGGTGATGAGAGAATGTGTAGAAAATCTGCCTTCACTTTTAAGTACCTCACCTCATCTTCATCTCTTTATTTCTTTTTCCATTTCCCTTGTGAAACACAACGCCATCTTTTTATTTTCACACCTTCTACGTTTGGCGTGACTTGCCTTGCCTTGCCTTGTCTTGCCTGACCTTGGTGCAAGACCCTTAGCAATCAGAAAGATGAAATACTCTACCACTAAAATTATAAGCCTTTATGCAGTATCTCGAATGTGCTCAAACATCATTTACTAGATATACAGCAAATCGGAAAATAGAAAAAGCCAAGAGATAATAGAAATTAATTAATATTATTTTCTGATGTAAACCCCCAAACCATTTACTCAAAAAAAGAAAAAAAAAATAGCTAATAAAATTCTCGCCAACTCTTTTTTTTTTTTTCTCCTTCTTCTTCTTCTACTAGAAATTACAAAATCAAACGATTAGAAATGGCTCGATTTCTGTCGAAAAAGGTAGTCTCATACACAGGCAATTCTTCACGGTACCTTTCTTCAACCCCAGCAGTATCCAACTCAAACAGATCAGAGCTTGCATAACTCTCTGCGTCATCATCTTCATCTTCTTCAACATTCTTCTTCTGATAATTCTTCAACAACAAGTAATCTCTAGCAACTTGCTCAACTCTACGACGGTGTTCGTCGTCATCATCAACCTCCATTACACAGCACTCAAACCTAATATCTTCAATTGTTGGAGGTTTCGCGGCTTTCTCCTTCGCCATTAAACCCGGCTCTGCTTCATGCAGATTCTTCTGCCCGCATGGCCGACAGTCCTCGTCCACAATCACACTCACAGGGCAGAACCTCACTGACCTTTTTGCGACATCTCCATTGTTGCTGCCGATGCCACTCAGCTCGCTTCTCGAAAGAGGCGTTTTTCGCAGACAAGACCTCGAAAATGAAGAGGCTGAGGAACAAGTGCTGCTCGAGTTTGAATACCCCTGTTGTCCAGATTTTGAGGATGATTTTCTCTCCGCACCCAAATCATATGATGGTTTTCTCTCCACACCCAAACCATCAATTTTGGACTTCTTCACATGCCCTGCATTAAACAGAGAGTTGAGAAAACTCGCGAGCCGGCCACCCGGCGAAATTGGCTGCCTCACCTTCTTCAAATCGCCGTAAATCTTCAGCGCTTTCGATTTCGTCTTCACGAAACTGTTCTCGTTTTTTGTCTTCTGTGAATTATGGTGATTTCTCTGCTCAAATTGAACCTTCTCGGATGAAATGCTGGTTCGAATTGGCTTAGGCCTGTGCATGCTGTAGCATGACGACGATGACCTCGATTTTGATCCGTACATGGACTCTGACTCGGATGAAGAAAACCCACCACCGCAGCTCGAGTCCGAAGAGCTGGAGCTCGAATTCAAAAGGAACTCATTACGATTGTAGCTCGACTTTTTCGTGTCAAAATCCGCCATGGAATTTCGTCGAACAGGTAAGGACTTATCAGTCACTTTCTTCTCCATCCACTTCTCGATCAAGCAGGCTCTTCGGAGGCTCATAATTTCGTGTTCCCGGTCTTCTTTGAAGAGGCCATGGCGGCCACTGGTAGTAGTAGTAGCAGCAGCAGCGGTGGTGCTCTGTTTTTTCTTCGTGGTTTCTTTGTAGAAGATAAGGTGTTGTTGCTCTTCTCTTCTTGAAACTCCTTCACCGGTGTTGGGTTCGTCGATCGAACGGTAAATGGTGTCGAGGAGAGTGGAGGAGAAAGATGGGTTTTCTCTACTGTGTCGGTTGCTTCTAGCTTCTCGGTTTTTTTGCAGTGTTTTGATATTCCACTTCTCCATTTTTGCCTGGTTTTATACTGGTACAAGTACGAAATTGGGAAACAGTTGTACTGGGTTTTCAATGATATTCAATTATGGAGGTCTCTCTGTTTTGTCTGCTGTAAATAGAGAGAGAGAGAGAGAGAGAGAGAGAAATAGAATATGGTAAGGCCAAAGATGATTATGGGAAGGACATTTTGAAGACAGAGACTCTAACTTTGCTCTGCTTTTGTTCTCTCATCACTGTGTCTGTGTGTGTGAGGCTAAAGAAGAAAGAAACAAAGAAAAGAAGGCATGGGCTTTGATGGGTTTTTGATGGCTTAGAGAGAGAGAGAGTGAGAGAGAGAGAGGGAAAGAGAGAGAGTAATGAAAACCAGAGGCCACGCCTGTTCGAACAGAGAAAACAGAGAGCACAAAGCAAAGTAGACTGATGAGAGAGAGGAGAGAGAGAGAGAGAGTGAGGGTTCTCTTTTTTCACACGGTCTTATAAGAGAAGGGGAGCGAAAGGGCGAGCATGCAGAGTCCAAGCTGGAGTGGGGTCCAGCCTTGAAATGATGACGTGGTATATTATTTATTTGATTAATTAAATTAAAAAGGGATTCTCATAATTTCTGCCATTATTGGATTGGCTTCTACTTCTTCTTCTGCTTTGCCTCGCTCGCTGCTCTCAAATATTCAGTTGAGGTGACCCCAAGATTTGCTTTAAAGCTTTAAAGAAAAATAAAGGGGTTTTAAGTATTGATTAATGTCTAGTGTAGGACATAAACACAAGATGTTGATACTAACGTTACTAAACACCTTTTTATTCATTAATTAAGCTCCCTTTTTTATTTCTTTAAATTTTCCAATTTGTACAAAGGGAAATTTGCATAAATATCACCTGAACCTTTAGGCAAGTACACCATTAGTACCTAAACTTTTTATTTTTATTTCTAATCACATGAGCTTTGTAAACTGTTGTTATCCACCATCTACGTCTAATCCCATTAAATTTAAAGACATTTTCGTCAATTCACTATAATTACAAATAACTATAATAAAAAAAATAAAGGGATATGGGAAGTAGAGGTTTTCCTACTTACCAAACAAGTTCACACCAATATTCAAAATTTTCCAACAAAAATCAAAAGGCTTTGGAGTTCTTTAACTTTGTAACATAAGATTGCGGATTTTGGTCATTCCATTCAGGATTCCCATTCACATCCTCCCTTATGTGCAGATTCTGCTGGGCGCTGAGATTCTCTTGCCTTTGGATGCCCTCGAGGCTTCTCTCTATACACTTTTGATTTTCTTATTTTTTTTTAAAAACACTGGAGGAAGATGATGATGGGGTTTGGAAGGTGGGAATTGGGCGTGAACAGTTATATGATTAAGAAGTCGAGTAGAGTAGAGATAGAGAATTATTGCCCTTGCCCTAGCTGTTTTTGCATGCTTCAGTCAGCCTTGGACAGTCAACTAATGCGGCCTCACTTCTGCCATGGCTAAGACTTATATGACGACGATCACCTCAAAGCACATAAATAAAACGACCAACTTGTTCAAATTAATTGCTGCCGTTGACAAATTTCTCTACTTTTTGGTAAACAAATCAAATCCATTATTACCAAGACCAACTACCTGCTGTATATTATTGGTCCCAACATGTCCTTGTTGTACCAATAAACATGTGATATATAGAAATTATCCTATGCGGATATATGGATATTATTATCGTGTGGACGTCATGTATTTTGTATTACCATTTTTTGCTTTCATGTTTATTTACAACAGCATCCGCACAATAATAACGTGCGTACATCCGGATAAAAGAATAACTATATATATACATGTGTAATACATTCATGAATGTATGTAACTTTTAGTTATGTTGAAAGTTGAAATGATATATTGATCAGAACAATTTTATAACCCCAAGTACCGATTAGAAGTTGGGTGTTCAACATGAATTCATATCGTATGATAATACCATTCATCTGATAAAGTAGAATGAACTCGCCGGATTTAACGATTGTAAGAGCATCTCCAAGAGACTCTCTACTTCCTTATCCCTAGCTATTTTAGCAAAAAAGAAGGAAAAACAACCCTCCAGCAGCTTCGCTACCTCTCTCGCCATTTTGGAGATCGCTATTTTGGCTCGCTACATGTAGCAAGGGGGAGAGAGAAATTCAAGGCTCGCCATCTCGTTCAAACCCAAAACTTCAAAGTCTCCATCGTTTCTCTGTTTCTCTCTATTCTCTTTGTCAAAGTCTCCATCGCCATCTCTATTCTCTCTGTCAAAGTCTCCATCGCCATCTCTATTCTCTCTGTCAAAGTCTCCATCGCCATCTCTATTTTTTCTATTTCTCTACCCTCTTTGAACTCTGAGGTGGTATTTCCAGGTGGGTTTCTGGGTTTGAAATTTGTATATGGGTTTCTAGGTTTTTGCTTGGAAGGGTTTGGGTTTGTGCTTTAAATTAACAAGTTCCTTTGCAATTTCTACAATTTGAAATTAAGCGGCTCTGATATGGGTTTGTATATGACAGTATTTGGGTTTGTATATGAAAGTATTTCTACAAGTTCTGTTGAAAGTATTTGAAAGTACTTGAATGTCTACAAATTCTACTGCAATTTCTACAATTTCTAAAATTTCTGCAAATTGTGATTCTCTGCAAATATTTTTTAATTTGCTTTTCTGCAAATTGTTAGATGTTTAAATTTTAAGAAATAATAAAATGGTTAGCCAAAATAGAGAGCATTGCTGGAGGAACCACCTTTTTAGTGGTTAGCTATTTTAGCTTTCTAGCTACTTTAGCTAGAATTTGAGTAAAATTTGGAGACTCTCCTGGAGATGCTCTAACTGCATTCAATATAAAGTCTCATGGCAAAAAAACCCTTCTAAGTATTTTGATTTATTATTAGCCAAAATGTGTTTTTAAGAGAGAGAGAGAGAGAGAGAGAGAGAGAGAGAGAGAGATGCATGTTCTTAGTGGGTAGTGCTTATTTGTACAATGATTGCACTCGTGGCTCTAAACTTTTCGGCCAGAGAGTGGTGAGCTAGAGATAGAGATCTAATTAGAAGACACCAAAACGAATAACTAAGTGAGCTTAGCTAGATGTGATTTGATTAATCTATCAAAGGATTAGGACAAAGAGAGAATGTGTAGATAGAAAAAAGAGAGAAAAAGTAAGATTAAGCTAATACACTAAACAAACAAAAAGTCCTCCCAAAAGCAATGTGCGTGTGCCGTTGGCTCTTCTTCCCTTCCCTCCCATTTCCTCCCACATGTATTCCCTTCAAGTCTTCAAGCTCAAGAAAATTCCCCATCATTGTATTCTCTACTTCGTGTATATTTATAATCCACAAAACCCTACTACTTTGCCCATATTAATCATGCTTTGCAGCCATGAAATCCCATTTCATATGCCAAAAGTTTACATATTAATCAACTAATGCGGTGGGGGTGGCTATCGAGTTTAAACATACACATGAACAAAAAGAAAATGGTGGGTAAAGATTTACACTCTAATAAGCTATATATAGAAATCTGACTATCAAATTGTTTAGTTGTTTTACCTTATGTTACACTCATGCAATGGGATTAATGTATTTGATTTGTACTTTATTACAAGTAAAATATTAATTTAGAGACTATATTGATATGTTTTTTATTGGTTCAAAACAATAAGGAAAGCAAAAATCGAACCTCTCAATACAGAGTAGCTATAAAGTGTGTTGAATTAGCGCATCTATAGATATAAAGTGCGTTGAATCCTCTTTCTCCGGTGTTTTAAATTAAATTAAATTAAAGTAAAATATCGCTTTTTTTTTTTTTTTTTTTTTAAGAAAACTTTGAGCTTCCAAATTCTTCATCGCATGTAGATGGTTGGTACATGCCCTTGTGGTCTACTACTAGGTATATAATACAGAGTAGCTAGGCTTATTATGAAAAAGGATTGAGAGATTCCTTTCATTTCATGTCACGGGCATGGGGTTGATGTGAGAAGTATGAAGCAAGAAGATTCCATTCAGGTCATGGAATGACCATTTTGGGGACCCAAAAACTAATTGAATGTAACATTGACATGGCCTAACCTAGAAAAAGTTCAATCTGTACCGCACATTCCCACCACCCCATCATCCCCACTCAAGAACGTACGAAGACAATACTCTTGGTGGATGTATATTTCAGTTTCCACTACCATCTAACCCAATTAAATCGATTAATTAGACATGTCCAAGGACATATATGGTACTAAGTGTTGGATGATTAGTGAAAACTCATATTTCAAATCGAAACGATTGTCTGAATTTTTACGTCTAAACTTATATAACTATTGAGGTAGAGCATTAATCCTCACACTCAAGACTTTGAATATGAATTCTCATAATAATAAAAAAAAGAATTTTTCTTAATCAAAATGGTTTATGAACTAGTAGCACCTTCTGATCCCTAAATACTAGAAGTACGTAATGAAAACCTAATTTTCGGATTTGGGAAGCAAAAGATTCAATTTGTTTGGGGACATATTAACACAAAAGCGTTGTATATGGTGGATTTAAACATTTATGCTTATGTTTCTTGTATGATAGCACATCAATTAATTTGTTCTACACATATTTATACGCACTCAAAATAGGACCATATATTCCTTGATTTGATATTTTGGTCTTATACATGCAACACCAACTTATTATGTACCCCCAAGTGGGGTTACGGTGGATCCACAACAGATGTGAAAAATTCATCGCATCAATCAACTTCAATTTTCATGAATGGAGTCTAGCTCAGTGAAAAAAGACTTTGACTTGTATACTAATGATCTCATATTCGAGCCCCATGACACTTTGCAGTATGTGTAAAAACCCCCCTCTACACCTCAACACTACACCAATATCCTGCGTACTTGGAAAGGATGGTTGAAAATTTTAAATTAATTTGGTCCATGTTTTTCCATCATTCTTCTCAATCTTTCTTTTCAGCCTTGCATGGGTCACCCAACTCATAGCGAGTAGCTCCTACTAAAACCATAGATTGCTTTGCCCCCATCTCAATCATCATATTGTAAAGCCAAGGCTACCATATATTTACAACTCACAACTGCATAAACAACACACAACTATATAAAAATGCCCCGCCTGCACTATTGCTCATCATTCAAATCCTTAGCTATACTTAGGGTTTGATCTTTCTTTAACAAATGGGTCCTAGTTAATTATGTGTTATGTTATGTACTGATATTCAATGTGCATGATCTCAAAACTGTCATTGCAAACCCTCAATTTAATTTTATAACCGCTAGATCTTAAATCGTGGAATGACATCATTTTGACTATATAAACACAATATCGATATGCAAAATGTGTACACAACTCTATTTTCATTTAAAACAGTTAACGTATGAATCAATTATTTTCATTTATTTTCTCTTCTAATGTTAGAAAATATCTCAACTTCGAAACCTAATAAGTTTGGATTTCGGAATCAATTATATCCAGAAAGGAAAAAAAAATCATGAATGAAATAAAAAGGGTAGGTTATGGGAGCATGCGTGCGAAGGCATATATGAAAGAGGAGACGACCACCACCAGCAGAAGTTACTGCAGCTTTGGTTCACTTCTTAGTGATGAGAAATACAAAACGAGAGAGAATTTTATAATTGTAAACCGGATTGAATATTACCTAAAAAAGGCTAGCCAGAACATGTAGCTTTTTTTTGTTTTTTGTTTTAATTCAAGCAAGATTGGGGAGGGAGGTTTTCTCAAACACACACTGCAGGTGTCATTGAGGTTCAAACCTGAAATCATTGGTCTGCAAGTCAAGGCATTTTTCCACTAGGCCACACCCCCCGTTGGCGAAATCATGTAGTATTTTTTTTAATGCAAGCGACAGTCTAAACTAGGTATAGGCACGAGTCAGTTCGGAACGGTAGAGGGCTCTTTCGTTAACCATACCAAAGTTTTCAGTGGGCCAATTTATCTTCCATTACCGAATATTAGGACCTTTAACCGTTCTGATCGGTTAACCGAATATTCAGTTCAAGTTGGTTCGGTAGGCCGATATCACCATTTAACAAAAAAACATACTAATTATGTAATAAAAATACAATTTATAATCATTTCACATAACATAAGTTGTTGAACAAATACTCCAAATTATCCATGTAAAAGATAATAAATAAATCAATAAATCAATAGTCTAATTCATCCAAGTACGAAATCAAAGAAATTAATTTTAAAGTTACAAACGAACATGAAAAATACATAATAAAATAGCAAATAATGTTTCAAAGCACCATGAAATTAGTTTCAAAGAGCCAAAAACTACATTAAAGAGGCTTAATAATCTTCATATTTAGCCACTAATAAGTTGACACGTATATTAGTATTTAAATAGTAGCATAATTATAAATATCGGTTCGGTACAGATTTTCATTGAGTTAGGGATATTGTTACTTGATCTTTTAACTAAAATTTTCGGTACCAATTAATCGAATAAGAAGAATTAAAAATAAAAAATAATAATTTTACCAAACCAAACCGTCAGTTCAATATGGTTGATAGGCAGATTTTTCAGATGAGATGCCCACCCCTTATCTAAAACTACAAGGGAGAGGGGGGTTTCTCACACACACTACCAAGGTGTCATTGAGGTTTGAACCTGAGACCATTGGTCTGCAAGTCAAGGCCCTTTTTCATTAGGCTAAACCTGTTGGCATTTAATTTTAAAGAAAAGTACCTAACCTACAAATCTAAACTAATTATACTAATAAACACTAACCACATCCACAAATTTGATTTTTGAAATCTCACCAACCAATGGTTGATGGGTTTAACCAACTTATGAATTTGAAGAGAGCTTGAGGCATTCCTTAAATAAACTTAAAGGTACCTTTGTAAAGTTCATCGTATATTATATTTCAATGATTTATTTTGAAAGTGCTAATTCATAGAGTATTTCTGTAAAAAATCATCCAATCACACCTAATTTAACCTATGATTAAATGCTAGTTATTATATCTTTGAAAACATTGTTTTCGTCCATTTATTTCATCACAATTAAGTTTTTTTTATAAATATTTTAATATTATTATTTTTTCCAAAGATGATTTATGAATGAAATTTTGAAAAATGAACGATTCATACCGTTAAAATACAATATCAAATGAGTCCCGCAATTCAGATGATGGAATATTACTTTTAATATTATTATAGGGTTAACCATACAAATATTCAGCTTTTGAAGAAGATAACCTATGAATGATTATGATAATATCACCACCAGATTATAGAGAACTGAGCCAGAAAGCTTGTAGACAAGACAACTGAATTCCCAACGGCTGGATGAGCAATATCATAGGCCATAGCCAATGGATGCAGCAACTTGGGAAACTGAAAGCTCATCTGGATTTGCTTAGCTAACTTATAAACGTGGGGCTTCAGCTTCAGCTTCAGCCTTGTGGGGTTGTAGATAGCTTTGTCGTGTCATGTGTGCAGAATCATGAAAGACATAACCAAAAAAAGAAAAAAAAAGTGAAGACTTGTGTTGGCAATCCCGAGGTAATGAGAACATTTCTAAGATCTCTTAAAGAGAGCAATGACACAAAGCATGAATGATAGCTGCCACTCTCCTTTCTCATTAGTAGAATAGAATGGAGAATGGAGAATGAAGAATAAAGCCAACCTCTTCCCCTTCTTTCTTCTGCTAAAAGCCCAGGTCATAACCATGTCTCTAGAGGAAATAAAGCACCCTTCTCCTTTTTCTCTTTTCTTTTATTTTACTGTAGAGAGCTACAGTTGATTTCCTTTAGATTGTTCTTTCGAATACATTTTTTTTTTCAGGAGAGGCAATTTCTGACCGTCCATTGTACGTGAGCCTCACATGCACCAACGGTCAAAAATCACTTTACATACATTCAGTCAGAAATGGCTTATGCACTCAGTAGACAACTGAACACACAGCACAACTCCTCAACCTATAACCCCTCAAATTGTTTGATGTTTTACACAGCACAACTCCTCAACCTTCTCCAGCCCCCAAATTGTTTTACTATTTTAAGGACAAGAAAATATGGATATCAATAGGACCTTAGGTATGGCACACGAAGAAAATTGAAAAATGGAACACCACATGAAGCATTGATTCATTAAATACGAAAAGATTATGGGTTATATTCATTTGACAAAGAAAAACCCTGCTATACCTCTACTTCAGCCCTTACAACCAAGGAGTTAGATTCACATTTTCCTTTTACTTTTTTTGTTCTTTCTTTGTTCAGAAGTTGGTTTGCCAATTCATATGGTTCAGTTGGGGTTGCTGATATGCACCAACCTGTGCCCCAGGAGCAGCTGCTGCCACCCCAACTCCAACGTTACCACCCATAGCAGGACCCAAATGGTGTGGATTGGGAATTGCAGCAGGCTGAGAAGGGTGGTACAAACCTGGGAATTGCATGTGGGAAGATTGGGCTGCAGCTGCATTGAAGGAAGCATGAGCAGCGTGAGATGGCATATAAGCACCATGAGGTGATTGAGCAGACATGTTGTAGTATGGAGTGGATTGCAGGCCTGGGTGCTCCCTTGGGTTCTGAATCCATATCTCTGATGTCTCAGCCTGTCAGGTCAAATGTAAAGAAAATAATTTAAGACCAGATGTGTTGATGTGATCAATAATCAATACAAATGAGACATTATCAAACCCTCTCCGGCTCTCCCGTACGGCATTGATGGAACATTGATTCCAACCCAGCTAAATATAATATTCAACAATTAAAATCAATTTTTTTTAACGCAAATAGTTTATTGCACAGTACTCTAATTTTGGCATTCATTGTGTCCCTACAACAAATGTTTAATTTTACCTGTGGATTTGGGACATAAAGATTGCCATCTTTGTACTTGATTCTAGATGAATCTTCGAGCCCTGAGGCACCTCCAACTACACTTGGGGCATTGATTGCATACCCATTAGGATTAGTAAAATTCCCGTACCCTGTGGGACTTCCAGCGGGGACAGGCTTAAACGGCTGAACTCCATACTTGAGGCTGTTCGCATTTAGGTGGGATCCACCTCCAGGCATCAGCAAGTAGCTGTTGCCATTAGACATGTGAGGATAGGCAGGGTTGCTGGAATAGCCAGGCACGGCCATCGGTGGAACATAAACTGGTGAGAGAAATTGGCGGTATGGCATAAGATTAGCATAATGTGAAACATGAACTTGTGGGTACATCTGTGCCACAGGGGGGGGTTGCTGTTGAACCATGGCAACTGTTGATGCAGCGATGCTGTTGACATTATGTGAACTCAATGCCTGTAATCATAGAAAATAGCATCTATCAAAGATGTGCTATGAGTTGTGGAGAAGAAAAAGGTAATATTCCCTTCACTATTGTTTCAAAAATGCCAGGAAAACAAATATTTCATTACAGGGTCCCCTACAAAACATGAGTAGATTTTGCACACAAATGGGTATCAAGTAGCAGTTTTAGTGTGTCAAATGGAAAACAGGTGTTTTAAACAGGGTTCAGTGTGTAGGGCATGTACATAGAAATGGTAGACCCTGTCCCTGGGCTTTCATCAATATCACAAAGGTATCAAGCAGCAATTGTAATGCATCCAAAGGCGTGTCTAAAATGTGTAGCAGTAACTGTAGTACATATCACAATAAAGTAACCACTTAAACCTACCTCATGTGGAGATGGCAGACCCTGTCCCCGTACACTTTCATCCATATGCGGTCTGTAATAAGGTATATTATAACTAGTCTGAGGATCAAATGCCTGCTTCAAACACAAAGCGTCAGAATGGACATTCACAAGATGTTGTAAAAAGAAGGCATTGTTATGTTGAAAGAAAAGAAGAAAAAAAAAAGAGAATGTTATAATGCACATATACGTCTTTCAAACTGAGGCCTTCTATCAGCATAGCAAACAATGAAGTTTTAGAAAACACAAAAAATCACACTTTACACTCATCAGATCAGGAAAATTGGTTGGCAAGTAAAATTTGAAAGGTGACAATAAATTTATATATAAAAGGTGGCACTAGTATGAACAATGTACTCACCGAAAAACCTTCTAACTCTGGTTGTTCTTGCTGCTGTGAATCTGAAGGTGCATAGGATGGACTGGTGTCTCGAACCAAACCAATATCCGCATAATTGTCTAAAGTTTGAGGACTTGAGGTCTCGTTTTTCTCAGGCAATTGACGCTCAGGCACTGCACCTGATGCTGGAGAATCAGATCCAGAATTTCTAACTTGGTGATCTAACAAATCTACTGGCTTGATGCCAGAAGCCTCATCACTGCAGGACTGTGGAGCTGATAGTGACAAACTGCACAATAGAGGCATATATAAGTCGAAGGGAATTACCCAAAGATCTTACCACTCTTATTTTGCTTTCTTAAAACATGTTTTTCACTTCGCAAGTGAATAAAACGAGAAGAAAAAAAACACAAAATTTATAGATAGATAGCAATGTAAATACAGCTACACAGCAAGGAGATGGTAAATTAATAAATGAATAAATAAATTCTTAAAATTACATCAGCACCCCCTTCATTGTAGCAGAATTGATTCAGAAACTTTACCGTCCATAGAGTTGGATACAGTTCAGAAAATGGATCTTAAGAATATTCATATTTTAGATTTACCAAAATTTGAACACTTGCTTACTACAATTAAAGATAACACCTACCTTCCTGCAGGTTCCCCATTTGACTCCTCTGTACCTCCTGCTTGAAATCCATTAACCATATTCCCTGTTGAATCAAGCTCCGTTCCCAAGCTTCCAAATGTTAGCCGAAAACGATCACTGTCCGGAACCCTAATATTCTGTGCTATGACGACGTTAGTGTTATCATATATATTTACTCGCGAAAGCTTATCTTGCAACTTAGCCGCTTCTGACTCTGAGACCTTGGAATTATCAGAAGGAGATGAAACAGATTTTGTTGGTGTTCCAATGACTCCAGGGCTATTAGAGCTTGGCTTTTGGCTTGACTTAGGTTTCCATTCCTTATTAGGCTGGGAAGCTGCATCCAGAAACATGATTAAAACTCTTTTTAGAATTTTAAGTTAGACAAAAGTGAAGACAAATCTTCTCAAACAAAAATGCAAAATATGTTAAATAAAAAAATTGTTTTGGTAAACAGCAAAATTTTCTTCAATGGTAAGTCAGTGGTTTTCAAAAGGCACATACAGATATGACAGCACACAGAAAGTATGTGAGCATGTACCACTCTCATCCCACGAGAATAGCAATGCAAATTCCACCTTATCTACTGTTGGTTTTTTATTTATGACAATTTTATCTACTGTTGGTTGACTAGTAACAATGCATTGGCTGTCAACATCTTCCAGATTGTTTCAGATTTGGCAGAGAACAGGTTAATTTTCACACCTCCAAAAAAATTTAACCAAATAACTCTTATGTTTTCTGACAAGAACATAAATTTGTTTCACATATTTCTGCTATTAAAGTAATTGTGTGAATATGACCAAAAAAAAAAAAAAGTAATTGTGTGAAGACAGATTTATACTCAAAAGGAACTTCACTAATTTTTTATCCCATTCTTAAAGCAAACATACCTTTCTGATGACCCACGGGTTGTTGATGCAGCCTGGCATTGTGCTGATTACTTAAGAATGGTCTGCTGACCGACATGCTAGGCATCACAGATTCAGAGGTTTGGCCGACTTGATCAGTTTTAGAGATGCCAGTGAAAGGTCGAAATGACTCCGTAGAACCCTCTTTTCCCAAAAGTGAATTTGAGAGAGAACTACTAGGTGCAGATGGATTGGAGTTTTCAGAAGATTGCCTCCGAACACCAACTTCCCGTTTAATAGCACCAACAGAAGCAGATGGTCTGGAATCCGGAGATGGCACATGAACAGGATCTGTGGAAGAAGAATACAACCCAACAACAGAATTGCTCGACACCACCACTGCAGAGTGTGGTTGGGAATTGCTTGGCTTCACTGCTTGCACCCGCAGAGCTGCAGTTGGAAGAGTAACTCGCTTCTCCACCAATGTCTCTTTTCTTACCGAACCAGTTGCATTAGCATCACTGGTTCTAATTTGAGGATCAGTTTGCCCATTCAATACTTGAGATGAATTCTGTCTGCTAGATGGCTTTTGATTACTTGAACTTCCTGTTGGGCTGACAGCAGACCAAAACAATCATCATAAATCAACACATTAATTACACGGCTAAAACAAACACATATTTTTCAAAACTATTAAAAAATTAAGCGCGGGAAAGATTCTTGTTTAAACAACTGAAGTACTAATACAAACTAACCGCTGAAACTTAAGGCCTTCTCAGTTTTCTCTGGGTTGCTACTTTGCGTAATAAATACCCATATTTACTGATGTCATTTTATCCCGCAATAAGAAGAAATAATAATACCCCTCCTTACTTCCGTGGGTCATTTTACACCCCAGCAAGAAGAAGACAAACAAAACAAAAACAAAAAAAAACAAAAAAAAGAACCCACCATAAGATCCCTAAAGTCTGTATCTTCTTTATCATTTTCGCATACATCAAATCCTAAATGGCCAAGCTTCATCAGGTGAGAAGATTTCATTATTTCGAATGCTACCAGTTCTCCTTTTCTTGATATCTCAGTTTCTATTTCTCAATGTGTGACAATACACCCAACAGATCTCTATATCAAACAAAACTCTAACTGCTGCTACAGTTTTTTAAAATACAACAATATGGTGGTAATTATTCATCCCAAAGACTAAAATATAGGTATACATATAATAGACACAAGCATAGCAGAACATACCCCTTTTCAGAAATATTTGACACTTGCTCATTGGTGGATGTTGTACATTGTGGTGAAGCAGGCTTGGTTTCTCTATTGATATTTCGGTTAACTCTGTTGTCTCTCACAACACGAAACTCTCTGCTGATTCCTGTACCTAGTAAGATTATGTCATCACCAAGTAATTCAAAGGAACATTACAGAGGAGAGTAACATAGCCAGCAACACTGCAACAAAGTTCTTTGGAAACACATCATGCAAAAAGTTTTCGAAATGAAATCAACACAGTAAACATGGCTATATAAAGTTACCATTAGTAGTATCAGCTGTTGTTTTGGGATTGTTTTCAAAAACAGGGAGCCTGTGCTTTTAAGGAAGCACATAAGCGTGTGTTTACTAAATTCTTGCCCAGGTGCTTTCTACTTGTAATAGGTGCTTTTAAATTATATCAGGAGATTCTGTTCAAAAGCTACTGATGCTTTTGGTTTTTTATTAGACATTTACCCTCACCTTTATAATACACCAAAACAATCAACATGCATTCCTGATTGCTCGGTTCATTTGGTAATGTTTAATTCCACAACAGTTCTATCACAAAATTTACGAAACTATAGAATTTACCAAACACTCAAACAGTGCTTCTGCTTAATTTCAGTAGCTTTTATATGATATTAACAAAACACTTGTTCACTGGATTTATACTAAAGCTTCTTTAGAATCTTTTTAAAAGCCACAGAACCCCAAAAGAAACCCTTGAATTACAAGTCGACAAAACAGGGACCAGGTTGACAGTAAAAAGGTGACTTGGCCTTGTCCTCAACCTGAAACCAGAATTAGTTCTAGCTTCACTCTCTAACTTCCTTTCAACCTCTGGGCCTACGGAGTCCATCCCACCATCCCCCAAGCACCCCATTTAACATTAGAAATCTAGTGCTCCCCTAAAAGACAAAACACCTTTTCCTGCAACAACTGCTTGGGATACAGCAAGGCTTATCAGAATCAACAGTTCAGGCTCCTCATTACCCTCCATAGCTGACATCTCAGCATTCATCCCATTTGTAACTGGATTCCATATTGAGAGAAATTGCAAGAAGGGAAGGTCAAGAAAGCACCTACCACGGTAGCCAATCCCCATTGCCTCCTGCTTGCTATTACAAAATAATAATGCTTGTTTTTGGAAGGAATATAGAATTAACTTCTTATTCAGTAATGTCGAAGGGACCACTGTAATTGGTACCATGAACCACGCCATTTCATCTTCTCACAGACCAGCAAAGTCCCATCTGTCACTCTTCACAAACACTACTATCTCCAGCTTTGAAAGATTCAGCTGACCCGCTGCCCTTAACGTACCGGGAATCTTTTGTATGCTCTCTGTTCAAGGCGTGACCAACTACCATCGCATAAGAGACAGCAAATTTGTTATCCATTTTTATAGTATTGTACCTAGTTTTCCTAGTCATATCTCTGATTATGTTTCTCTGACATTGTTGAAATGTATCACGCTCCCCAGCCAGAATTGCATTCATTAATTTCACAGCATTTATGTTTCTGTGCATCATTACCTCTTGGAAATATGATATAGTATCTATTACGTATCTAACATCACTACTTCCAGATACTAGGCTCTTTTATTCAAGTCTTTTCCAGTTTCAAGTCATTAACTTGAAGCTCTCTAATCCTTATTTCAGCTTCTCTCAAACTTTCCATCAACTCCTAAGCCGTTCCTAAAACTATATTTATCAAAAAACTTCGCAATCCATTTATTTCAATAATCTTACTATATACTCTCAACGATTCTTGATCCACTTGCAACATGAAAACCTTATGCTGCGCTTCATAGTCACTGTATAGTTCGTGGTTCCCCAATCCCTTAAGCTTTGGGAATATAAGAAGCATAAAACCTAGCAAAATAGACCCTGAACTTCCTAAATCTAGATACAGATTTCCTTTCAGCCATGTAAAGGGCCACTTGTTTTACATTAGTTAAATCACACAATGTTGCAATACATAGCCCACCAATCCATCATGCATCCATCTTCTTCAATACTTACTTTTTATAGGAAATATAGAAAAAACTTATTCATAGCTTAATTAAATTTACATTAAAGGTGAAAAGGTGTTGCACTAAACAAAAACATCCAAATAGAGCACATTAGCAACTCAAGAAACCAATACAACAAAATTCCACAAAGCAGTAACTAAGTTCCCAGAAGGAAAAAAACAATGTTTCTTGATGACCAATGAGGCATAAGACTGCACACTCTTTTTTTATGTAATGAACCCTTGACACCAGATAACAAACGCGATAAAGTATTGGTCAAAGCCATTTCAAGAATTTATCTTTCTTTACCAACTAGGCGCATGAACTCAAATAGCAGGGTTGAACAAAGCAACCAATTAAAAAATATTAGTAAAAAAGAATATAGCAGGAGAAATATATAAAAAATTGTAAATAAATTCAGACATAAATGAATTACCAGTTACACCACTGCGAGCATAACCTCCTCTTCTAACATTACGATCAGAAGATGTATTTGATTTCGGTCCTTGACCTGCACTCTCAAATGGTCTTCTTGGCTCCACAGAAACTTTGTGCCCCATACTCTGAAGCTACAAATACACTAAAGCAGTAAAACTTTTGCTTTACGATAAGTTCCCCTTGCAACAATTTAAAATGATTTAACATTTAAAAAGTTACAATAATGTTAATTGCAAATAAGAACTTAGTGAGTCCTACAACTTTATGACTCTCTCCAAATAATTAAACTACAAATGAGAAATCATATAATGATAACTTTTGCACAATGTGATCTTTCAAAAGCATTTACAATTTAGCTAAAATTCAAGTGAAGTCCACCAACAAGCTCAGTTAGGAGCACCAAGAAGTTTCTTGAAGAATTGAAACACACAATGTTGAATTACTCCAGAGTTCATTAATTGATTACCAAGGCTCATCATATCACAATAGATTAATTGGTTGCATTTTTATGGTGAGCCATTGATTCCACAAAACATAAATTCCGTGATAAGAGCATATGCTAGTTACTGAATTTCTGGGGATCATTTTGCCAAGAAGACCGTGAATTTAATAAGTCAAATAAAAACCAGTAGATTAGCGGTACAGTAGTGTGTCTCTGTCACTATTGACTGATGACTTTGTATTATGCAGGAAGCCAAAACCCCAAAAGTATAAAACCACCCATGCATGTCTCGGTAGTCTAAAAAGCTCATTACACCCTTATTTTGAAAAGACTTAAGATCTTCATACAGAACAAGAAACTACTGTCCAGTTGTTCACATGTATGATGTTAAGATATAATGTCACGTAAAGCTAAAGGTGGGAAAAGAATGATCCACAAAGAAAATAAACGATAATTCAAAGCCAAACCAAAACTTACATTAGAGGATACCTCCTTCCTTTTATCTCTTTTTCTCTTCACCAAATGAAATGGGTCTGGATAAAAAACAGGTGAGAATAATCATAGTAAGAAAACTGCATTAATATATAGTACAAGAAAACTGCAAGCAAAAAAGGTATAACACAATCAACAATGAAAATTTGTGTTGACAGGTTCTAAGAAAATAAAGCAAAACTAATACAATTTCCAATACAGTCTCAAAAGTTTAATGCAAGCATATAAATATGTACATATATGAAAATATAGCTAAAGAGAAACTTTTAATGGGAGGAGATTCTCAAAAATCAACATTAGAAGCCACCAACAATCAAAATCTTAGTTGACCTATCTATGGGTTTCAGCAAAGCAAAGTACCAACTCCGTGAGAAAATAATCACAACTGAAAGAGATACTAGTATAATGAAGGAATAAACGCCTAGGAGATTGAAAACCACTACTTCTTTCCAAAAAGTAATTGGTTTACCACTCCCAGTCACTAAAATTCAGCCTGAAAACTAAACAGTTCAATAATTAGGCTCATGAAACTGAGCTCAAGATGAAATTTTTAGACTGGCATAACCTCAATAACACAAACATTAGTTCTACATTCCACAAAACAACTCACAAACAAAATACTTAACTAAAATAACCCAAACCGTTGACAATTTAAACTCGGTAGAAAGCAAAATAAAAGCCTCAGTGAGCACCACAGTAACCTCTCAATAAGGAAAATACCAACCTAAAAAATAACAGAAAACAAACAAAACCCAATACCCAATACCCAAAACATGGCAAAAAAACCACGGAGCTACAAAACTATGCTTCACAGAGTCAAAGGCAGATACCTTGGTTCAGCAATTTCTGGGCGGTTTCATTAGGATCCATGTCGGTTTCTTTGAGAGCCCAATAAATATCAATATCGGAGTGATTGCCCACTATTTCTTTGAGGGATTGAATTGTTTTTCTCACTCCCGCAGAGATTATCTGAGTCCCACCTTCGATTCGCGAACCAGAGACCATCTCTAAACTCTACTTCGTCCCAAATTAAAATTCAAAAAAAAAGGGAAAAATAGAAAAACCCAAATATTATATGATAAATATACGTTATATAGTGCAATATATATAGGACGGAATCAAAACCCTAATGTAGCAGAGGGCGGGAGAGAGAAGCCAGGGCTAGGGTTTTGTGAGCATCCGATGAGAAAAGGGAGAGAGTGAAAGAGAGGGTTTTGAAAACGTTTTTACCACTCAAAGACTTCAGGGGCAAAATCCTGAAATTTTGAGAATTGAAGGAGTTGCCCTTGATGTTTAGGTTAAATTACGGGACAGCCCACTGTACGGCTTGGAATTCAAACCCCAATTTTCTTCTAAGTTCTCCCACTACACTAGTGGCTGGGTCGTGGTGTTAACTAATTTAAAATTTTGCATTAATTAATTCTCTATTATTGTTAGAATAAATTACAAATTTGGTTTATATAATTTTAGGTATTGTCTCTGTAGTTTTAAATTTGCACATTGTATTTAGCAGTCGGTAAAAAAAGTCTGAATCGTCCAAATAGGTTACACCAAAAAGTAATTTGGCAGACAGAGTTAGTTGACCAGGGCAATGTGCTTGTAACTCAAGTTATTAAGAGCATTTACTTATGCACACGAGGTTTTATATTCGATTTTCCTTTCCCCCAATATCTCTTGTATCTATATAGTTATTTAACAATTACATGTGCCACACTCACATATTTCGAACTAGGCCTGTTTGGAAGTGCTTCTGAAAGGGTTAAGTGCTTCCAATAGTGTTTGACGAACAAATAAAGAAGTGTTTATGGATCATAGAAGCACTTTTTGAAGAAGCACTTGAGAGGAACCTCAAGTGTTTTTGGCTTTTTTCAACTAGCACTTGGATTTCTTAATTCTATTATAATAAAAATGTTTTGGCTAGAAGCACTTATAGAAATGTTTAGTGCCCACGACTTGTTTTGGATTAACTTCAGGTGGGTATATTGACACACAAGCTTTATGTGGTTTTGGATTAACTTCAGGGGGGTATATTGACACACAAGCTTTATTATTACATATGCACATGGGTGGCACCACATTGGAAAAGTGAGCCAAACACTCCCCTCCCCCCTTCCCCAAGTGTATCCGGGTTTGATTCACCTATGAGACAATCTTAGAGCACTTCCACCGTTTGAAATGCCAAAAGACAAGGGGAGTTACTATTCAAGTGAATATTAACTGCCCTATGATGCATTCTAACCATTGTCATGGCAACCCAAAGGTAACCATTATTCACATCAAATATGAGAGGAATTGTATGAAGTTTTGGTATGGAAAGTGAAGAACATGGCTAGATATTTAGAGAAGAAAAAAAATCTGAATTTTATTTTATTTTATCCTTTTTTTCAAAAAAATTTATTTCAATTGGTCGCTGACGTCAACTTGCCCAGACAAATCTTGCCTTTGGGTGTGCCAAGGCTTGGTAGGGCCTAGCTCCTACCAGGGCTGGATCGCACCGCTGGTATGGGTTTTGAGAAACTAGGGGGCCTTTTGCTTGAGCAAGCCCTTTCATTGGAACTGCTCTTAAGGCAACCCAATATAATACTCTCCCTCCCCCTTCCTAGTGAATGAACCCAAAAAAAGGCTTTATTATTACATACATGATGAGAGTTATATTTTTTATTTTAACAAAAATATTTTAAGGTACATTTAACTTGATAAGAGTTAGAATTAAAATAAATAAATTGAGGTACATGCGATGAATCGAATTTATGAACCAATTTGGAAGTAAAACAATGTGTGATGATTACTATGTACTAGTCTTATTTTATCTTTTTCAAATTATTTTATTCAATGCGTTTAAGGTGATAAGGATATATTCAATATTTTATATAAGAATGAGTAAAGTTATGTTTATTTGCATAAATATATTGTTATTGTAATCAATGAGTTTTCTTTTTATCGCATAATAACTTAATTTCCAATGTTGAGAAGAAACAAAATTATGGCATTTTTGTGTTTTTAGCATTACACCGTATTTTATTAACAATAGAACCACCACGAAAGAAAAAAATGCATAGAAATTATTTTTTGGACCTCATGCTAAATCCATACACAACACTAAATTTCGCCCAATTCACTTAGAAGTGAGGATAAAGGATTTTGAAGTGATGAGATTATGAAAGTGAGGAAATAAGATTTTAAAGTGCGGAACTACAAAGTGATGGGATTAGTAAAGTGGCAAATTATTTTGTTGGTGGGATTTGTTTTGGTGTTTGCTACATTACTTTTATACCATTCAGAAAAACAATGTTGGCAAGTCCTTACTTAGTTAGGATTTTGGTTCCTTATTTCATTAGAATTTTGGTTACTTACCAATTATTATTTAGTCCTATTGTAATAGAGATTTACTTCCTATTGTAATTTAGATATATTTCCTATTTTATTTAGGGTTAACATATCTTTGTACTTGTATAAATACCTCCATATTGGAGAAGAATAATAATATGAGCGAATATGAGCGTATCTTAGCATAACTGAATATTTACCCTACTTTATTTGACAAGGTATAAGAGCCAGGTTTTTTTGTGACCTGTGCTTGCGTTCTCCTTGAAATTAATGTAGAGGGGGAGTGAAAAGGGATCTGCTTCTCTTTCCTATACTTTATCTCTCTGCCAAATTGAGAGTCGTTGGCACTTGTCATTCCTAACCCATCATGGGTCTTCATCTTGTATAGTCACCATCTTTTGTTCATCCTCTCATATGTGTTTTCACCGCACCTAGCCTTCACATGCTTCTTTGCTACTATTCCAAAATTTTTATTTTTTCATCTTTGTATGCCAGATGGTCTTTCTTGATGTCTCAGCTTCTCTATCTTTGAAACTTCATAACAAGTCTCTTTACCCCGTGAGCCTCGTCACCACTCATCGAGCCGTTGCTTTCCTCCGTGAGCCTTATCACCGCTCACCGAGCCGTTGCTTTCCTCCGTGAGCCTCGTCACCGCTCACTGAGCTATTGCTTTCCTCCGCGAGCCTCGTCACCGCTCGCCGAGCCTTTCCTTTGACTGTTCTGCCGGTCTCTGTCTTCTTCGACTGTTCTCTTGAGTTGCCTTTCCGCTTCTCAGTTTTGAGCACCTTATCTTTGTCTTTGTCTCTGTTCATGATTTGTTGGGTTTCCTCCCTTACTATTCTCCTTTTCTAAAGTGTTTTTTTCATGGGACAACCGTATGCTACCACCTTCCCCTCTTGCAAGTCTCGTGGCATGTTTGAGTCTCTTTACTATTATTTCAATTTCTCTTCTTCCAAATCTCGACCCTTTACCAGTGTCGGATTTGAAGGGGAGTGTTGCAACTTTATTTGGGTGTTACTTTCTCCAAATCTCAACTCTCATACATCGTCGGATTTGAGGGGGAGTGACACCGCTGCTCATCTATTCTACTGCAATTTAACCACCTATCTGCCATGGCTGATTCTGCTACATCTCAGTATTAGTCAGTGCATGTTTCTCAAGTACCATTGATCATATGGCTCCATCGACCCCTTCTCTTCAGGGGGAGAAGGGGAGTGAAGAGAAGTTGTCTCTGCTGTTGTTGGTGCCAATGCCTTGTATTGCTGTTGATGATGCATGTTATGTCTCTGCCTTGTTGCTCCTGCCCGTTATGGTGCTAGTATTGTTGCTCATGCCTTTGCTGGTGTGTTTGCCTTGCCTTACCCTATTTTTTTAGGGTTTGGTTTCTGCCTTATCTTCTGCCGTGCTCACAGGGCTTCTGTGTTCTGCCTTATCTGCTGTCGTGCTCACAGGGTTTCTGTGTTCTGCTATCTGCCTTATCTTCTGCCGTGCTCACAGGGCTTCTGTGTTCTGCCTTATCTATTGTCGTGCTCACAAGGCTTCTGTGTTCTGCCTTATCCGCTGCCGTGCTCACAGGGTTTCTGTGTTCTGCTATGTGCCCTATTTTTTAAGGTTTGCTCTTGTGTTTCCGCTGCGAACTTTGCTTTAGTTTGTCACTTGTTTCACTCGTGGTTGACGAAAAGACCTTCTCTACAATTGGTGCTTCTCAAGTATGGTGTTCTGTGACTCGCTTGTCAAGTTGGGCGTGCGAAATATCTTTGCCCAACTTGAGGGGGAGTGTTGGCGAGTCCTTACTTAGTTAGGATTTTGGTTCCTTATTTCATTAGAATTTTGGTTACTTACCAATTATTATTTAGTCCTATTGTAATAGAGATTTACTTCCTATTGTAATTTAGATATATTTCCTATTTTATTTAGGGTTAACATATCTTTATACTTGTATAAATACCTCCATATTGGAGAAGAATAATAATATGAGCGAATATGAGCGTATCTTAGCATAACTGAATATTTACCCTACTTTGTTTGACAAACAAGAATCTAGACATATGAATGTTTCTGTACTTTTTTGGACAATCATTTGATTCTACACAAAATCATGTAATCCTTTAACAAACCTATAGATTTTTATTATTTTTTTAAAGTCAAAATTATATTTCATATTGTTTCTCATTTCTCATTGAATCATGACTTCTTTTTAAAAAATACGAACTAGAATAAGAAAAACTTCTCAATGTAACAGTCCGCGACCAAATAACATGAAAACCCATTTTCTTGGAGCAGTTTTTAGTGGCATAGGTTATGCATGGATGGGTCTAAAGATTGTTTCTTTTAAGAGATAAGAAATCAACTTGTTTTGAGGTCTCGTCGAGACAAATTTTCAGGTGATCGTAACATTGTCACGTTGTATTATTAATTCATTTATATTATAACACATGTATATTTTATTAAAAAATATGTTCTAAAATATAAACCGGTCTCACCCATGTCATAAGATTTGATTTAGTAACCACCATATGGTAGTATTACGATGAAACATCAAAGTGAATTTTTTCTACAACAAATGAATAGTTGAATTGACCAATATACCCCTGCCACGTCAGCATTTTAACGGAATTTTGGATGGCGTTGACGGAAAGTGGTAAAGTGAAACATGAAACCGTGGTCAATGGGGCAAAGTTGGTCACTTTAACTTTGAGGGGGTAAAGTGAGAATTGACCAATGTTCCAGGGGGCACTGTAGCAGTTAAGCCTTGTTATAATGCTTGCAATATTATTGAGCTAGAAGGGTTCTACTAGTCACTGCCAGTGCAACACATAAAAATTAGCAATTTCCTAGCCAAATTGTGAGCAAAAATAGGTAAGTATTAGTTCCAATCTCAATTTAATTAGGTTGGTATTTGGCAAGACAGACTTGTACACCATCGTATTATGTTAGGTGGCTTGCATAATTTTTTGTTGAATTAAACTTTAATTTCTTAGAAAATACTCGTTAAAAGAAATTATTTAAACAATGTGTTGCTATTTTTTTTATTATAAAATATTTGCGAACTTAGAATTTAGAAATTATCGTTGTTTTCACTAAAGAACAGACAAAGAAACTTTAAAAACAAGGCTGATTGCTAATCGGATTCCTTATTGAAATGGGATTGTTAATCCAATTCCTGATTAGATATTGGTTTTTTTTTATAACAAAGGGAGCAATCACTTACCGTTTCTCAAAACTAATCAAATTCTTCTTTGCTCTATGCCGGCTTTGAGTCCACCAGCTTTGCCTATGCCGGCTTTGAGTCCTCCAACTACACCTCCACCAGCTAGCTGTCACATCCCGAATCGACTCCACCGTAGCATGATATTGTCCACTTTGAGCCCCTCTTGCCCTCTCGGTTTTGTTTCTGGGAACTCACGAGCAACTTTCTAGTGGGTCACCCATCTTAGGAATTGCTTTAGCCCAAACTCGCTTAACTTCGGAGTTCTTATGGAATCCGAAGCCAGTGAGCACCCAAAAGGCCTCGTGCTAAATGGAGGTGGGCATGTACATATAAAGCACATCACCCCATCTTCGTTGGTCGATGTGGGATGTTACACTAGCACCGCTCTTACCATTTCCTCCTTCACCAGCTCTGCCAACAACACCACAAATGTCCTTCACAGGGGAACCAGGAGTGGCATATATGTACTTCACATCTGGAGCTACTAAACTACATAAGAAACACTATATTTGGTATCAATTAGCGATCGTGTATGTGTTACAGAAACTACTGTTTGAGATATTTGGGTAAACGAATCACTTTCACTTTTTGTAAATATAAAAAAAATTTAAATTCTTTTTACTTGTTGTAATCACCAACAATTAGATAACTTCCAAAAGTACTAAAAAAACAATTATAGACCTATCTAAGAATTTCATCCAAAAAAGAGTTACTGTAAGCTACTGATGTAAATACTTGTCAATTGAGGTTATCATTTTCTTCATCATTGTACTTGTCAATTCTCAAAATTCCTCACTCTACCTTTTCAATAACAAATTGGGATTATCAGTCAGATCGTTAAATAATGCAATGCTTCCAATAACCAGGAAATGTAAAGACAACTCCCTCCGTACATTTTTTTTTTTTTTTTTTTTTCTGAAATCGATCGTAAAATCTTGTGATAAATTAATATAGAAAATTGAGTCAAAGGATATTTCCAGAAGGATCGAAACATTTGACACAAGTAACAAATTCTCTTCATTATATCATTCATTGCTCACGCCATTCAAATTCAAATAAATTCTTCACACAAAAAAAAAAATCAGAAAAATTATCAGCTCTAGAATTTAGTCACGGGGGAGACGTGATATGAAAGATACTAGAATTTCAATCGTACTTGTTTATACCATATTTGACCAAGCAACTAGAAGCAATTCTAAGTAAGGCAAAAAGTCCCACATTGAAATATTGCAAGAAGTGAAGACTCCCTCTCACCTATAAAAGGAGACCACTCCTCGCTTAGGAAGGGATCCCCCTAGGCTAGGCTTTATATTGAGTCATGGGCTTCTCCTTTTCTCTCTTTATATTTGGGCCCAGGCCCTTGTACAAATGTAAATACACATTGTTATAATAATGAGAATATATTTCTCCGTGGACGTAGCCCATTCATTAAGGGTGAACCACGTATATCTTGTCTTCTGTATATTTATCGTTTGCCCAAATCTTCACACACATGCTGAAGGTCATCACCTTCACCCATCATCCAACATACCTCATCACTAAGTTGGGCTCAAAAGTGCTGAATCATTTTTTAGCATCAACAGTTTCGCGCCGTCTGTGGGAAACAACACAAAAGACTTCTGTCGTTCTCCCCTTCTTCAGTGCCCTTCGGCACCCATACAATCAACATCACCTAAGTTGCCGTTCGGCAATACCTTATTGGAGCAACCATGAATGCTCAAGCAACAATTGCAGAAGATGACATTTCAAGGGAAGCCCACGTGGCCCACTTTCATGAGATAAGTGGCATGTTTATAACCTTCTACATTATTTAATATTGGAGGATCAAGGAAAAGCACCAGAATGTGGCTATACTTTGCATGGCCTACATGGCTTGGATGACCAAGTGTGAAACCACCATCTCAACAAAATTCAAAGTGTCGTTGGACAATACCTCCATTTCAAGTCCAAGGGAAAGACTGCGTAATTCATTCCAAAGAGATAATGGCGAGTGCTGAACGGTACCCACCTTCAGATCATGAGCCCTTACCGTTCGGCACCCCTTTGAAAAGTAAAAATACGAGAACTTGAGCTTGTTCTACAAGCTTCATCATTTGCCCTATGTGATGTCATCGGCACCCCGCCATCATTAGGCGTGAGCGATGCCTTCGGCACCCCGTAATCATCATTAGGTGGAAGCGAAGCCTTCGGCACCCCATCATCATCATTAGGCGCGAGCGATGCCTTCGGCACCCCGTCATCATTTTGACATGAGCGAAGCCTTCGGCACCATGTCATCATTAGGCAGAAGCGAAGCCTTCGGCACCTGATCGGTGCATATTTACATATCATTTTGTACCCTTCTAGCTTATGATTTGGTTATGTTTTTGAGTTAAACTTGTGCTTTTAATCCTTTTTGTGTTTATCTTTCAGTTCATTGAGCTTTAGGTAATAATGAGGGCTTTGGATAGTAAATGATGCAATCCATGCATGTTAGGGCCTAATTTGGATGAATGGATGAAGAGCTTAAAGACAAACTCAATTTTGGCTACAGTCCCCTGCCAGCCCAGTTTCTTAGGTCATATTGCAAGCTTTGTTTCAGCAACCTACATAGCTCGGATGAGGCCACATTCTTCATGAAAGTTGTTCCAATGGGTGTATACTATAACATATCCGAAATTCAGCCCCATTGGATAATTGTGGAGTCTGTTACCTAGCAAACACAGAGCCATGCTCAGGATGGAGTTTATCAGCGCGCAAAATGAGTTAGCAATTTGTTTTGGCCTTAACTTCCTCCTCCGACCTTGGATTGGCCCAAATGATATATGGCTGGAAAGAAGACATTCTGAACTTCAAGTTTGAGTGCTTAAAGTCTTAATTTGCTTAAGGGAAGCCCAATTCGTAAGCCCTTGAAGTTGCTGGTCATGCTGACCTCAGGATGAGCTATTATTTCTGGTTGGAAGCTTGGTCATGGTGACATGAAGATGAGCTAGGGCTGCTGGTGGGATTTATTAGTGAAGTGCATCAACCATTTCAGATTTTATAATGGAAGTGTTGTATGCATTAGTGAAGTGCATCAACCATTTCAGATTTTATAAAACAAAGTGTTGTATGCATTAGCCATACTTAATTCAGATTTTCAGCTTCCTTAGGCCTATATATAGTGAGGTTTCCCAAGCTTGTAAACACACCCCAAGGGGGGGAGCTCTCAAACACTTCTCTAGAGCTCCCTTCCCTTCTCTCCCTCAAATTCTCTTAGTTTCTCTTTCTAGTTTTCAATTGTTATAATGAGATCTTTGTGCTGAAATTCTCCTTAAGTTTTTCCAAGTTCTACTTAATTTTCATTGTTATGTAAATTCTTTTCTTTAGTTTCAAGTTTGATTAGTTTCCAAGTTTCAATTATGATTTTTGTTCTTATTCATTATGCTTATAAGTTAATATGCTAGTTTGAATGATTGATCACCATTTAGGCTTGCATGTTAGCTATCTTGGTTTGAATTAAGAGTAGACACCATGCTTTAATTCGAATTGAACTATGAATAGGAAGAGTATGTATGGACATTCGACAACAGGGATTAGATACATGCTTGGTTGTTTAAAATGTTCTTCTATGCTTAATGGGTTCCTAATGCTTAATTTTAGGTTAGACAACAAATGATCAAATTAGGGAATTAGGAACACAAGGTTATGACCAAACACCATGGCTTAATCATACATTAGCTAGAATCAATCCGTTAATCTAATTGAACTTGGGAACTTATCTACTTGAGTTAGTTATTTTCTTTCTTCCTTGTTTTATTTATTTCCTTTCTTTTTCATTTCTGTTTTGTGTAGGGAAACTAAATTGGATCATTCAATCACCAATCCCTGTGGAATCGACCTCGCACTTACATACTCTAAACTACCAACGGTTCGTGCACTTGCGAGTATCACAAGTTGAGGATGCAGCTTAATCCATTTTGGTGCAGCTGTATCTACACAACAAGTTTTTGGCGCCGTTGCCGGGGATTGGCAACATAGTTTGGTTCTATTTCTTTTCCCTACTTGTTTTATTTTTATTTTTCATTTTCATGTTTTTCTAGACAATTTCAAGTTTTAAAGTTAATGACGTTAATGGACAAGTTGTGTTTGTAGTCCAACAGAAAAGGACAATTGCCCAACAAGCAAGAGAACTGGGTTTAAGTCCCAGCTTACACAACTCATTGGTGCTTGTTGCTTTGAAGCATGGAATTGGATGTGTGTTGATTTTCCTTTTCATTTTAGTTTTTATTTCCTAATCCTTTTAATTCCATTTCAAGTTTGTGTGTTTGTTTTAGCAATTTATGATAGCTTAATAAAAATGGAGAGAGATGGCAACCTCAATCATAAGAATGGGAAGTGTGGAGCAATGGGAGAAGTCGCGACCTCCAAGTGCATCACATTCGACCTAATCGCTTCAAGGGGGAGCATTTCAATCCTTTCTCTTCTTTGAATTATGTTTATTTCCGTCATTGTTTTTACCTTTTGGTCCGCGTTGAGTTCTTTGTTTTTCTGTGCTGAATCCAACCATATAAAGAACGTGAAATTTGGACTTACGGTTGGAAAGTTATAGCCTAAACACTGAACACAGGTCGAAGCTGAAAAATAGAGAAACGAATCTGTCCAAATGGTGATAAACGGGTGATAGAAAGTGCTGTTTGTGTTTTTCTTTGGTTTATTGGTTTGTTTCTTTTAGTACAACAATTTATGTTGTTTGTTTGAATTTGTTTAGAGTACTTAGTTCATTTTCATTTATGGTTTGTTGTTCCATTTTATCTTAATTTTTTTTTGTTTCTTATCTTAAAAATTTTAAAAAGATTTTTCATATGAGCTGACTTATGGTAACTCCAGTGAGCACTTCCGTCAATACAGTGTCTAGGAGTTCTATAGGCGACACCTTCGGTGTCTAAGAAGTTTGGGTTTTAAGCGGGACCATTGTGACCCCTCCAACCTTCCCGGATCCCCTGGCTGTGTTTTCTGAGGCCCTTAACTGGTCATCCGTGAGTTGCTTGTATATTGTGTGTTTTTAAATTAAGTTTTTTTTTATTTTCTTTGTTTTCTTTTTTGTTGAGTCTTTGTTTTTGTTTTGGTTTTGTTTTTGTGTTGTTATGTTAGTTTATTTATTTATTTACGTGGTATGGTTAGTTAGTTTATTTCTGAGTGTTAAAACACATTTTTATTTCAAACATTGCATAAAAAAAACAAAACAAAACAAAAAAAAAAACAATAAATAAAAAAAAAACATCATCATCATCATCTTCTTCATCTTCTTCATCATCTTCATCTTCATGGCATGCCTCTGTTTTCTCTTACTTGCAGAATCTGCAGCAACTCCACATGGTCCTCATTTTTTCTCTGCAGTGCTTCCACGTGCTGATTGGCACAATAGAGCCGCTTCTGCAAGTCCGCCACCATAGCCTTCAAGGAAGCTATTTCCTCGCTCATCGCGGCACACTCCCTTGTCCTCGCCAGTAATCGCATGCCCAAATTGGTAGCAGAGACCGCGTGGAGCACAGTTAAATTGTGGGACTCCTCTACCGCTGCCTTATCAGACCTCTGTGCCACATGCAGATGATCTGTCGGAGTGAGCTTGCTGCTAATCATGCCTCCTAGCAGCACTGCTCTGTTCGACAGTGCCTCAGAAAAGTTCGGTATTGCCTCAGCAAAGTTTGAGGCCGTGCCATGATGATATGAAGAGTTTGGAAAGACAGTGTTTGAAGGAGCCCTTGTCTGGGCATTCGGTGGTGCAAGTGAGAGCTCAAGGTTGAGATCATCAAGGTGAGTGCATGAGGATGCCATTTTTTTTTTTCTGTTTCTGGATTTTTTGATGTTTTTCCTTGAGTTTGCAGGAAGAAATGCTGGGTATCATCCGCTTGTAGAGGCGTGCTTTAAATAGACATATGCTGATGAAGGTGCCAACACCATTTCGGATTTCCCGAGCATGCTCGACCTAATCGCTTCAAGGGGGAGCACCTTTACTTTTACTTTACTTTTCTTTTTTCCATGTTTTCTGGTGTTTAATGTTTTTGCCCGTTACTTTCATTTTCTAGAGCTTTGTGTTTTTGCTTTTCCCTTTCGGCTATCATCTTTATCTTATTTTAGTTAGGGAAATGTGTTTTCTTTTCCGTTTGTCGTCTTTATTTTATTTAAGTTTGGGAAGTGTGCTTTCTTTTCCGTTTTTTTTTTCTTCTGCAACTTTACTATTTTATTTCCGAAACAAAATAACGAAAATACAAAAACAACAAAATAAAATAAAAACAACAATAATGCAGTAGGAAATCATTTCTTCTCGGTGCTTGGTGTCTCGACCATTGGAGCTTTGAGTTTGGCCCTCTGGCTGTCCTCTTCCGGGGCTTCACGCACAGC
The DNA here is from genome assembly GCF_965620075.1 of Prunus avium. Classification (NCBI taxonomy): domain Eukaryota; kingdom Viridiplantae; phylum Streptophyta; class Magnoliopsida; order Rosales; family Rosaceae; genus Prunus; species Prunus avium. Next base: position 3,305,328 of record NC_142286.1, read on the forward strand.
TTCTTGGGGCTCATCACTTGAGTTCCCAAAGATCGCAATCTTAGCTTGAGCGTAACTACTCTCGCGATCTGCTTGTTTGCGTTTACCCGGTCGGTCTAGGTCTTCCAGCTGTTTTCGCATGTCGCGAGAGTACAACTCTACCATCTTTGATAGGTTTCTATTCTCGTCCCGCAATACTTCTAGCTGGTGTCGATTCACCTCCACTATCCTTGACCTCTCCCTTTTCAAGCTTTTTATAGCAGTCTGACACTCCTCAACCATACTTCGCTCCGCCGCCAACTGACCTTTCAGCACCTCTACCTCATGGGACTTCGCAAGTAGGCGATGACCCAAACTTGCGACTGTTGCCGTACTCTGCACGCTCAGTGCTAGGGCATCGCTCACGACCCGGTTGTCATCCCTTGTCCCCAGAACACGTATATCTTTAGGAGTCACTAAATTTCTAGCCACTCCAATAGCAACATCGTTGTCCAGGAGTATTGAGTCAGTTACTGTCACAGGCCCCCGTGCGGAAGCAAAGTAGGGCATCCATACTGGTGCCGCTGCTTGGCCTCGTGTCTGAGTCGGTGGAGCTAGGTTGAGATCCAACGAAAATGGGTAGTTAGAGGCCATTTGATTTCTCACTCTCTTTTCTTCTTTCTTTCTTTTCTCTTTTGTGTGTTTCTGAGTTTGTGTTTTTTTTTACCCTTTCTTTTTACCTTTTATAGACTTAGTCTGCTAACCCTAGCCGCTGCGGTTCTGAGTTCTGTGCGGCCCTTACGGCTTCTCTCTATATGTCGCCGCACCCGTTTCCCAACCCCCCTTAATTGCATTTTCACCTTTCACCACCTTCTAGTGAAAAAGTCGTCCCGCTTCACCCAAGAAGCCAATAATTCTGGCTTGGGGGATGTGACAGCTGCTTCTGCGCGGCGACACGTCCCTCACCCCTTTCACCCGTGACTTCCCAGGAACCAAGGCATCAGGGACCACACACTTTCTTTTCAGAAATCCCGCATTTGCGCTCCCAATTCAAGTTTCATTTTATTTTAAAAAAAATAATAATAATAATAATAACAAACGTGTGGGCTTCAGATTTCATTGTGGGTTAGGTTTTCACCGTTGTTAGGTTTCAAGGTGGGTTAACTTTCTTTTGGGTTGGGCTTTCAATCGTTTGGGTTTTAGTTTGCGTAAGACTGTCTGTTTAGGGCTTACTGTTTTGAGTGTTTTACTGTTTCGTTATTTATTTATTTGTTTGTTTGTTTGTTTTGTAATTTTTATTTTTATTTATTTTATTTTATTTTATTTGTGTATTTTAATTCAAGTGTGTTTTGTGATTTATATTTACTTTAGTACCTTTCATTTCTTGTTATGACATTGTTTGTGGCTAATTTTTAAACATTGAGGACAATGCTCATTTCTAGGTTTGGGGGTATTGGAGTTTAGCAAGTAAACTTGGTTTTTCTTAAAATTAAAAAAAAAATTAATAATAAATTTTAAATTTCTTTCTTATTTTGAATCTTGTTTTGTTTAGTCACTTTCCGAACACATTTGATGAGATTGTGATAAATGTTTGCATGACTTAAATGAAAATTGAATTTTATTTATTATTTATTTTTTTTCCTTGTAAATTTTTATTGTAAAAAAAAATTAATTAATTGATTAATTTGGCATCGTTCTAGCATGATATGTTCGAAACCTTCTTTGCACTTGCCATTTGTTTCATAATTCTCCAATTAAAGGATTTGCATGACCCAAAGAATTGTATCAAGCATAAATTAGACTTATATAACCATAAATGTGAGCTTTTGAGCCTTGTGCTTCATTTCATGAGTGTTATACACATACTCTTATTTTCTTGTCATCAAAGTTGTTGTTTGATCTCATTATTCATTGATTTGGTTGAATACTTAAAAGTCATTCATTCTTTTGCAATTCGATTTCATGACATTTAAGAAATGATATTAGGCCCTCTTTGGATCGTTTGTACCTTTCAAGCTAACCTTATGCATGCTTAAAGCATGATTTTCCATTGTTAACCATATTGAGCCTACATGTAAACCTTTTCTTTCATTTACCAATTATATTTCCTCGCCTTAGCCCGAAAAACAAATATTTACCTTTCTAAGGAACTCATAGGGAATGGGTGTTACATTTTGAAAGAAATATATATATATATATATATATATATATATATATATATATATATATATATATATATATATCACACAATTGGTGAAAGAAAAGAGAAAAGTTGTGATTAAGTGGTGGTTGAATGAAATTTCATTTTTGGGTTTCATTTTTGGGCCTTCAAAATAAATTGGTGGTTGTTCAGGAAAGGAGTGAATCAATGTAAATGAAGGTATAAGGAGTTTTGATCATGTAAAAGAAAAATAAATTCTCATTGTGATGATTCGAAGTCTTGTAAACAATTGTTTTATGCTCTTATATTTTGAGTTCCTTGGACTTTGTTTTATCCATACCTTTCATTTCTTACTCACCTTACACCCTTGGCCCCATTACAACCTATGTTAAAGACCTAAATTGATCTTAAATGTCATGTGGTTGAATTGCATTCATTTTTCTACTTTTAAGTGTTTGGCATCCTTCTTGAGATCATATTAATGCAAGTTCTTCATCTTTCTATTTCGAGTTAAGTCTTTATGGTTTAACTCTAATCTCATGTTTATAACTGAGTGTTGCATTATAGCCCTCTTCCGAGTGATTCATTTGTGAGAGGACAACTTTGGTGAGATTTGAAGTTGAACTTGTGCTTTGTATGATTTTTGAAATTGTGTGAAAACTAAGATTGAGGAATTTGTTGCATTTGGCTATCACACTACCACACTTTGAGCATATTATGTTTTGAACTTTGCCGCTTTGTGAATAATGTTTAAAATTGAGCTTTTATTGTTAAAACTTTTGAGTCATGTGCATGAGTCATTTCTCTTCAGAAAATGTTCGGAAAGATTGTTTTGAGTTCTTTTTATTTTTGTAATTTTTTTTTTTTTTTTTTTTGGTTTTGTTTTGTTTTGTTCTGTTTTTGTTAATGTAATTATTATTATTTTTTTGTTTTTGTTTTTTATTTTGCTTAAGGACTAACAATCTTTTAAGTTTTCTAATTACCTTGTTTTACAGAGTCAGTAAAACGTTTGTGGGTATCGTATCTGTTAAACCCTCAGGAGACACAACTCCTCCTACTAGGGATGCCTAGAGGTTTAAAGGCTTGTTGCATATGCTCAATGCAATCGAGTTACCTACGAAAGTGGTCTAGTTAACTTCTTGTTTATTTTTATCTTTGTTTTCCTTTTGTTTTGCTCGAGGACTAGCAAAATCTAGGTTTGGGGGTATTTGATCGGTGCATATTTACATATCATTTTGTACCCTTCTAGCTTATGATTTGGTTATGTTTTTGAGTTAAACTTGTGCTTTTAATCCTTTTTGTGTTTATCTTTCAGTTCATTGAGCTTTAGGTAATAATGAGGGCTTTGGATAGTAAATGATGCAATCCATGCATGTTAGGGCCTAATTTGGATGAATGGATGAAGAGCTTAAAGACAAACTCAATTTTGGCTACAGTCCCCTGCCAGCCCAGTTTCTTAGGTCATATTGCAAGCTTTGTTTCAGCAACCTACATAGCTCGGATGAGGCCACATTCTTCATGAAAGTTGTTCCAATGGGTGTATACTATAACATATCCGAAATTCAGCCCCATTGGATAATTGTGGAGTCTGTTACCTAGCAAACACAGAGCCATGCTCAGGATGGATTTTATCAGCGCGCAAAATGAGTTAGCAATTTGTTTTGGCCTTAACTTCCTCCTCCGACCTTGGATTGGCCCAAATGATATATGGCTGGAAAGAAGACATTCTGAACTTCAAGTTTGAGTGCTTAAAGTCTTAATTTGCTTAAGGGAAGCCCAATTCGTAAGCCCTTGAAGTTGCTGGTCATGCTGACCTCAGGATGAGCTATTATTTCTGGTTGGAAGCTTGGTCATGGTGACATGAAGATGAGCTAGGGCTGCTGGTGGGATTTATTAGTGAAGTGCATCAACCATTTCAGATTTTATAATGGAAGTGTTGTATGCATTAGTGAAGTGCATCAACCATTTCAGATTTTATAAAACAAAGTGTTGTATGCATTAGCCATACTTAATTCAGATTTTCAGCTTCCTTAGGCCTATATATAGTGAGGTTTCCCAAGCTTGTAAACACACCCCAAGGGGGGGAGCTCTCAAACACTTCTCTAGAGCTCCCTTCCCTTCTCTCCCTCAAATTCTCTTAGTTTCTCTTTCTAGTTTTCAATTGTTATAATGAGATCTTTGTGCTGAAATTCTCCTTAAGTTTTTCCAAGTTCTACTTAATTTTTATTGTTATGTAAATTCTTTTCTTTAGTTTCAAGTTTGATTAGTTTCCAAGTTTCAATTATGATTTTTGTTCTTATTCATTATGCTTATAAGTTAATATGCTAGTTTGAATGATTGATCACCATTTAGGCTTGCATGTTAGCTATCTTGGTTTGAATTAAGAGTAGACACCATGCTTTAATTCGAATTGAACTATGAATAGGAAGAGTATGTATGGACATTCGACAACAGGGATTAGATACATGCTTGGTTGTTTAAAATGTTCTTCTATGCTTAATGGGTTCCTAATGCTTAATTTTAGGTTAGACAACAAATGATCAAATTAGGGAATTAGGAACACAAGGTTATGACCAAACACCATGGCTTAATCATACATTAGCTAGAATCAATCCGTTAATCTAATTGAACTTGGGAACTTATCTACTTGAGTTAGTTATTTTCTTTCTTCCTTGTTTTATTTATTTCCTTTCTTTTTCATTTCTGTTTTGTGTAGGGAAACTAAATTGGATCATTCAATCACCAATCCCTGTGGAATCGACCTCGCACTTACATACTCTAAACTACCAACGGTTCGTGCACTTGCGAGTATCACAAGTTGAGGATGCAGCTTAATCCATTTTGGTGCAGCTGTATCTACACAACAGCACCCTGTCATCATCATTAGGCGCGAGCGATGCCTTCGGCACCCCGTCATCATTTTGACACGAGCGAAGCCTTCGGCACCCTGTCATCATTAGGCGCGAGCGATGCCTTCGGCACCCTGTCATTATTAGGCAGAAGCGAAGCCTTCGGCACCCTGTCATCATCATTAGGCGGAAGCTAAGCCTTCGGCACCCCGTCATCATCATTAGGCGCAAGCGATGCCTTCAACACCCCGTCATCATTTTGACACGAGCGAAGCCTTCGGCACCCTGTCATCATTAGGCAGAAGCGATGCCTTCGGCACCCTATCATCATTAGGCAGAAGCGAAGCCTTCGACACCCTGTCATCATCATTAGGCATGAGCGATGCCTTCGGCACCCAGTCATCATCATTAGGCGCGAGCGATGCCTTCGACACCCAGTCATCATTTTGACACGAGCGAAGCTTTCGGCATTGTTGCGTTGATTTAGCTGCACCAAAATGGATTCAGCTGCATCCTCAACTTATGATACTCGCAAGTGCACGATCCGTTCGGTAGTATAACATGTGTAAGTGCAAGGTCGATTCCACAGGGATTGGTGATTGAATAATCCAATTCAGTTTTCCTACACAAAACAGAAAAACAAGAAAGAATATAAATAAAACAAAAAAAAGAAAGAAAAGAAAATAACTCAAGCAGATAAGTTCCCAAGTTCAATTAGATTAACGGATTGATTCTAGCTAAAGTATGATTAAGCCATGGTGTCCGGTCCTAACCTTGTATTCCTAATTCCCTAATTTGATCATCTGTTGTCTAACCTAAACTAAGCATTAGGAATCCATTAAGCATAGAAGAACATTTTAAACAACCAAGTATGTATCTAATCCCTGTTGTCGAATGTCCATACATACTCTTCCTATTCATAGTTCAAATCGAATTAAAACATGGTGTCTACTCTTAATTCAAACCAAGATAGCTAACATGCAAGCCTAAATGGTGATCAATCATTCAAACTAGCATATTAACTTATAAGCATAATGAATAAGAACAAAAACCATAATTGAAACTTGGAAACTAATCAAACTTGAAACTAAAGAAAGAATTTACATAACAATGAAAAGTAAAGTGGAACTAAGAAAAACTTAAGGAAAATTTCAGCACAAAGATTTCATTACAACAATTGAAAACTAAAAAGAGAAACTAAGAGAATTTGAGGGAGAGAAGGGAGGGGATCTCTAGAGAAGTGTTTGAGAGCTCCCCCCCTTGGGGTTTGTTTTGAAGCTAGAAGACTTCTCTATTTATAGGGCTAAGAGGGAGGAACATCATGATGAATTCCAACACCACCATTCCTCTTTTAATACAACTCATAACTCTCACTTCATCTTGTCTATGTTAGTGTGGTTGGAATCAATTCCATCTCATACTTCTTTTGCTGCTCTTGAAGCTTTCTTCACATGGGTTTTCAAAGGTATTCAATTGTGGCTGCCTTTTGCTGCCAACTCATGTGGGTTTTCTTTTGGTTGCTGGAAAAAATGATTCTTCTGAACCAGGCTTGGTGTAGGAAGGCCTGAGGTTTCAATATGTATCCAATGGGGCTCAAATTTGGATATGTCATAATAGACACCCATGGGAACAACTTTTATGAAGAATGTATTCCCATATGAGTAGTACAAGTGTACGTTTTGGGCCTTGCAAGTTGACTGCCGAAAATTGACTGGAATTGACTTCATTGCAGTCAGCTTGTGGGCTTGTTTTGGGCTTGATCTTCCCTCCTACAAAATTTGGAAAAATCTGGATCTTCAAACCCTTTGAATTATCTTTCCAAGCATATGCAGCCCAGCTCAAGGCAAAATCAGAAAGCCCTTCAAATGTGATATTCGGCCCAGTAACGCAGATGCTGCCGAATTTGACCTTAAGTTGCCAAAACTTGTATAACTTTCTATAGAAGACTTGGAATCATGAACCGTAAAATTCTCCAGAAACTAGACTTCCGCATCTTTCCAATGATGTATGGCTCATCATCTGGTTCTTCTTGAGCAAGTACAGTCCAATTCGTGAAGTTGACTGATCTGCAGACACCGATGAGCTAACTTATCTCCAAAATGCATTTAATGAGTCTCAAGCTTATTACACTGAAACAAACACAAAACTTATTAAAAGCACAAGTTTAACTCAAAAACATAACCAAATCATAAGTTGGAAGGATACAAAATGATATGTAATTATGCACCGATCAGGCACCCTGTCATCATTAGGCAGAAGCAAAGCCTTCGACACCCTGTCATCATTAGGCAGAAGCGAAGCCTTCGGCACCCCGTCATCATCATTTTGACGCGAGCGATGCATTCAGCACCATCCACACCACACTATACGGCTTGGAAGAAGACTAAGGTGTTGCTCGGTCAATGCACTGAAAATTACAAGTCCCCAACCAAGAAGTACCTCCTTACTCGAGAACTTGGGGGGCTTCTGTTTATACCATATTTAACCAAGCAACTAGAAGCAATTCTAAGCAAGGCAAAGAGTCCCACATTGAAATATTGCAAGAAGTGAAGATTCCCTCTCACCTATAAAAGAAGACCACTCCTCACTTAGGAATGGATCCCCCTAGGCTGGGCTTTATATTGAGTCATGGGCTTCTCCTTTTCTCTCTTTATATTTGGGCGCAGCTCCTTGTACAAATGTAAATACACATTGTTATAATAATGAGAATATACTTCTCCGTGGACATAGCTCATTCATTAAGGGTGAACCACGTATATCTTGTCTTTTGTATATTTATCGCTTGCCCAAATCTTCACATACATGCTGAAGGTCATCACCTTCACCCATCATCCATCATACCTCATCACTAAGTTGGGCTAAAAAGTGTTGAACCATTTTTGAGCGTCAACAGTACTACTAGTTCGATTCGCTTTCCCTTGGTTTTCTCAGCAACAACAACCAAACGCAAATAAACAGTTGAAAGAAAATTTCGAAGAGCAAATTAAATCAACAAGATGAGAAGGTAATCTTGAGATAGACATCGTAGACTCACCAGAATCTTGCCAGTGAAACAGACGGTGAGGACAACGTCTGAGTTGGAAGAGAATCGAGATACATCTTTCAAATGGCCATCGCTTTTTGTACTTGGATCCAGAGGCACGAGATCAGGACACGTGGTGGAGTGGAGGTAGCCAGAGGAGGAAGTGGACCTCCCAATGCTCTCTCTCTCTCTCTTTCTAAATTCTAATGGCACTCCGCCACTGCTCCCATGGTACCACAGCCAGAGCCCCTGCCATTTCTTTCAGGCTATTTCTCTTTCTTTTCCGTTTCTTCTCTCCGCCTTAGTTTGGGTCCATGGCAGCAACGAAATTCGAAATTTCAGACTGGAGGGGAAATCAAGTAAGAAAAGAATGAATGAATTTATATGAACAGACGGACATCTGTCGCTGTGTGATTGGTATATTGCTAGACCAGGGTCGTCACATCTCGCACGTGTTTTTTTTTTTTTTTGCCAGAATTTTTGAGGGACTTTTAGGTGGGATTTGGGGTATGTGGAATTTGAAAGTCCCATATGGTCAGAGTAACATGTTTGGCAAATTTTAAAACAGAATTTGAGAAATTCCCAGGAACTTTAAAGACTACCCCGGTTTTGTCCCATGTGGTTTTCTCCGGGAAGATTATAAGATTATAACGAGGCCACAGTTTATATGTCGACGCTATGTTGCTATCCTTCCTATTGATTGAATGAAATCCATCGCTTGGGAGGTGAAAGTCCCAGGACTAAAATGAGCATTCGGCCTTTCTGTTTGCACTAATGTTTATTTATTTATCTGGCCTAAAATCAATTTATTTATCTACATGTTTATGGAATTATAAACCCATCAATTTATGATGCTTAGAGGGTGATAAAGGAAGAAACTTCATTTTGCTTTTAGGAGGGGGAAAGTGAATGACAACTCTTCAAGAAAGCCACACACTAATTTCAAGCAAATATAATAGCCTGTTGATAGGAGCACAAAATATGAAAACTTTTTACCAACCAAGAACATTGCATTTCAGATTAAGAAACTGAGAGCAGTCTACATTTTGAGTAAAATGAAAAGTATATGTCCATTATAGATCTAATTTCATTCTTGTAAACATTTCACATTATCCCCATTTTATGCACCCATTTACCAAATTCCCATGAAACCAACAACATTATCCACCCGAAATTGAAAAAAGAAATTCTAGAATTCACAGAGATATATTTCACCTCAGTTAATAACCAGGGCACAGTCGATAAATGAAAGCTTTGTTGAGGAGATTGAGCCTAAGAACATACAGCTGTTTAATGTAATTTTCAAGAGGAAATGCAATTTCCATGAGCCACCACCATCTGAAAGATGTGCTAACTTCCAAGTCATAAGTACTGCTCTTGAATCCTTGCCCTATTCTCTTCCCACCACAATCTCGCATGCATTTCGCCAAACTTTTCCCGGCTGCATAAGCAAAAGATACAGAAAATAAGTTTCATATTCAAGCCAATTTGACCAGTGCAAAAGATAAATTGGTACACTTGAAAAGCCTCACTTCATTGTGGAATTAAGGTCCAACTTTGCAAGTCAAACAAAAAAAAAAACAGTAAAAGAACAGGAAGGCTTTGGTTTGCATGTGATACCATCCATAGGAAATGGTGTCACAATCCACACTTCACCGGAATGTAAAAAAGAAAACTACCAAATGTACTGACCCGGTCTATGTTCTCACTATTTCAGACAGCAGTGGAGAACAAAACAATCACTAATGCCACAAGCAAGGGAGTACAAAATAAAACTTGGCAATAATCAACTCAAAACTTAACTATTCACAATATAGAAACCTAGTTACCTGAACCGGACACGTCTAAGCTCCCTAGTGCCACCTGGCAATGCTCTTATAGTGATGTACACTCCTGGTTCATCCTGTTCAACCCACTCAGTCTCCATATCACTAGCGTTGCTAACTGAAAGCTCTCCTGAGCGATCTGCCTCTGAACTAGTCCTTACAGAACCATCTATTGATGATGATTCATTCACCCCACTTATGCTGGAAAGTTTAGGTGTTGAAGCTAGACCACTGGTGTCACAGTAAGGACGGGATTGCATTGGATGGTGGTCAAGTGAATCGGATGAAGAGTGCCCCATTCCCATTGGTCTGTGGAAGTTGCGCGGCAAGCACTCTTTGCTCAAGGGGGGAGTCACAGGACTGTCCCTAGCAGATTCAACCTTTGAGCTCTGGAAGAGGGGGAAGAAAAAAAAGTACTTTTAAACATTAGAAATGTACATCATCAATGCTAGAATGTGATTCCAATCATACAAAATTGATCACCAAAGTTGATGTTGTTAAGTTAGCAAAGTAATTCATGAATCAAAGTAACTTAGTGAGAAGCAAAGGGATGGAGGTAGCCAACATATTATAACTAAATTGATCTGAAATACAACAGATAACAAAATGTTCCATATTACAACCTTGGCTGGTGATAAAAAATGTCTCAACCTCATGCCCAAATTACGACAGATGAAGTTCCCTGGTTGATCCTTCTAGAATCAATAATGAATACTTGATAAATAAAATTTATTTGACCTTTACTTCCCTTAGGTTACCAACAACAAGAAAATATTTGCATAATTACATTGGGGATGAGCTAACCTCGTCTTCAGATCTAGGTGGAGTTGGAAGTGGGACTGCTTGGTGATTGAACCTTTGGACATTGTACAGTTCCATGACCTTGTCATAATTTTCTGCCCACCACCTTTGAGCTTGCCATTTGTTAAACATTTCACGACTGATCAAATTTACAAGACAGTGATTAGTAGATTTAGTATATTCACAACATGATCAACAAGAACAAGATAAACAAGTAGGGCATATATCACAGGGTGAATAAGAGTTCACTCAAGCAAACAGAACTTTGGGATAAGCACCAAATCCTGCTGATTATGACTGCGGAACAAGACTAACATAAAACATATAATGAGAGGACATTGATTCAAGACTGGGACTACTCTTTTGCTGATTTAGAACTCTTACTTGTGACCTAACAAACAGTTAATAGTATATCTGTACAGGACATAAGTTCACATAGCGTGGAGCTACTGTACGTCTATTTCTTTATAAAGGCGAGATATTCATATGAGTTGCTTTTAACCACTTTGTAATCACCTAGCAAAACTTAATGGAAATTAAACAAAGCTATAGAGATGTAGGCCTCCCCCATATTTAAGACCCATACAAAGTGTGTTACAATTCTAAAGTCTCATCAATGAAGTCTTTCTCTCCTTGACACCACATCCAACACTCGAGTTAGCACGGAACGATCTCATAGAATGGATTAATATACACTGGTATTATGTTTGGCGTGATGTTAAGTCATTGAATACACCATGAGTAAAGCTACCCATGAAAGGAGAGAGTACCACCAGATAAGTGTCAACAGGGTGGGCCGATGATGAGGACGTCAGGTCTTGGGAATATAGTAGAATGTTAAGATCCTAAAAACAAAATAAAACTCTTTGACAGCTCAAGCCTTTGAAGAGTATCAGCTGGTTCTTAATCTAGGGCCACCTACCACACAAATGAGTGTGAGAAATGACAGTTCACATGCAACTTACCTGCTACAATCCCACACTCTCATTATATTGTTAAAAGTCCAACTACGAAGGACAATGTGACGATAGACCAACCCCAATCAACATTCCCATACTAAAAACAAGTAGTCACATTCAAAGAATCAGAAGCTATACTTCCAGATCAAGAACAAACAGAAAAAGATCAAAACACAAAGGACAAAAAGATACAGTGGTTCAGACGGCAGCACCATAGCAAAAGCATGTGGTCACACATTCACATTCACACTCCACCAAAATCAGAATCTTCACCATCATATCAAACTTCAAACAAGAGAAAGTACCTGAACCGAATACGCTTGAGATCATTTCCTCCTTGGGGCAAAGAAACAAAAGTGATGATCACACCAGGCTCCACTTGTGCCACCCATTCTTTAGGCTCATCTTCCTCCATTAAAACAATAGACTCCGTCCGTCCACTCACTGACGCCGGCGTCCCTTCCCCGCTGGATAGGGCTTTAAGTCTATTGTCCATCTCCTTCCCCCATAGCCTGGGTGTCGAATTCGAGCTCCCCATTGTTCTCCGGTACGAGTAGTGGAACCTCGCCGACTCCGAGTTGGTATCGGATTCAGCATAGTTCCGGTTCCGGTTGTCATTGCAGGACCGTGAACATGGCTTGCAGTTTTTGTAGGCTCCCGAGGCCTTCAATGCCATGTCCTTGATCTGAAAAAGATAACTAGTTCTTAGAAAATGCAGGAAAAATAAAATCTGGTTCTTATTTATTCCATTGTTTTGTTCACAAAACTGTGAAGTTTCAGCTGAATTAAATCTTTTACACTTCCACTGTTTTATTTACAAAGATTGAGAACAGAACACAAACATTACTCTCTGTTTGGTTCCTGAGAAAATGAAGGGAGAATTAGAGAAAAAATTACCTCATCACCCAAATGTCAATTAGGCTCAACAAAGCAATATTGAAATCCTTTTTTTTTTTCTCTCTACATTTTCTGTGAAACCAAACAGAAGTTTTAAAAACTTATGAGTTACGAGATTACCTGAGCAGTGAGAGCTTTGATGGCTTGCTTGGTTCTAGGAGTCCCAGCCACGGCATCGTCTTCGTCTTGTTGGCGGTGGAGAGATCCATTATTGAGCTGCTTGGAGCAGGGTATACAAGTAAGCATCTCCGATTCCCAATCGATAAATAAATAAATAGAACAAGAATTTGGATCAGAGAGCCTCTGCCAAGTGCCAAGCTAGCCCCACTGAACAATCACAGCCAACCCAATAAGCAACAAGCTGAAGATCTCGTTCTTCAGTGAATTCAATCCCAGAGAACCTCCACATGGAAAAATGGCAATAGCTTATGGGCTCTGGTTGGTACACTGAACACAGAGAGAGAGAGAGAGAGAGAGAGAGAGAGAGAGAGAGAGGTTGAGGAGCTGACCGTTAATGAAGGAGAGAGGCCAAGGAAGGGTGTGTGTGATAGTGGCGATTTGCAAGGGTGTGTTTTCTTTTGGGTCCGAATGACTTGTAAAGTTTATACCTATTACCTACAAAACAAAACCCCATTCCCTTTCATTTTTGGGTCTTTTCGTGTAAAACAAAGGCAAAAGTCATTTTCGTCTATGCATCACTTTAGTCACCCTAGTTTTAATTTTCTAAATTTTATCTATATATAAGTTTAAATTTGAACAATTTAAGAACGCTTTAAAAACTTTGTTAAAATCCTTGTAATTTTGTTGTTCTGTCAAATCTCATGCTAAAAATTGGACTGAATTTGACCGAATTTGTACATGTTTCTAGATTACTCGAACTTTAAAATGTATAATAAAATTGAAACTATGATGTCCAAAATGGTAAAATTGGCAAACTGTGATTTGTTGCTATAAAACAAATATTAAATTAAATAAATAAATACAAAAAAGAGAATGAGTATCTGTTTGCTTGATACTGGGGGGGTCTTGGGTACATTGAGATTTGGGCAATGGCAAATTGCAAAACTGGTGGTGAGGGCTTAAGCTGCAATAATAACAATAATAATAAAAATAATAATAACAATAATAGAATGAAAATTATTAATATTATTATTATAGTAATTAATGTAGCCCGGCTGGCCCTGTGAGTGTGGGCGTGGGCCATTGTGTGTGTCTGCGTCATGCGTGCGCCCCCAGCGCCACCCTAAACGAGCGAAAAAGGTAGAAACCAGACGCTAGTGCTCTGACCCTTGTCCACGAGTTTTATCACTTTTGCAACATTTCCTACTCATCTTTTTCGGGATACTGTTTTTTTTTTTTTTAATAAATACAAATGATAGTCTAATACACACTGTCAAAATGCCATATAAACTTGAATATGAGATCGTTAATTGAGGGCTCGTTTAATAATCATTTCAATTTTAGTTAGAGAAAAATGAGAGTGAGAATGAGATTGAGCGAGATGATAAGAGTGATGAGTAACAAAAGTGAAAACAAAATCTTGAAGGGGAAAACAATTTGAAATAGATTTCCGTTTTTAGTTTTAGTTTTTGTTACTCCTCCCTCCCATCATCTCCTCTCATTTTCCCTCTCAATCTCATCTCCACTCCCATTCTCACTTCCATTCTCCCTCTTTTTCCTCTATACTATAGCATAAAAAATGAAAATTATAAACTAAAATTGAAATGGTTATTAAACGAGACCCTATTGATAGAGGGAGACATTATTATTAGACCTTTTCAATTCTTGGAGTATGCGAGGTTTGTATGCAATTTACGTGAGAGCATTCATTTGAAAAGTTAATGCTCGTGAGCATATAACTCGCAAATATCTAGCAATTATGACAAGAATAAATTTAGCCATGACATGAGATGGGATGGCATGGAATGTTTTGCAACAGTGGATTGATTTGCAATGAAACAATTACTCATTTTTAGACCATGTAAAGGAATTGTATGGGTGGGTGGGTGTGGTGCGGTTTGGTTCGAGTTAAGGTCCAAACTGGAACACATTGTTGATTTTAAGTTTATCGATGTTAAACCCATAATCAAGCACACCGTTATTTGATTAGTTTGCCCATTTTGCTAACATTTTGACGACTAAACAATTTTCAATTTGATTGATTTTTTTTAAACATACGATCTCTAAATAGGGCATCAAAACACACAGTAGGATGTCAATTCAGAATCTAATTTATGTCAAAAGTGATATTGTTTAGTACATAGAGATCAATTCTTTACTTGCCAACAAAAATTGGTATCTTCTTGAAAAAAGCAGATGATCAAAAGGAAGTGCTTAACGACCAAAGTTCAACGACAAGCAAATTTGAATCTGTGTTGGTCAATAGTGAGCACGCTTATAGAAAAGCAGTACGGATAGAGAATCCATGCTATAATTTTGCAAGATTCAGTCTCACAACTCGCAAATTACAACCACAATGTCACGTGAGCCTAACACTTTCTTAATCAACCATTTTTATTTATTTATTTAGAGAAAGAAAAGAAAAGAAAAGAAAAGAAAAGAAAAGAAAAGAAAAGGTTCAAGTTTACCTTATCACATGTTGGGGGGAGCCCATTGGTCCTGTCTACCTGTCTTAAGGCTTAAGCTAATTTGGATTTTTTTTTTGAGAAAAAAGGCCTAAGCTAATTTAATATTCTTCTTTTAATTTTCTTCTCTATTAAGGCGAATATATGACGTAACGTTAAAAAGAAAAATTCAGACAAAAAAAGTTTATGAAACCCAACTTTTTTCTTAATTTATTTTCTCATCTTGCTCGAGCCTCATATGGTGGAGAAAATTTTGGATAGAAACTTTCTAGTCACGTAACAAGATGAGTGACGTGTATTGTCCAGTTTAACATGACCTGCATTACATGTTTTATCGTAATTTAGATTTTGCAACACGTGTTATGTTTGTATGTCACTCATCCCGACATACGTGGTGTACATAAACAAAAATCATTCATGGTCTTCATTAATTAGGCCACATGCAGGATGAAGCAATGCTGGGACGTTATGATGTTGTGTAGGAGCCCCCCCAAAACGACATGCATGTTCCCTTGTTGCCCTTTAATGATTCACATCTCAATTATGTGTGCTCACGATATCATGCATGCTCTCATAACTTTAACCTTCAACAAGTATAACTGAAGAACAAATTTCCCACATGCATACCATGCCATCCAAAAAGGACTTCTCATTTCCGAGAAGCATACAATTCAACCATACAAATTCTAAGCTCCATTTGGGAAATTGTGTCTTTTTTTTATTATTATAAAAAGAACGATAATATTTTATTGATAAGATAAATAAAAGCAAATACAAAGAAACTAAGGTGCTGAATATGGATATAACTTCTTCAATGACCAAACGCAACAACAAGCTGAATTGATCTGGAGAGAATATGCGCAACCCAAAAAATGATTAAAATTCTCAAATTAGCAACCAGAAGCACATGTACTCAAACTTACAATAAAAATGGAGCAATTATATCAACAATCCATGAACTATTATATGAGTCTTACTTTTAATCCATTAATTGATTTTTTGAACTCTATATTTCTCGAACTTTTTCTTGTAATTCACTTTCGTCATTGCCGTCAATTTTATTACTGTTTTTTTGTTAAAATAGATCTCGTGTATTAGTTACTAAATGTAGTCCGAATAATATTATTATATACATACCAATAAGTTTATGCACCCCAAATGAAATGATTCGTAACATGCAAATTTGTGGAGTTGAAGTCTAGAAGCCTATGGCATTGAGTGCAGAGAAAGCTCCATTATTGTGTTGTGCTTTTCTTTAGGGTGACAACAAACCAACCGTGTTCCTCTTCCGATGTGGAAAGTCCCTATTGTTCCTTCACAAAAGAGGCTAGACTCGGAGTATAATATGATGCAGGGTAAAGTAGTTTTCCAACTAAGCCTATTGTAGAGTGCCTTTCTGTCCCCTTGTAACCCAAGTTTTGGATTGTTTGTGGTGGGAGATAGATATATTTATATGTATTTTATGCAGGCCTAATAACTTTATGTGTTTGTGCTTTGTGGGCAACACTTTGTATATTTAAATGGAAACAATATTGCAGGATCATATATATGCTTTTCTTGCATTGTGTGAAGGTGAGATCATAAAACACAATGCAGAGTGGTAGCACAAAACCAGTCCTAAAAAGCACAAACAACAAGTGAACTTTTTGCTTTTTGCATTCACAAAACTTGTATTTTGATGTAAGGGTCATGTAGTTCAAGTGGTTCAGAGCATTTACCTTTGCACTCGCCTCCATCCGAAGTCCTGGATTCGATTTCCCCCTCCCCCAATATCACTTCTATTTAAGTAATAATAAATAATAATAAAAAACCCTTGTATTTTTATTTTATTTTATTAACCAAAAAACAGTCTGTCAGGGCTCTGTATTAATTTGTGACAAGCATATAGCAGCCCAAAAGAAAGAAAGTGGATTTAATTAGTGCCTTCCTAATGAATGAACCAAAAAAAACTATATGGGCCACGCATTATTGGACCACACCTACCCAATTAGAAAATGTGATATACAGTTTGGTGAGAATTTTTATTTTGGGTTGGAATTTGGGAGGCCTTTGTGCTGGGTTGAGCAAATCTCATTGGACAATGAAACTGGATTGGATCCTCCTGGCCTATATAAGGGGTCAAGCCTGTGTCACTGGACTTGTCGCTACTGATTGTTTTGCTAATGGATATTTTTGAAGATAGATATAGATTTATGTTTCTTGCTCAATCCAATCCAGATTAATTTGGATTTTTCAAATATTTGATGCATCTTTGGAGAATATATAAATTTATCACTTAATTTCGATTATATGGAAGAAAACATCCTATCTTCAATGCTTACACAATGTCTTTAGAGGTAATGGAAACTTCTAATACGTATGGAGAGTTAATTATTCTGATTGTATTGTTTTGTCATTCTGTATCTCTCTTCATGTGATAAATTACGTGAGGATGAACATAAAGAGAAACAACAATGCAAATGGAATTGGTAAAAGAAAAATTAGGGCATCCAATTGTATGCAACTGGGAGATACTTAATCAATCTAATTACGTATCGCTTTCTAATTCATATCAACGAACTACAAATAAAATAAAAACATTTTTACAAACTAACTCTTGGTCCTTATAGGTTATGGAGAACACCACCAATCCACCTCCTTCCAAGTGCCAAGGAAGTTTCTCCCTCCATGTTTCTTACTTTCTTGAGCTGTCTACTAAAAACTAACAAGAATCAATTAAAAAATATATATAATTATGGGATAATTTTGTCATGTCATTTGAGACCCAATCAGGAAGCCACCATCACTACCAAATTCTCAATTCTTGTATCTTTCACTCGCAATATCAAATGTGATTAAGATACTAATTTTTCTTGGATGGAATCAATTAGCACATAATCAAAAAAACAAACGCGATGTGATATAACTTTATTTTATTTTATTTTTGGTTTTTGGCAATAGCTAATAATTTTTGTCACTTTCTCTCAAAATATATTCCACCCATTTGTCATGGCAAATAATAAGGGGAGGCAAGGGCTGTTACTATTCACATGAATAGTGTCAGTCATTGCAAAAGGCTTGTTGTGTTTCCATCCATTGCCATGACAAAGGACAAATACTATTTACATTTTTTATTTATAAAGATTTTACTTAAACAATTAATTTGGATAAGATTTTCGGTTGCCACGTGTCAATATTTATTATAAAATTCACATCTCAAATTTCAGATAATATTCTCGGTTGCCACGTGTCGATATTTAAATAAAAGACAAGCAATACAACTAATTACTAAATGCCAACGCTTCTCAATACAACCTAATGGTTTTCATCATTTAATCAATTGGTGTTGTTAGGTCCATCATCATGAAAAAACCTTCTTCTCATAACATCCAATTGTTATAGCTTCCAAAATGACTTTGTTTCATGGGACATATGGCTCGTATTCATGGCCATGGTTTCCCGATCCTTCTTGTTTATGTCTTGTTTGTGTGCATACTCCATTTCTTTTGCAAATGCTTCATCTCTTGCCTTCTCATCCACATCTTTTTTCATGTCTTTCTCAATTCTAATTGTGCCGTTAAAAGCAATTTGCTCCAAAAATTTTGCACAATCATTGGTGGAATTACTCATTCTCTTGGCCTTTGCCGCCTTTCCCCTCAGTAGACCTCGGCTCCTTTTGACTTGCCCGGTTTCATCGTACATAATTTATATATTTACGAGGTCCCCTATCAACCTAAAGCGATTGGAAATGATAAGGAACAACAATAATATTCCAATAATCAAATGATTTGATTACTGCTAAAATTCATATTCACAAAGAATCAACATGCGACGTGTTGATTAGTTGTCCAAATGACGGATGGCCGTAACCCATAAGCCCTAATTTAAAATGAATTTCTGTTTTAGGAAGTTGATTAATCTCTGTATTTTATCTTCTCTTTTTGGGGGCAGACAATATTTTATAATGGTTGGTTTATGTTAGATTCCCTGGCGTTTATCATTAAACTAATGAATTTTCTATTATTCATAAACTCTCTTTTGTTTATTTGAATAACATTATTGAAATAAAAATTTAACTGATTAATTAGCGTTTTATTTCGGAATACATATAATAGTTTAAACTACAAGGACTACCAATGTACTATAGAGGTTCGAACATGAAATCACTAGTCTGCAAGTTAAAATCCTTTTTTGCTAGGATAGACCCCGTTAACTGATAAGTACTTGTTTTATAAGAATTAAAAATTACTTGATGCATCAGATGGAGAATTTTTTATTATGATTTTCTCTCTATTGGGTATATGACTCAGAGTGCCACAAGGAAAAATGAGGTGTAAAATACTAAAATTAGTAATCTTTTGACTTGAATAACCCTCAATTAAATATGTTTTTGGAGATGATGCTTGTCATTATAGTGGAAATAAATATATATCAATGGAAGGTAAGACCATGTTCAGCTTATATAAAATGCAATTATCTTCCTACAATGAAGGCAGAAAAAAAAAGTATATTAACTAATTAATACGTTAAATGACAACAATGCCCTTGTTCCTAGGTTGGGTGGGTTTGTCGCTTGTAAGATGGGAATTTTGGTCCCGAAAGAATGGTGCTGATCTCTGCCCTTCCATTATTTTTCTTCTTATTTTCTCATGTGATAATTAAGTTTAATATAATATAATATAATCTAATGCTCTAATGCTCTGGCTACCAATTAGTACTGCACTCTAGTCTATACAATTTCTTTGATCTTGATTTAAGTTTAATTAAAGTGTAGTTTTCATGTAAGTGAAGTGTTAGATTTAAATATTAGTGAAGGGGGAAGAGAAATACAAGTCGGAGATTATGTTGTCAGCCTCTACTTGTAACTAGATTAAAATTTTCTAAACTGTCACAATTCAAGGGATTTAAATAAAAATCCTAGGTTTCAGTTTTTATACTAGATTTAGTCATTTCAAGTTTCATAGTCTCGACTAGAAAGTCATGAAATAGAAACGTATACTTATTTATAAGTGCTACATTGCATTGTTGAAGAAACCATACGTAGGATAATCATTTTTAATTGAGTTTTTTTGTGTTACTACAAAACATCAATTAGCGAATTTTGAAGTATTATCGTTACTTAATTTGTCATATCAAGGCAAAGAACTCTAAACTTTTGTGTCTTGAAAATTGAAGCTTGGTTCTAATTCAAACATTACAAGCCAAATATTAAAACAATAACTCTTGGGGATTTTGGAAGGCTATGTGAGTTGTTTTTAATTGCGACCCTCAATTAGGAAACTAAACTAAATTGACACCGGTTTTAGTTTATTTAACAATGGAAGCCATGGCAGATGGCACTAATGTATTAAATGCCATGTGGAGGGGCAAGTGTTGGGAGCTGCCTTATCTTTGATCGAGTGCTTTAGCTTTTAATGCCTTTTTTTAAAGGTGATGGAAAAACCCAAAAACATTTCTCCACTCTCTTTCCAAACGCGTATTAATCTCCGTGTGACATTTTCTTTTTCTTTTGACCAACTTTAGGAATACCGTCCAATTATGAATTGGAAGTCTCGGAGATGCATCCGTGTATAAATGGAACATTAATTATTTACCTAAGAAAAAGGAAGATAAATTATTTACCTAAGGGAAAGGAAGATCTCTTTCAAACTCATCACAATTAGGTAGCGAGAGTTTCAATTGGATATATGCTGTCTAACATGTTGAATTTGGCCAACGAGATTTAATCCAGTTGAAAAAGACTTTGACTTACAAATTAATGTGGTCTCATGTTCAAATCCCCATAACACCTTGGAACAGTGTGTGAAAAAACCACCTCCCACTTTCCTAACTTTGGAAAAAAAAGAGTTGATGTTGATTATGATCCGACCCCAGCCCTCCTCTTCGTCTTGGAGAGTTCTTCCTTAATATGATTCTTGTTTGTTTAAAATCACAAATATATTGTCGGATCGACACATTTTCCACTTTAAATTGACAAGCGAATCAAATCGCAATCATTTATGGTGCGTTTGGATGAGGAAAATTTAAAATACAAAGGAATTTATAAATAATGGAATTTAAAATGACAAAAATTAATGTTTTAGATTTTGTAAAGTTTCTTGCTTGGGTGACGAATTTAAAATACGGAATTTAACCTTTATTTGTAAAGTTACCTTTCTAAAAAACTCAATTTCTCTTGGAATTTGAAAAATGACGACCTTTAGATAGAAATTTCTATTGGGATTTATAACCTCCAAATTCCATGTTTTTGTTCACGCGGAATTTCTAAATTTCTATGTTTTTTTTTATCCAAATACAGGAATTGGTTCATTTCAATTTAGAAATTCAGACTTTTATAAAAATTCCAAGTTTATTTCCCTCATCCAAACACACCTTTAATGCTGGAAATATGCCACATAACCAAAGGCGACCGATGCTATCACTCTGCAATGACTTACTACTACAATTTTAACCCAAGCATATGACTATTAAGCAACTGTTCCCAGCACGGTAACACTAGGCATGGTAGGAAACATGTTACCAGAAGGACGGCGATGGGATTCTCTAACACATGAGAATTATGAGGAAGAGATGACCGTTGGATGGTGGGGACAGCAGGCGTTACGTGATCCAACGGTTCCTTGATAGCCGGAGCATTTGGACATGCGAAGAAGTCCCGTCGTTGACTAAGAATCTGGCCTAGCTTCCACGCGCACCAGTAGCGCGTGGTTCAGAACCAGCTGAAGATTCAAGGGCGGCTAGTCGTCTACCTGGCCAAGTAGTGAATTCGTACGTATTTATGTATTTTATTTATTTATTTGGTTTTATTTTTAATTTAATTTTTGTTTTTCTGGGTATGAATGAATTTCTTTTTGTATGAAAATGAAAATTCGGAGTATTTATTTATTTTTTGAGGAGCAGAAGACGACAAAAAGCGAACTGCGAAGGAAAGAGACGAAGTACCAAACGAGAAAAATTTATCCAAAGAAAATGTTGGCAATAAATAAGCACAAGTTAAATTAAATGACACGTAGAACAATATTAGTTTATATGAGAGAGAGAGAGAGGAGAGAGAGGAAGATGGGAAGGTGGTGAAAGGAGGGAGGTGAGGTGGTGGGGTGAGAAGAGATTGAATGGTGACTTTGTGAGTGCGTTTAATGCAAGGAAATCTGTCGTTTAAGGAAATGAAAGATGGAGCCTTTGCACCAAATAAGCCAAACCAAATGAGAGTAAGTTTTTGAGAGAGAGAGACAGAGAGATAGAGAGAGAGAGAGTCTGCTTTGTGGGTTTAAGGAAGAAGAAGACATGCACAATTCAGAGCTTACAACAAAACCCATTTCTTAATTCCAATCACTTTACCATATTATCCCAAAGGTGTCCCTTCTCTCACTACTCACTCACTCTTTTTGCTTAAATTTCATGCCTTTTTTTCTTGACCTGGGTTTGTTTTATTTTTCTTTCTTTCCTTTTAGTTTGTCTGAACTTCATTGGTAAATATATCTTTTTTCTTAAAAAATAAGTGAATTCTGTTTTCAAATTTTTCTGCTTGGTAGCGAGCCTGTGGTTTGTTTGCATGTGGAGCTTAAGATGGTGAGGTTGGTTTTCTAGTGTTTTTTTTTTTGGTTTGAGATGATGGGTTTCTTATTTTGGGTATGACTTTTGTTTTGTTTTTGGTTTTGATAATTATTTTGGGTAAGACTTCAGAGCCATATGTTTTGCTGATTTGGGAGGAGTTATTGTTCTTGGGCTCAATTGTCATTATTTTTTCCTTGTTTGGGATTTTAATTCTTGGTATTGCATGTTTAAAATGGTTTCCAATTTGAGAATGGGCTTTCTGATAAAGTATGGAGTTTTTTTGTGTGAGAGTTTATTCAACATTTTCAGCCCTGCCTTTTCCTTCTTTTGTGTTTTTTTTTTCATTTCATAATTGAAGTATATGTTAAAAAAAAAAACTAAATTAATATTCATTTGCTTTACACATTCTGATATTTAACAAAATTCATAGTTGATTACCTAATTTGGTATTTTTGTTGTGGAGCATAATATATGCTTGTCTTTTCCCCCTTGATATAGAAAACAGTAGCACTGTGTATATCTAGTGATTGGATTGGAGCTGTCTTCCATGCCTTTTAAGTACTTCAATGTTTTGTTGATATTAGGATTGAGGGAAAGAAGGCTGTTTGCATGTGTTTTGGGTTTCTGCATTTTATCAATATCCAAATTAGTACTATATATGGATTAGAAATCATCACTACACCCAGTGACCGAGATTATAGCTTGGTCCTTGTATCGAATTCTAACTGATGGAAGGGATGGAGGTCTGCCTTGCTGATATGCAATGCTGAGGATAAGTTGATCTGAATCCTATTTGGTCCCAGATATGTTTGAATATCTTTTTATCACCCCCTAGATAGTTTTCCCTCCACCTATGGTTCTTACTGGAGTTTTATATCCACCACTTAGGATCCTGTGTATGTGGCATGCCGTATAGTATACTCGTATATCTGCTGCATCAACTCTTGTTGGTGTGCCCTTTTGGGTACAGTGGATGTGATATATCTTCTGTTATGCATTATGTTTACTATCAGTACCGTAGTTCACTCAAGTGATGTTATATTGTTCTTTCCTCTTAAATTGATTTCTTAATTTCGGTATTGCAATTTGCAGTGCATATGAAAAGTTAATTTACCAACGTTCTTTATGACTTGAATGTAGTAGCATTGTCGCAGTTTGCATTCCTGGTTGCTGATGAGTGGACAATTTAAGTAAAAGTTCAGGTTTTTTTCTCTTTTAACATATTTGAAGATCTATAAAGTTTCAACGCCACAATTTGTAGACAACCTGAATCATTGTTTTAGACAATGCAGAATTTGTATAAGCAAAACTCTGATATTGGTTCTGCACATTCGACATTTCCATTCATTGTTGGATCGTCATCATGGGAGAATTCTACTGAAACACACGTCCAACAGTCTACCTCCAAAAGTTTAATCTTCAAGATGGGTGTGCCTCTACAAAATTGTCATAACAGAAAGCAGTCTGGAATTCACTTTCATGATCAAGATTCGTCATCAACTCAATCAACTGGTCAATCTCATTCTGAAGTGGATAGTATGAAAGAAGGCAACCCATGTGGGGAAGGCATAGTTTCAGCACAATCAGGTTGGTTTATCTCTATGTTTTCGTTCCCTTATTTTGCCTTTTACCTCCCTTCAAACCTATGCTTGTGGAAACTGGCTTCTCATTGATGCTTCTATGGATTTTTTGTTCCTTATATGTAGATATGTTCTGTATATATGGGGTTATTAGTGCTTTTTTTTTTGTTTGACAAGAAACAGAATAATTGTGAAAGAGATAATCGATTCTGCATTTATGTACCACTTGGAGTAATGTTCAGCAACAATGATCTGGAGATTAATATTATGCTCCTTATTCCATTTGCCAAAACTTGTATCAATGTGGTCTGAGTTGGCTTACTACTGTACTTATCAGAGAACTTCCCCCAATAAAGTAATGGGATCTTCACATTGATTTCCTTTGTTATGACGCATGAACAATATCTAATTTGGTTAGTCTTGTTCATGCAGGATATAATGAAAGACAAGGGAAGCCTGTTGGTGGTCACCTGAAATCACTCTCGTCAATGGCAAGTCAGGGCTTTGTCTTCCCGTCACAACTTGATTTTAGCCACCCAATGGTAAGTTGAGATCTGCTTGTGTTTTGTCTTGCCGAAAGCTGGGAATCTTATACTTTTTCTGATTACATTCAGGGTCACATTCCATTCCACTATGCTGAACCATACTTTGGTAGCGTACTTGCTGCTGCTTGTGGGCCACAAGCTACGGTGAGTGCTTGAAAGTGAATACTAATAGAACCTATTTTCTAATTTGTGTTAGCTTGCTTTCATAGTATGTTGGGAACCTAAAAATTATGCTTTTCAATATTTTCCACTTCAAATTATATCAATAGAGTTCAAATTATATTAGAACTTGAAAATTCTGAGTAGTAAAATGAGGCTTTGTCATTTCCTTCAATGTGATTGCGCAAAATCTTGAACAATATATGGTGCCTTTGGCATTAAAGTATGTTTTGATGTTGTTAATAGAAGTAATCATGAAGGGCATGCCTTCACCCAGAAAGCACATATAATAGATTCTTTCAATTTGCAGGATTTGCAAAACATGAAAATCATTCTTGGAGGAAGTTTTAAATGGCTGTTTTTTCCAATTATTCTGCAGATGCTACAACATTAGGTCCAGCTTTGAGGATGCATTAATTAAATCTTCTTCATTATGACAGTTGCAACCTCAATACTGTCAAAATGAGCATAAAGGAAATTTTGGAATCTTATGTAGGACAGTGTTCATGCATGTTGCACTTCAAACTGTTCATTCTCTTTTCACAGTGCTAAGGCTATATGCCTGTCTTCATTATCAACTCATCATAAGAATTTTCAAGGTTTAGACCCTAAATCTTTTTAGCCATGTAGCACCTTCCTAGGCATCTTTTCTTGCAAATTGTTTAAAGTCAATGTACAACAGATAGTTTGATATTCTTAAAGTAGGTTTGCTAATGTGTTTTTTTGCCATCTTATAAATTTTGATTCTATTTTGCTTTGCATCTCCTTTGCTCTTATTCTTTTCTATTCTCCTTTATTAATAATTATTTATAGTAATAAAGTTTCTTCTTGCCTATTTATTAACCCTAGACCAGTTCTTTATGAAGTTCAACCTTCAAGGCATAGATGCAAAATGAGTGAGGAATCTTGAAGACCTATTATTGTTGGGATCAAAATACAAAAGTTTTATAAGATATTATATTATATCTCTTCTGTGGTTCTACCTTGTGGATTCTACAATTTAGTGGGTTTGATATAGATTCTGATTCTTTTGCCCTTTAATCGAACCATGACCTGAAGATTTATAAAAATAGACCACATCTGGTGGTTTTTGCATAAGAATGTGCCTCTTCTGTTTCCATTTTATGAGATATTCATCATTTAAATGTCTCCAGATTCATCATCCCCAGGTGATGGGGATTACTCCTGCTAGGGTTCCCTTGCCTCTTGATCTTACAGAAGATGAACCCATTTATGTAAATGCAAAACAGTATCGTGCAATCCTAAGGAGGAGACAATATCGTGCCAAGCTTGAAGCTCAGAACAAACTCATCAAAATTCGTAAGGTATGTGAAGTTTTTTTTATTGATTTGTAAATGTCTCTGTGCAGGGCTTTATGTTAAGGAGACTTGTACTTTTTTTGACTGACAAAAGCATTTTCTCTAAGGCCATTCTGAAATATGTGCAGCCCTATCTTCACGAATCTCGGCATGTTCATGCATTAAAGAGGGCTAGAGGATCTGGTGGGCGCTTTCTCAACATGAAGAAGGTCCAAGATTCCAAGCCTAATACCACAAACCATAGAGTGGATGTTTCAGGCTCAGCTCAGCTACATTTGACCAGAAATATGTCCGAATCCGAAGTTAATGAGCCTGACAACTATAGAGATGGCGCTTCCACTACTTCTTGCTCTGAAGTCACAAGCACTTCCAACAGTGATAATATCTTTCCACGGCAAGATTTCAGGTTCTCTGGCTACCCCTCTCACATTGGTGGGACCATGCAAGTTCCCTTTGTTGATGTGCGTGGTGGTGGGAACCAGCACCATATTTCCCTCCTCCGGTGAACAATCACCATAGCAGTCAGTGTTCAGTGTTCAGTTGGAGAATACGACTGCTATGTTCCCTCGGGAAGTCATCCTTGGCTCTGTTAAAGTTCCTTTCTATTGTTCCTTCGGGAAGTCATCCTTGGCTCTGTTGAAGTTTCCTTTTGAATTCCCTCGGGAAGTCATCCTCGGCTCAGTTACGTTTCGAATTCCTTCGGGAAGTCATCCTCGTCTCTGTTGAAGTTTCCTTTTTCTAGTTGTTAACCTTTATATTTAGTTTTTGGGCAAACACAAGCATTCCTGATGGACTATGGTTAACTGATACATGGTGACAAGAACATAATTACTCTTGGGTGTGATGAATAATCTGCGTATTTGTGCAGACAATTGACCTTGGATTTAAAAGTTTCTGTAAGTGATGAAAAATTATGTTTGTGCAGAAAACTAACCTTGGTTTTGAAAATTCTATTGATTGCTCAAAGTAAAAGTGCTAGTTCCGGATTTCCAAGCAAATAATGCCAGAAAGGAAATTAAAAATAATAATTGATCTGATTAATTATTTAAGGTTCCTTCATGGCTTTAAAATGAACCTTGATGATGCGCTCTAGCAGAACACAGTTCATGCATGCAACTACATCCTGCCTGCAAGGCTGCAAGTAGCAGTATCATATAACTGCTAGGTGGTCAATCACATTCTTTCCATATGAACTACCAATTACCTTCATGACAACTGTTAGTCTTTTTCTTTAATTAAATTATTTCCACTCCCATTTTCTCCCACTCTTATTTTTAAATTTTAATATTGTTATTACAGAAGTTTTTACTTTTAAAAAAAATCTCTGTTTGCCAAGGAAAACCATGTCACGGTGTCGTTCATGGATTAACCCCATAACCTAATTGCCAGGTAGGGGTAGATAATGGGTACTCATCAATAATATTATTTATACTATATTTATTGAACTTGTTGACCACCTCTCTAATAGAGGTGGGCCCTATTAGTGTATATCTGACGGAGAGAAGTGATTAGTAATATGGTCAGTAAATGGAGAAATTATAGAATACTAAGATAGTATAGTCACTCGGACACTCATTAGTAGTTGTTAATGGATCAGATTTTGATCCGAATCCGTTTAAGAGAGAGTTTTATTTTGTTAAGTGATCATTGGTCATTAGCTGGTTCGGTAGTGTCTCTATTTTGTTAGGAGATTCAAATTTCAGAATGAGTTCTCGAAAAAAAAGATAAAAGGTAAATATAGAACTATATAAGGATCTAACTGCAAATATCAAGAGGGAATAAAGATTAAAATTAAAACGAACCCCAGGACCAAAATTGTAATTCCTCTTTTAACACCTTCGTATACTCTCCCTCTCTCTCATTGAGTTTTTGACTTGGTTTTCTCTGACACAGAGAGAGAGAGAGAGCAATGAAGGGAGCTGATGCCGCACTCTACAATCCTCGCACAGTCGAGGAGGTTTTCAGAGATTTTAAGGGCCGCCGAGCTGGCATGATCAAGGCTCTCACTTCTGGTCTTTTTCTCTGTCTTTTTCTTTTTTGTTTTTTTTTCTTCATTTGTTACTAATTTAGGTTACTTTGGTTTTTGAGGAAGCTCAGAAAGGAATTTGGTGTTTTTTCACTGATTAGTGGGCTTATATTGATTTGAGATTTGGAAATTGGTCTTGTGTTTTGGTCGTCGCTTTGTTTCTTTGTTGAATTGAGTTTGAATTGGATATTTACGTACCTTACTGGTTTTAGCTTCTGGGTTTGGATTCAGAGAAAATCTAGAAAGAAAAAGGACAGTAAATTATGAATATTAGCGGTTAATGTTGTTTTGGGTTCGGAATAATGTGTTTTGTTTACCAGTAGGAAATGGTAGGGAATTCACCCTTGTTCCCCTTCTGAATAGGGTTCGGCTCATTTCTCTTTTCTGTTTGGTTTCTGAGAAAACTAAAGAAGAGAAATGGTAGAAAATTGGTAAATTGAGTGCTTAAAGTTCATTTATGAATGGAATTATGCCCTTTGCTTTCATATTTATTCTGCGTTTTTGGTTTTTGAGCACGTTGAGGTTTGTATAAAAAATTCTTTTGATTTTGGAATTCTAAGTTGTTTTATAGCTTTGGTGTTTGGTTTTCAGATGAATTACATGAGAAGAGAAGCTAAAATGATACTTCATGTAGGGTTGTTATATTCGTTTGTGATTTGGAAGAAAATTTCTGACGAGTTCGTGTTTTATGTTTTGTTTTCTCACTAATTTAGTTTCACTACCATGTATTTAGTGTTTAATTCCATTATTACGTTGGAAATTCTTTCATGTCTTTGTTTTGGGAGTAAATGAAGGTATACCGAAGAAAATGTTTCTCAATTAGATGTTTTTCTTTGTTTTGGAATGGGGAAAAGTGGTTTTATTTGATTAATCTTTAGCTTCTGCGAGAAAGCTGCAAAAGGGGCCTGTCTTTAATTGTTTTGTTGTTCATGCAATCTCTGTTTAGAGCAGATTGAGGAGCAGAAGGGAAATGATTTATTTTCGTAGTGCTTTGGCCCCATTTTTTGTAAACTGAGAAAATTCAATGACAGTGCTTTTTAGTTAGTGTGAAAATGGAAGGTTTCTAAACTGGAGTTGATATTTGTTCCTTAATTATTTGGAGGATAATTTGCCATTAGCTGTTTTAAAAAAGAAGAACTTAATATTGGGAATTTTGAGTTTGATTATATGTTACTCTTTTTCTCATGAATCAAGGAATGAATGAATATGTCCACTTTACTCTTTTTATTTTTGATTTAAAGAACCTCTATTTTGATGTGAAGAAAACTTAGGGATACAAAATAGATAAATGTAAAGACCTAGATTTGAATACTGTTGTACTAGATTAACATATTGAGATCAGTTGAATGGAGAGCCATGACATAAGTAAATTGTATGTGTTTTAGTTTTTTGTCGTGCCACTCTAGTTTTATTTTTGAGGTGATTTTGAAAAGTTTGTTGGAGCTTTAGTTGTTGCTGATGTTTTAGATTTTTGTTGCAGATGTTGAAAAGTTCTTTCAGATGTGCGATCCTGGTAAGTCCTGTATGCTTTATAAGTTTATTTCATAAACTTGGCTTCCACTTTTAGAATAGCTTGTGTGCTATGTATAAATTATTCCTTTGGGGCTGTAAATGAGAGGTCTGTAACAAATTTGGAACTTAACTAGGTTGTCATTACATTCTTTCAGGAATCTAATATATTGGTCATCGACAATAGCTGTTTGCACTCTTGTGTTATGAGCATGTTCAACTAGGTTGTCATTACATTCTTTCAGGAATCTAATATATTGGTCATCGACAATAGCTGTTTGCACTCTTGTGTTATGAGCATGTTCAAGGTTCTATATAGGAGCCTCTGTTCAAATAAGTTAATGGAGCTGCTTGTGAAGTCACTTATCGACAAAAGACAAAAAGAAAAAACAAGAAGCTAAAAATGACCATAGCTTAGTAAGAATTTCTTTGGTCGATTATTTGTTTTTGAAAATTGTGATTAAATCATGGTGTTATTGAGTTCATTCTAAATGATGAAATAATCTATACTGGGAAACAGCTATGTAATATGATTTTGAGAATCAAGAAGAAAAGCTAATTGTCTTTTGTGCATGCTGTGTGTCCCAGGTTTGTCTAAATGCAATGTTGCATGTTTGCTTGTGTTGTGTTATGAATTATATAATTTTCTTTAGAGCTGTAGTCAAAGGAGAATAATCTATTTTTTGTTTAGCGATGTTGCATCCTGGACAAGGTTGTTATGAAGTCAAGATGACAATGATGATCATTGTTGTTATTATGATATAATGTTTGTGCATTATTGTTTTAATGAATTTAATGGTTTCTCAGAATCAATGATAATTATTTTCTTTGAATGGTTGAACCTTCATATAAATTCAAGGCCTCATAAAATCTTTTCAAAGCTTGCTCTGTGATACTTTGATGTTCAGAGCTGTTTGACAATTAAAGCTGTATCTAATAGGGGCTCCCAGTTCTGGCCAAAAAATAATAAAAAAAGGGTTTCCCAGTCAGTTGTCATTTTTTGGTGTCACTTCCTATTTGTGGCTATGTTTTTGCTGTCTGTTTCAAGCAGTCTTTATGAGCTATTTTCTTCTTACAGAGAAGGAGAATCTTTCCTTATATGGATATCCTAGTGAGCAATGGGAAGTCAACCTACCTGCTGAAGAAGTGCCTCCAGAACTGCCAGAGCCTGCACTTGGTATCAACTTTGCTAGAGATGGTATGCAAGAAAAAGACTGGCTATCTTTGGTTGCTGTTCATAGCGATGCATGGCTAGTTTCTGTTGCCTTCTACTTTGGTGCCAGATTTGGGTTCGATAAGGCTGACAGGTAAGTTGCAACCAATCTGTAGAGTTTATCTTGATCAGACGCTGCATGGTTGTCAGTAAAGTTCATTTTTTGTGTTCACATTGGTAAACATGAGGTTGTGGGCTTCTGTTAAATATATTGTTGTTTTTCTTTTGTTGCAGGAAGCGACTTTTTAATATGATTAATGAACTTCCAACAATATTTGAAGTTGTGACTGGTACTGCAAAAAAACAAGTAAAAGAGAAGTCATCTTCAAATCATGGTAGCAACAAATCCAAGTCGAACTCCAAAGCGGTAAAAATTACTTTCCATGCGTACTTTTGTTTCAAGAAAATTACATAAAATGGGTAAATCTTGGCAATGCAAAAGATTACATGGAATTTGCACATAATGGGTTCTATTGATATGTCACCTCAAATGAAAGAGGCATTGTCCTGCATTTGAAACGTGAAGATTCAATTTTTGGTGGTATTTTTTCATCATTAAAATCTGAATCTGTTTGTGGCTCAGTGGAGTTACCAGTCACCCTGGATTTTAAATGAGTTCAATTCTAATATTTGATGGCAACAATTTGATTTACTTATTTTTGTCACAAAAAAGCAGCGAGGATCAGAATCTCAGGGAAGACATTCAGAAGTGGTGCAGCCAAAGGACGAAGACGAGGGCTTGGACGAAGAGGAGGAAGATGAACGTGAAGAGACATGCGGGGCATGTGGTGGAGGCGGGCCATCCTCATTAGATGAACCCTGGATTTTTTGTGACTTCTGTGAGACATGGTTCCATATGAAGTGCGTGAAGATAACCCCTGCAAGAGCAAAACAGATTAAGCAGTACAAATGCCCTTCATGCAACAACAAGAGAGCTAGGCCTGATTAAAATTGAACACCCAGTAGCTTGATAAATACTCTTATAAGTTTATTCTCTAAAATCTGATCTGTTTAAGACTATTTGTAACCTGCTTTTATAATTTGCTTCTAGTGGTTCTCTTCCAGGCTACGTTTAGTGACAGATTTTCTTCTTTTCTTTCTAGTCTCCTACGAAACATTTGCGACTCTTTTCATATATCTATCCAAGTAATTCTTAGTATTAAACATCCTCCATTTTTTTTGAGTGTCAATTAAAACTCCTTCATGAAAGGTGGACAATCCTGTTTTCACACGGAATTTTAATTGAACAGTTATTTATTATTTATTATCTATGGTAAAAGGAACGAGGCATTATGTTACGATTGTTTCTTTTCTTGAAGCAAGTGATTCGGTAATGGCCTTGGATGTGGTTATTACTTACAAGGGTCTTTTACCCCATGGCACTACTGATTCATGGTTATTATGATTCTAATTCTTGGTTAACTCGATTTATGCTTACCTCGATTTCTCATTACTCTAATTCATGTGTTACTCCGATTCTTGATTAGTAAACATGCCCCAAGTGAATCGGCATATGACCTTAGATGTGGTTAATAGTTATCAGAAAAACCAACGGGGGCTTACAAATTCTTGCATACAACGGATGTATTTAATCTAATTCTTGCAGTAACTAATCACATAACAAACATTATGAGACCGGGCGTTCCATTCACCAGTTAGAGCATCTCCAATTGGGGGTGGGGGGTGGAAAGCCAAGTGTATGCTAATTATACACTCTTTGTTGCCGGAATCACCTTCAATGGGCAGGTGTAAATGGTTGTAAAAATGCATCACAGCTGTGGAGATGCAAAATTAAATGCACATGTACATCTTTTTTAACATAAGGCGGGACTCACAGGAGAAAGGGAAAGAGAAGGTTGGAATCCCTCTTCAGATGCCATACAAAATTATGTCGAGGGCCCCGCTTGATGTCAACACACCAAGTGGTGCGCTGCAATCCCCAACCACTAAATGCACATGTACATCTTTTTTAACATAAGGCGGGACTCACAGGAGAAAGGGAAAGAGAAGGTTGGAATCCCTCTTCAGATGCCATACAAAATTATGTCGAGGGCCCCGCTTGATGTCAACACACCAAGTGGTGCGCTGCAATCCCCAACAGCTCTACGATGAATGGATGAGATGGAGTGGAATTAAAAATGGAAGGCCTAGATTTCATGCAATTTGCATTGCACTTCCAATGGTCTGAAATATTAGAAAAAATACCTTAAAATGTTTAAAATAAATTATAAATTTCTACATAGATATTTTTATGTTAGTTTTTAGGTAAAATCATATGTTCTCCAAATTTAAATTTTTTTAGGTCCATTTATTTGGAAAAATAAAATAAATCTAACACACACAAAATTAATTTAAAAAAGTTAAAACACAAAATGAATTATCACAAACAAATCGAATATGCATCTTTGGATTTACATCGTTTCCCATTAGAGCAAAAAACGGATTTACACCCCCGGAGGTGTAAAGGCGATGTAAAAGTGGCTTGACACCCCCTAAAATACACCCTCCCACTAGTGATGCTCTTATATAAGATGCCATATATATTTTTTTAATTATTACTATTTTTTCTTCCAACGAGCAGTGTTAAATGATTTTTTTTTTCCCAGTTTTTCTTTTGACCGAAACAATAAGAGATTTGTCTTTTGAAAAATTATTTGGCTCATTCAATAGTATACAACAATGCTCCTAATATGAGCCATGAGCAAGTTTGTTGTGTCTCTTTTTGCAATTTATGTGTGCTTTTTCATGCTGACTTGTCGTTTCATGCTTTGATTTTTACCTTACAAAAAGATTATAACAGAAGATGGACCATATCACATGCTTGTCATCAAAATTCATACGACGTATCATTAAAATTTTATAATCAAATATGATTTTCTCATGCACTTTCAATTTCTTATAAGCGTGCCCACAAAGTCAGAAACAGATCATCATCAGCATTCTAACTACAAAAGATGGATGGATTGTGATATAAAACAACCACTTGCAAAAGCACATATCTCCGAACGGATTATAAGAGCTTCACAAACCTCAACAACTACTACAAAGTCCAGCACATGCGTTAAATAATCATCCAAATCCGGATGCGCATACAAATATATTAATAATACAAGTTTTTTATAAAGAAAAACACAAGAACCAAGTTGGTTCCCATTGGAAAAAGATTCGTCACATAAATTATGAATCACAACTATAGAATCGAGAATATAAAAATCTATATATTATAGGAGCTTGAACCAAGGAGCACTTAAAAACACACCAAAGACCTCAACTAACACCTCAATGATTACAAATTAGGGTGTTAACCCCACCATTTTATATTAGACTTATCCAAAACATATCACATCCAAACCAAATGCAATTGTTTGAGCTTTCCTCCACTAACTCGCATGTGCTCTTTAATTACAAATATTATGAAAAAGATAAAAGGTACAGAGTGGTTATGTGTCACACTATCACTAGTGGATGTGGTTGAGATTTAAGACCAATCCAATTAACATATCAAAAGCAGAGGACTTTGGGTAGAGTCTAAGTTACACTAGAGTAAAGAATTTTCAAACCAAGCAATCTTCGAAAAATCTAAAGCTTCTACATTAAATCTCATATATGTTACGTTACTGTATGTACTGCATAAACCAGAGGTTCAACTTCTGCATAAGATCTATATTGAAAATAACATATTTACTCCTGCATTGTATTACATTTGATCAACCAAGTGTGTGCAGGTAAGAAAGAACAAAAACAGAAACAACTTCTTGGTTGCAAATTGCAATGGAAGAAGAGAAAACAACAGAGACAACTTAACAGAAAATAAAACAGGAATAAACAAAGATCTCCTCTACTGTTTGTTTATCATGTCAAAACCTCTTGGTTCTTTGTGGAGAGCCGTTTGAGAAACTCATAGGTGGTGATCATTGTGGTTGCAGAAATCGACATGTTTGTTTATCATGTCAAAACCTCTTGGTTCTTTGTGGAGAGCCGTTTGAGAAACTCATAGGTGGTGATCATTGTGGTTGCAGAAATCGACATTGAAGCCCACCGCGGCCCCAATCCTCTGTAACAAGCTGTCCATCCACCTTCCTTAACCAGATTCCGAACAGTCTGTCCGATTGTTGGTCCACGCCGGCCATTGTCCTCCCCATCCAAAACTTGCAACCTTGTCTTAACCGTATCGAGGGGCATTGTGATTAGGGCTGACATGCCGCCCGCCATGGCTGCACTGACTCCCTGAACTGCCATTATTGTTTTTGAATCCGGTGTATATGTGGTAACCCCATCCTCATTGCTTTCATCACTTTTCTTACAAAAATGATACCCAACTCCACCCCAAACCATTCTTTGAGCAACAGAGTAAGATGCCCACCAAACTGCATTGGATGGTGCATATGTCAAAATAGATATCCCAAATCCTCTATACAATCCTCTTGGCCCATCCGTCTTAATAATTTTCCTGAATGCATCGATCCCATTAACATATTTACAATCAGATGCATTAGGAAATTTGGAACTTGATTTCACACCACCTTGCACCATGAGTCTCTGACTCACAACATCAACTGGAGTCCACACAATCTGTGCAGCCATTGCTGCACTCAACCCTGCAGCTGCATTGGCAATGGCAGCTGCCGTGGACTCTGAAAAACCTAACCTAATCGTGGCAGTTCCGACTTTACTCTTAGTTACCTCAAGCACTGCCATGTACAGCGCCCGGGCAGGTATTGTACCCATCAAAGAAGTCCCAAATCCTCTGTACAATGCCCTAAAACCCTCGTGCCTAACCATTGAAATCGCGGTTTTGAGGCAACAAACTTGGGATTGAGCTACTTGTTGCCGGGTTTTCAACACCACAACAGGGTAAAGAGTCGCCGATACACCCGAAAAAAGAGCTGCTCCGAGGAAGAAGAACTTGGATTTATCAAGCATTTGCCAATCAATTTCAGCGGGAATATGAATTTCTTGCGCCGATTCTTCCTCGGCAGTGCTCAAATTCATCTTAGCCACCTTCTCAACGACTCAAATTTCCCAACTTTGACACAATTCGATTGAACCCAGACCCCAATTACCTCCAAATAACCTTTTAACCCCTCAAAACTTCACAAATTTCAACGTTCAAATCCAAAATCTCCTCCAGTCTCGCACCAGTTATATCTACAAACCCTATCTGTACAAAATTTACAAATCGAAAAAAATAAAAACTACTTGCGCTTGCTGTACAGTATTGAAGCCTTCAAATATGATACAGATTTGATAAGTTCCATAATTAAAAGGGGTCGATATCAACGAATCAGCGTCTTTTTCCTCCTGTGGAACCAGGTCTTGGATCGGACAAGAACCGCACCGAATGCATCTAACATTTTTAGATACAAGAACGAAGCGTATCGAAGAATCTTACCCGGAAAGAGATCATCGGTAGCCGGAAAAGCTCGCCGGGGCAAGCTAGCGTTCCGATGGACATCAAACAGAGAGAGAGAGACAGTGAGAGAGGAGAGAGAGAGGGGGAGGGAAATGGTGGGTAATATGGGGTGTCTTATTTTAGGCGGCGGCTAAACAAGGAGGAGGAACTGACACGTGTCGGTTATGGATTAGGGTTTAGGGTGGTGGCGATTTATAGGTGTTTGCTTTGTTTTGTTATGTTCAGTTGGGTTGCCCGAGCGACAGTGGATGACGTGTCTCTGATCCTATCCATTTTGGAAAAAGAAAATAACTATTTAATGTACGTGGGTCCCTTACTCCCTACAAATTTCTTTGCTAATTACACTTTAGCAATTTGCTTCCAAATAAATCGTGTAATTATTCAACACGCCAAATTCCTTCGAAAAAAAAAAAAAATTCAAATCAAATGTATCCAAAAAGAGAAACCATGGCCCAGACAAATCCTCTAGATTTTTTTGCAAATAATAAAAAATCTAGTTAATCTTATCTTTCTATTTATTTTGTCTCATAATTTCGCATGATAAGAGAGATGAAGATGTTTATAAAAAAAAAAAAAAAGAGAGATGGAGATGGAGAGAGTGTACATACGGATTAATCACGTAACTCATCAAGTGATGAGAGATAAAAAACTGTGCACTACTGAATTAGACACTTCAGCTGATTGGGGTTGTTTTGGCAAAAGGGCTGTGGTTAAATCAAGATAGCCAGGCAAAACTCATCAGTCATTGAAACCACAGTAACCTTCCTTTTTATATTTCTGGGATTTAATGGCCTTCAATCCTGCCTCATATTCATTGCGGTGAGAAACCGTTTAACACGTTGACATGCTTATGTTTTAGGGTATAACATCAATAAAAGGTACACCGAAGTCAGTGGGGTATAACTTAGTTTTTAAGGAGTTATAACCAGGCGACTGTTGAAAACAGCTGGTCACTTTGCCCATTATTATGAGACCAAGATAAGCATGAAATAATTCTATGGTCACTTGCATTTGGTCAATAGCATCCTCTGCTATGAATTCGACAATTTATCTCCTAATGCCATACTTTAGACATGGAAGAAAAAACGTCGAAAAAACCTGGCTGGTGAACATATCCTCAGCACAACAAAACAATAAAGAATGATTTTTATTTATTTATTCAGCTTAGAAAAAGGGCAAGAATACAAAACTTGTAGATCTTCATTGATGAGGAGGATTGTAATTGTTTCCTGTACAAGTTTTCCCCTTTGTTGGGTGTTTCACTATACAAGTTTCTATACTTGGGATAACAAATCTACCGTTTATGGTTTTGGCTACCAATAAGCATCGTCCTCATTCTCCAGTTAACCTGCTATGATTCTATGGAAAATGACCTTTAAGCCACTCAAGTATTTTTGCATGCCTGCTCAAACCACTGCAAACAGCAAGTCAAAGATTTCAGATAATAGAAAAGCAACAAGGTTTTATTTTATTTTTAAATTTCGGGGTCAAACAGAAGCGGGCATGCAATGTGCTTACCTGTCT
Source organism: Prunus avium (assembly GCF_965620075.1). Taxonomy (NCBI): domain Eukaryota; kingdom Viridiplantae; phylum Streptophyta; class Magnoliopsida; order Rosales; family Rosaceae; genus Prunus; species Prunus avium. The sequence continues at coordinate 3,343,207 of NC_142286.1, forward strand.
CAGTAAATCAGCAAGAGTCCTAGGAAGTGCTTCAATGTTCCTTAGTACAATGTAGAATGGGAAAGGAAAAGAGTCCATGTACTTCGAAAATTTAATATTCCCACCCTCGAAAGATGCTTCCTGCAAAGACGCATTGCACGAAAGAAAATCCTGGAATTAGATATCCACTTTTCCAACAAAACAAAAAAGAGGAAATTTACAGATATTATACTTTAAAAGAAGGGTAAGCAGCCATTTTATATAGTTCTAGTCCTTAATATATCTTAAAAAATCCTAGAGGGAAATTAACAGTTGCGTGATAGGTCAGGGAGTAAAATGGCTGTTAACCCTAAAAAGAAAGTATGGAGAATTACCATGAGGTCCATTATGGACTCTTGTGGATTATCAAGAAGCAAAAATGCAACCATACGTTTCCTAGCTAAGGCATCCCTAACACACTGCTTCAAGTTCTCCTGCAAAGATGAAAATTTAAATACAAAGAAAACAATAAAACTGAAGACAAGCAGCAACAACAGCCCCTTGGCCACTTTAAAAAGAAATAGAAAGTTACTTTCTCATGGAAACGACCATCTGCAATAATCAAAACGAGCTGTTCTAGTGGGTTCCATCCAGAGGGTAGTCGTGCTCTTGCAACTGCTTCATCTAGCTTGTTGTTTAGATACTTCAAAAGATCAACAACTGGTTCATCAGCAATGGTATTCTCCTGCTTGAATGACAAACTCGAGATCATCTGCACAACAATCAGCAAGACACTTTAGATGCTATATACCATGGGGCAGAATAACTACTGAATAGAAATATGAAAATAAGGATCTATGATGTTATTTATTTACTGATATTAAGGGCACTGACCTTGATTCCAGCCTCTCCAGTAAAAGGTTGATCGAAGTCATGTAGCAACCTTATGTTACCTTTCTTTCCAAAGCTTGCAACAGCCAGGTTGCCCATTTCTAGTTGGGACATTGCACGACATACCGTTACCAAAGCTTCAATAGCAACATCACCACAGCAGCTCTCAGACATACTACGGGAATCATCAACAGCAATGACAACTTGATAATCACGTTTGTTAGGACGGGTCCGTCTCAGCCATATTTTATCTTTCCGATAATGACTGGCCATGTATGGAATCACCTAAGAAATTTTACATCACAAGGAAAACTTATTAAAATATGTTCACAAAAATTGAAGTGGTCACACTGGATTATCTTGCATCTTACCTTCTTCATGTTAATCCGCTTGCCAGTCTTATAATCCCCTTCAAGCTTGCTGGCTCGATTAGGCTCCATGACAAGACGTAATTGTTCAGCCAATTCCTGGGACAATCTTGTTGTGGTTTGCTCATATCTTCTCCAGAGAACAGTAGCATTGCCCACAACATCATCAGAAAATTCGCCAGCACCTTGTGCTTTTCCCATGTCACTGTCATTTACAGAAAGTTTACTGAGCTTATGCATGTCATCACTGAAGTAGGACGTCTTCACAGAGACTACATCCTCTACTATGCTTTCAGGATCACCATCATGACGGCTATGAATATCTTGATACTCATCGCCTGGCAATTTTTCTATACCAGAAAGATGCATCTGATCCTCTATCTTATCTTGGAGCATTGAAGCACGACTCCTGCTAGGCTGTGCTTCATATTTTTTGTTCTCAATTTCCATGTCAACAAGGCCATCTTTATGCGTTGTACGATCATCTTCACTCGCATTGGACTTATTACCATCTACATTTTTGTCAATCTGCTCAGATGTTGCAGGTCCCAAAGCCTGAGCTGTCCCCTTTTCATACTCAGAAACATATCCAAACTCATCCGCATTTTCATTCTTGATCTCATCTTGTGGCTCCACGTCACCGTCCTGAAGATCAACAGACACTCTAACTCTTTCCTCCCACTCCTTGAGTGCATCCCCAACGCTACGGTAAGGGTTTGGTTTGCTTTTCCTCTCAGATGAAGATTCTTGCCTAGGAAGTTGACTTTTTGGTTGCTCAGCAACATTTTTACCATTATCTGATGCCTCAGAAATCATCATATCCAGCTCTGACGTATTTGTGGAAGGTAAACCTCTCATAGGAGTAAGCTCATTATGAATATCATTGCTATTTGCCCAGTTTGATTCTGGTGCTACATCGCTTGGATCTGATGCCTTCAAGTCACTCTTAGGTTGTGTCGAAGGTTCTGTGTTGGGCACATCATCACGCACTGAGTCAGACACTCCCAGTTCGAATACATCCTTACTTAATCCTGAATTTATCTCAGGATTATCTTCATGATCCTTACTTGTGTCATCCCTTTCAGGAGTTGCATCTATTTGTTCTGTCTCTGCCTCTCCCATGGTTTCATCAGTTGAAAATGCTTGTTCTTCTTCAGGGTCTTCATTCCCCACATGCTCATCATGCATTTCAGGATCATCCAACTCCATAGTTTCATCAGAATTTTGATTCAAATCATCGGGATTTAATCCTGTAGGATCTACAACTGCTTCTTGTTTGTCCAGGTTCATGTCCTCAACATTCTCGACATCATTGAGATCATCCTGGCTTCCAACCTCACCATTATCTTCATCAATTTCATTTAAATCAAGCTCTCCAGGCTCGTTGGTCGCGGCAGCAGAGTCATCCTTGGCTCTAAGCTCCCTAGAACTTGCATCCCTATCGTTAATTGAATTCCCAGATTCATACTTCTCATTTGAATTATTGAGATTTTCATCTTCATCCTTATTCCATAGTTTCTCATCAACAGTTTCACCATCAACTCCTGTTTCTCCCATTGCAGATTCTAAATGCTCATCTGCATCATCTTCATTTGCATCATCTTCAGAGTCTTCACTGACACTAAATGTATCAGCTGCAAAATCCTCCTCCATCTCTATCCCTTTATCATTTTTACTTGGGACTTCACCTGAGGCATCTTGTTCTTCGCTGGCCTGCAGATACATGCAAAAGAAAATTTAGTGACATCTTGTGACAAATTGCCACATGATATAACGCATGATAAGTTGGTTGGAAATTTCAATGTTCTCAAATCAATACCTTCTCAGATATTCCAAGAAGTTGATCTTCATCGGTAATCTGATCACTGACATCATTCAGTCCTACACCCTCCCCCATACCTGTTCCTTTTTTATCTTGAGACTCACCAGTAGCATCATCCTCTTTGTCTTCACTAGAAATCCCAGATCCCTTCGAATATAAAGCTAAAATGTTTGCAAGCTTATGAATTATTAAAGATACCTGCACATAAATATACATTTATGAAGACATAATATACTATACAAATTTCAAGAATCACTAACAAGAATAATTTAATTTCCTATACATAACCAAGTGAATGTTCAACACACTGAATTTGAAACTGGCAACTTCTGTTCAATATTGCATAATTATAACAGCTGGAATGGCCTATAAGTTCCACCTCTGCAGCTTATACAAAATGGCATGCAAGTCTTGTTGCTCAGTTAAAATGGTCAGTAATAAATTTAGCCTTCATGGCAGAGAGGAGGCAGAGAGGCGAAGATGTCCGGAAGGGCAAAAGAACCGAGAGCGGCATGGTGGATTATTTCTGTTTGGAAGTAGCACTACTGGTTGTAAAGCGATGAAAAACTCACTTGGAGAAGAATTAGATTACCACGTCCATGTAAAATCTCAGTACAGAGACTGGTAAAGAGAAGGATCACAGAAAGAAAAGAGAATTCACAGACACACAGATATCCTTGAGACATAAGAATCACCAGAGAAAACCTTTCAAACCCAATTTTCGGATAATGAAAATAAGGTTTGATGGGAATGGGGGCAACTGGATGTAACTTTAGTTCCTCATTCCCATTCCCTGCCCCACCAACCCACGAAAAGAAAAAGGAATGAGAGATGACAAAGATGCACCTAAGGATATACCCATGATTGAAATGGAGAGAAAACGACTTACAGTTTTGCACATAGCTAAAAGTTCTTTCATCAGTGCATGACCAAAGTTCAATAAGATGTCCAAACACCTACATAGATGTTTAAAATGTGCTTCAATTCTGAGTAAAAGACTCAGAGAATTTCCACCGCAATGATTCACCAGTTCTCCCTGAGCACAGAACAATAGCTAATTTATTGTGTATTCATACACAAGTGAAAAATAAAAAATATATAAATATGACAAAACTCACAGCATAAAAGATTGTCCTCAGAAGCTTATTGCGTAAATCGTCCAAGCTCAGATTTTTCAAAAATGAGTCAAATACTTTTTCCCAGGACGTAATTTGCCCCAATTTGTCTGGATGAACATGGTCATTACTTGGTGAACCTAATTTTTGCATTGCTCCCACGATATGTTCAAATGTACTTCTTAGGGCTTCCCAAAATGCATTTTCGAGTTCACCAACTGACACATTTTTCTCATCCATCACTGAATTGAACTCCACTTCCATTGACCTCCCCTGGAAAATCCAGAAAGAAAAATATTCAACTTAAGTCAACCAAAAAGCCTAAAAACATTTGCCAAGAAATCTCCATCATATTTCAATAATACACCTCCACAACAGCTACAGAATCAATTGCACACTTCTATACTAACAATATTAAAGTACAAAGCCAGAGATACCTTCTCAAGTATATCTACAAAATGACCAAGCAAAATATCTTCAACAGAGCTTTTATCCACATCTTTCGCATGGAAAGCAAGAAGATGCTCCTCAAACTCCTTTATAACCTCGAAGTTTTGAGACACCAATTGTTCCATGTCTTTTGAAATAAGAACGCATTGCGAGGAGCCAGCAAGAGTAACTATAGCTCTACCAGGACCAAGAAGGTAATTGTCCAATGATTCCTGTTGTAGAGTCGGGCATAAATGTAGTGTGAGAGGTTACCTAATCCAGGGTAGAAATGTAGAACACACGAGGAACAAAAAACACAAACCTTAGATTTCTGTAGAACTGGAATAAATTTCTCGATGGAAGCAAGAAACTCATTTCCTTCATTCTTGACAGTTTGACAACCCTTTAAATGGGTATTATCAAATGTCTTTAACAACAACAATTCTTCATGCGAAGTGGCACACAAACTATCAAATAGTTGCTGCAACAACAAAAAAATCATCATTGCCATTAACTGTGAGGAAAAGCCATATAATTCAAATAAAAAGTGAAATTCCAACGTTAAAAATTACCTTCTGCTGCCACATGTATTTGAAGGTGGCATGCTGCTTTTGACCAAAAGAGCAATTGCCACTTTTATCCTCAGAATCAGTGGAATCCAAATTCTCCAAAGTAGAAATGCATTCCTTCAAGTCCCTCAACTGCTCTGCAAATTTATTGGCAGCTTTATGTTGATTTTTTTGTATTTTGATGAGCTGGTGAAGAAAAGGGTCTGGCCTGCCAATCTGCAAAGCATATAACATTAACACAAACTCTCAGTGGTCACAGAAAAATGACAAGATTCAGTTGACAAGTAAAGGTTGCTTCTGAAATCTAGCTATTATTAACCTGTTTGTGAGTAAAGAGCACAGATGCTATGCTACTGAAGTAGTATTCATTGGTTGTTTTCCATTCAGTAACAAGATCTTGATGGGTCAAAGGAAGGGCAGCATCAGAATCTCCGTAGGGAAGTCTACTTTGTGTCAGCAGAAGATGCTGAACATCATATGATGGATGAACGAACCACCAAGATTTAACTTCATCCTATTAGAAGCCATTTGGTATAAGATCAGCAATTAGCTTATATGTGATTGTAATTTGTATAGCTATAGAATTAACAATAGAACCATCGGATCTATTTTCAGGCGCTCATCCAACACTTTTTTGTAGTCACTCAGTTGAGCACAGCTATATATGGTGATATATGAAGAATATGTTCTAAAGAAGAAGCATGTTCATACCTCAGTAAATATGTCCCTTGACAACCCACTGCTTTTTAAAAGATTTAGAAGGTAAGAAAAAGCCCGCCCTTTCTTTTGACTCTTGCTTGCATCCTTCCACAGATCACAGCAATCCACAGCACCATCAAAGATATTTTGAAGTGTGTGCCACACAGCATGCCATTCGTCTGTGTATAGAGGATAAGCGGACAGAGAAGCTGAGCATTGCCTTAATATTCCTGCAACGTCTGAGCAAAGACTGTTGGCACTTTTGGACTGTGAATATCCAAATTCAAGTGTTCTGTCACGCCGTAACTTCTTCAGAGCAGCATCTGCTTCTTTTATCCAACCAGTGTACCACATACACCTATATCAGATAGATCATGCCACAGTTTTTGATTTAGAACTCTTACGAAAGAATGAAGCAAAACGAAGATTTTAGTAAATAAAGAGACTTACCTGTCTTCATCATTAAACACTGTCAAATCAAAAGGAGCATCCATTGTCCCTATTTTTCGGTTCACATCATCCACGAAGAACTTTTGACCTTGTTGAGGTTGGGATTCAGCGCCTTTCACGATATGTTGGCCAAGGAAAACAATTACAGGTTGTTCCAGAACCACCTATACGAACAAGAACAGAGGCATATTATTACTTCCCCCAAGCAAATGTGGACTAAACACATAACTGACAACCATGCATGTTATAGTCACAACCAGGCATGCTATAGTCAAAAACTGTCTGTTCAGATACAAAGAAGAGAAATTACTTGAAAATGGGATATTAAAATTTTAGAAACACAAATCTTGAGGAAAGCATCAGAGACAAAGGTTGTGACCTTGAACTGAAAGGTCAACCAAAAATATGATATTGGAATTTCATATCTTAAATATTCTCAAAATCAGAAGTTAGTTAACATTGTTGTGACCTTGAACTACACAAATAACCTATGTGGCCTCACCTATCAGATTCAGTGCCAAACCAATATATGTTCACTTGCACAGAATATATTAGGAAAGTATCAATATATGTAGCATTCAAGAACATCACCTGAATGACTAGTAGGCATTCTGGATATTTATTTGATTGCTTTTATTCTGATTTGTGAAATAAAATAGATACTACATTACTCACTGTGTACTTCTTTATAATTTTCCTCAGCTTCTGCCTTGTACTTGTGAAATTTTCAATGGCACTCTCGCGATGATCCCACTGACACAGTTTGAGTACTCTTTTGAGTTCCATCTCAATATCTCTTCTAGAAGAATCCATGTGCGCCAAAATTCTAGAATGAAAGCATTACAATATCTCAATGTTCGTGAACGGAAAAAACAGAGAGAAGAGGGGGGGGGAAGAAAAACAAAGCATTATGAGCTGACTGAACTTACGCCGGTAAGAATTGTGCGTAATATCCAAACGCATTGTACAAAATCTTCACATTTTTCTTCTCACAACCACTGCATGAGTTGTTGACAGTTAGTATGCCTCAACACACAAAAAAAAATATATATATATATATTTAAATGGAAACAATTACAGCTAAGAACTACATAATGTCACCGCTGTGTGGATGAAACCATTATGAGGATTTTATGCCAGTAAGATTGAGCAGGAAAAAGTAGAAAAGATGTGCAAACTTTCTATTAAACTTTATTAAGTGGTTGGAATGTTCAAGTATATCATGGTTTTAAGATCATACCTTGAATAAACCTGTAGGCTTATACCAGTATTTATTTGGCCAAGGAAAGCAAAAAGAAGTTGAAGGCGTTTTCTAAATTCACCAATGCTGGATGAATGAATGAACTCCTCCAAACTGCAAAGTTGTATTTGTGTCACACAACTTTAAACACTAATAAACCACAAAGTTCCACATAAACCAGCACTAAATTTTATTCAAGAAAAAAAGTTTTTGAACATGCCTTTCGGTAGTAGATTTTTTGTATTCAACAACATCAGAAGAAAGCCTATGTCGTAGAACTGAATAAAGAGAAAACCATAACTGCAATAAGACAATAACAGTAAGCACCACAGTTTATCATATGAAAGAAATGAACTAAAATATCAATGCATTAATCAATTATGCTAAGGGTGCTTTATTTGAACTCAGTTTTTTCATAAGTTAATCCATCATTCTATCTACACCCACCATTTTATTTAGAAATCCCACATTCCATAAGTAAACTGTACCATCTTTCTAAAATAACATCCTTGAAACCCAACCCAACTGACACATATATGCTTAACCACATCATATCCCTACATTCCCAAATCTGTTTGATGTCATCAATGTTTAAAACTCAGACCCCACATTTCCACCACCGAAAAACACCTCACAGCCAAGATCACTCACCGCCAAAGCACCATTCAAGTAATGTTCAACACTTAACCAATACCCATGTGTTTATTTTAAGTGCTGGGTCTTGAAAAGATGGTTAAAAAATTGAACTTTTCAGCACTGTATTAGGCACTGGTTCGTTGAACACCAAGGAAGTTAGTTCCGAAGTAAGCCACCAAACTCAAAGAAGGTCTGTTGGCAAACACTGAACAAACCGAGATTATTTTGATTTATGTTGTTTGGTTAGTGACTATTGAAGGTTATATAGGGGATGCAGAACACCATGCGATTTTTAATAACCGATTAATGAGTGTAGGGTTTCTACTGGGAGGAATGATACAAGTTGCTGGGTGGGTATAGAGAGACATGATAGGAGTTGTGTTTAGGGTTCTTATTAGGAGGAGAGGAGTGACAAGTGATGTCGGTTGGTATAAAGAGTATTTGTTTAAGTAGTTTTTTTATTATTAATGTCATTAGCCTTGTAGTGGGAATTTATAATTCACTCAAGGGTTGGGTTTACTTATGAGAAGGTTGGGTCCACCCTGAAGCTAAAGGCATCCATCTTTCCTAACTAGAATGTGTATACTTCATAATTAAATCAATAAGTGATATGATGAAAAACAGGACCTGAATAAGTCAGGTTTCTTCAATGTAGACTTTCTTTGCCTATTCTTCAATGTTAATGTTGTTAATTAAGTTTTGTATTGTTTTTTATTGTTGCTATTTCCCAGTCCTACACATACAGTCTGAACTTTGAACACTGCCCCAGTCAATCCAATTTGTACTGATAGTACAAATTTCACAAATACAAATAACCTTGATTTACCTTTTCAGCATTAATCTCATAACGATCCTGAACCTCATCAAGCAAGGCAGGCCAGGACTCCAACTCCATCCTCTGCCACAAGAGCACCAGATCCCAAATAGGCTTCACTTGATCTATAAAAAGACATAGAAAAAGTAAGCAGAGAAAAATGCACCTACCCCACCACGAGAGAAAGGCTCGTTGAATGAGAACTCTTACCAGAGAAAGCAAAGCGCGAGCCATTTTCTTGTAATAAACGGAGTTTGTTAATTAGAAACTGCAATCCCGACAGAGCCTTCGCAGGGGAAATAAAATAAATAGATGAATATTGGAGTCTTCACAATAAGATAACTTTTAACAACAATAACTGTGCATGCAAGTTTGTAGATGCATGTACTTTCATGCCCATGCACACATACACATATGCTGCTAAAAGCTCCATGACAAGAAGCATGTGGAGACCAACAATAAACCCAGATAAACAGTGAATTGATTTTTTACAGACAACCAGTTTACCTTAGCTAGGGACGTGCTCAGGGGAATATTCAAAAGCATTTCAACTGAATCTAAGATTCTCTGAAGTTCATGATGTTCTTCGTACGCATTTAAAAGGGAATGAATTTGCTGCTTAAGAGCAGTAAGCAATTTCACCATTTCATACATCTTCGGAGCATTTGGGTCCTACAAAATAACGATGGAAGTCAATTTAATAATATTATGCGATTAAACATAAATTTTCATACTAGGGTGCGGGTGTTTCCAAACCTGGTAAATATTGTATTTACGGGCTGATGTGTCAGAAGAAACAAACTTCCACTCATGCTCCACGCAAATACGAAACAAATTCTCTGGTACAAGTATAGCATCCAAACTGGAAAGAAATGAACCCCCCAAACCTGGACATAAAAGGGAATATAAACATACAAAAAGGGTACAGTAAAGAAGAATCCATCCAGAAAGGAGAATCTTCAAAAGAAAATTACCTCTGACCATCCCTACTCCAATTGTATGTGAATCAGTGAATGAAAGTGTTCTGTCGAGATCATTGACATGGAAAGCACCCGGCTGAATGAAAAAGAAACAATATCTAAGGAAATATACAAGGTCCAAATACCAACAAAAAAAAAAAGGTAGGGATATAAAAAAATATAATAATAATCCACATCCTCCCCCTAACACCTTCCAAAACTCTCCTATTTCTCTCCACACAACAAACCCCAAAATTTGGCAACAAAGAACATATTCCTAGTACCATGCCCCTCTTCCTCCCCCCGAAAAACTTAGGTTTCTCACAAAGTAATGCATTGCAAGATTCTGGGACTGCTCAAAACAATCTGGACTCCTGAACAGCCTCATCCACAATGAATACACAACTGAACAATGGAGCATCCAATGATTCAAGCATTCAACTTCTCTTTAGCACATACACCATTAGTGGAAAGGATCCAATAAAGGTTCCTCCTCTGTACCGTGTCATAGGTATCACACACCAAGTACGTGCAACTTAATTAGAAAACAAAAAATCAAACTGGTCCATATATGGCTCACCAAAAACAGGTATATCTTAGGCTTTGAATTGACGAAGTTAATATTTGAAGAGGCCATTACTCCAATGATAATCAATCAGTTGAAAGATTAAAAATAGGGCTAACACTCCAGGAAAAATTAGGGTGAAACAGAAGTGGCTGAGAGCTTTTGTTTTTCTCTTTTGGATTTTATTTATGGTTTAATTACGCCTATGTCCCCCAAACGACTACACAAGCCAAGAAATTGGCATCAAACAAATTTCTTTGCATAAAGCCACCCAAAAAAAGCCCTAGATGTCAGCAGTAAAATACGTTGTTAACCATTAAGTTTCACAAACAACTTACAGCTAGAACAAGATTATTTGACCCAAATAACTGATTGTGAGTCTTGACCACGTCCTTCACAATGGAATCCTCCATGAACTTCAATTCCCTGTCCAAATCTTCTTGTTCCTCCGGAGCTTCCTCCTGAATGAAAAAATTTCTTTATGATGAAAGCAGGAAAAAGTACAGAAGCATAAACTACACAGGAAGCATATGCATATATGAAATTAGCAACCAGAACACAGGAAAATGAACAAATCCATAAACTTTGTGCTAATAAAAGAAAAAAACAGTACCCCCTCAATATGTTGATCTGCAGAAATAAATTCCTTCCAATCTAAAAAACTTTGATTTGCTAATGTCTTCCCAAGAGCCGATATATCAAGGTCAATAATACTCTCAAGTTTAAACGCACGAGGCTTAAACTTGAATTTCAAAGCAGCATAGTCCTGTTTGTTTTTAGATTGAATCTTCATACTCATCCAATGATCTGTAATCTCGCTATATGTCTTATCCAGGAGCTGATTCAGAACAAAAAAAATGTATTATCAGACGTCAATAACTCCAAAAATAAATTTCACTCATATGGTTTCAAAGACCATGGGAAAGAAACAGACCATAAAGGATGCATAATCCATCAGCCGTGCATTAGCAACAGAATGTGAAACACGGACAAGAATGTTTCGGTGCAGGGTAGTTTTAAGTTGTGTAATAGAGACCTGTAGCAAAACAGGTACCAGTCTTAGTATTATGCCAAAAACTGGAGTAAAATTTCTAGAATTAACCTGCAGGGAATAAAATTTAAAAGACTATACCATTCTATTAGTCAGAACGCCACTGGAAAAAGTAATCAACTTCTCGAGAAGACTTATATCCTCAGCATTGAAGATTGTAGGAATTTCTAAATTGTAGGGAAATTTGCTTGAGCCAGTGTTTAAGTTAACAGAAATGCTCTTGGAAGCAGATACTCGAGGGAATCTCATAAATGAACAAATAGACCCCTGCCACATTCTCCTAGTCAGCCACTTAAAGCAACAAGACAGCACTAGAAAGCCCAAAAATCATAAAAAAAAATATAAAGACATACCATAATCATATTTGCATCGTCCAGCTCAACTTTAGTCAGGATCATTTTTTGCATGACACTTGCCAGAATCAGCCCCAAGCCCAATTTTATTTCATATAATGCAACCAGAACTGGTTGAACAATATCAGTGTACTCACGGTACTCATCTGATAATAGTTGTTCAATAAAACCGGTTGCCATTTTCTAAGATATACATAAGAAGCACATAACAAACAATTAGTAAGCCAAGAACAACACAAGATCTTAAAACAAGAATGAAAAGAATGATTATTATCAAGCATCACATTACAAGTCAGGTAGAAGTATACCTGCCAGTTAGAGCCTTGGTCAAGAATCTGTTGTAAGTTAACGGCATCAACACTACCAACTAAAATTTCTGAGCTTGTGATGTATTTGTAAAATGTATCAGACGTAACATGTTGAAAAAACTCATCAGATGTAACACGTTCAAGAAACTCATCACATTCATGTTTTAAGCCCTTAAATTTCCGGTAGTCAGAGCGGAAGACGATCTAGGCACCAATGAGAAAAAGTTATCATCAGAAAAAAGAAAAAAAGATAGCTAAAAGATGAACCAGCTACTTGAATGGTATCCTATTCAGTCAAGCAAGTCAATAAAAGGTAACCAATGCATTCAAAAGAAGGCTGCACAAAACAAGCATTACAGGAGACAGCCGAAGTACAACAAGAAAGGCAACGGAGGATAGTAGCTAGAAAAAATCTTTAAAAGAAGTTATAAAAAGTTAAAAACAAACCTAAAAGTATTACGAACCATAGGAATGAACATAATATCAAACAACACGACCATCTAAACAAAGAAAGAACATAAACATGAAAGTGAGATCTTCCTCCATACAATTAAAACTAAAAAATTAAAATTCTATAGCAAGCCTGCATTACAATTCTGTATAATAAAATCACAGAATTACAAGAGGAGATGGACAAGTAGTCCACCCGTACAAGATCCATTAAAACATAACACAATTAAAGTCGCATACAGTTGGGTGAATTACTCTAACGTGAACTCCTAAAATGCTTAGTTCAGAATAAAAATCATATCAACTCCCCTATAAGCTCGATTGAGTAGAGGAACCGTGAGCAAAGTCAGATTTGAAGGGAGTTGACCTTTTTTTTTTCTCTGATATTTGTTTAGAAGGGAGTTGTAATTTAATTTCAGGTAGGATACCCAGCATTGTGTCTTGGGGTTTTTTTCCTTTTCAAGTCGGCAGATATTTTCACATGGACTTCCGGTTAACCCTCACCCCTCACCAATGCAAAACCCCAAAGAGTGGCAGCCTTCTTCTATGCCCCACAGCCAAAAAGACCTCAGCGAGCAAGAAATAGTGGTACAACAGCTAGTATGATTGGAAGGTTCACTTTTAGACATAAAGAAAACCCATGAATCCTGAACAATAAGTTCACCATTCATCTATCTCAACAGGCAACATTCAAATTGCAGTAAACTTCACTAATTATGCACAGCATAATTTTCGCACTGGTTACCAGAGTGACGAATTTCAGACAAATAGTTACTCTACCAAAGGATACGAATTATCAAAATATAATGATCTAGTAACGGAACAAAAGTAAAATTGTTAGACCTTTCTCTGCAGCCTTTTGTGCTCAGCTTCAAGCTTGTTCAATGCCTGAGCCCTTTTTTCATGAGAATATCTTGTAGAAATCTGCCCTGCCAAGTATTCGCATTTTTGCCGAACCTATCAGGAAAACAAAAATTCATTCAAGAGATATTCAGCTTTACTCTCCTTAAATCATCAAACAAAATTCATCTTGCAGTACAAAGAAGTTCAGAGTTCATTTGACATCAACCATAAATTGGCACATGCTTCATGCATGTTGATAAAGTACAGGGTAGAAAATTGAATGTTCAGGAACATATATTTATAACTAATATACAAATGTTAATAATGATTAGCACATTGCAAACCAAAGTTTCAAATGTTAAATATAATAGTTTATTTAGTAGAATAGGCCTATAAATGAAACCCTCTTGTAGCATTGCAGTGGCTTCAAATCATTTTGATAATAGCTTCTGAGAATTTTCACAGATTTTCCAACTACAGAGAGGGCTTATCTACATTCCAAAGATTTCTCTTATTTGGGGTTTAACTGCTTCCGCCACATTCTTTTAATAAGAAACACAACTCTTCCTTAAAAAATGAAACAGTACCACATAAGTGAACAAGAAGTCTACTCGTACAAGAGAACTAAACACAAAATCTGAAGCACCACCTAAGAGGAACACATCAATACAAAACCTGAATTGTTTCCGCCACATTATATGTGCTGCTGCACACACATGCACACATAAGCACTATCTACAATTTTCTTCACAAGTGACAAACTTTCATTGGAAGAATACAAAAGATTAAAAAACACAAATATCTAGATGTGCATGCCAACCAATACGTGCTTGCACATACAAAGCAATTTGTAAGAAACAAAACAATTAGGTCCATGAACACACATATCTAGATAGCAACAATTGCAGTACATCTTCACATAAATTCTTGTTGCGATATTGATATTATTGAAAAGCATTACCAAAACTTGAATACTTTGAAACTAGTCATCAATAGAAGAAAATATTCAAGGAAGAAACCTGAATTTCAAGTTTTAGCAAAGATATCTTCTCTGCTAACAGTGAATTCTTGCAATGGTATTTCATGGCGGGATCCATATCATCACCGCAGAGCAATAGTTTAAGACGTAATATCCCAAGCCGCAGCCAAACACACCCATGATTAAATCCAGGCTCTGAAACGTCCAGTCAACATTTAAATAGTAAATAAAAAATTTGAAATAATTTATAAACCAATATATAGTCCTACAAGAAAATAGAGAATTCTCATATTGAAAATGAATAAAATCGAAACCATAATCTGGATATGAGTGGATACATTCAGTATGAATTTTTTTTTTTAAGTATTAGATTAGATTCCAACAGCATGAAACAGATAGGGTCACACGCCCCAAAAATGTATGCACAAAATAATTCATAAAGAAATTACCTTTAGATGAGCAATGAGGATCGAGGTTTTGAAGCAGTGGTTTGATAAACATATCCACTGAGTCTTTCAGCCCATGATGACTTGACTTCGAAATAAGAGATACCACAAGACCGCTTCCTTGCTGTCACAATAGCAAGGTACAATAGTGCAGTCAATATCTTATTATTTTTGGAAGATCATTGTGATCAGAAAACGTAGAAGAAATGGTATGATTAGACTATTATTTCTTCAGCACATATTGAGTAGCCTTGCCAAGTAATCTGTCATCATCTCATGGTATACCACTTACAAACCACAATGTTTTATGACCAATTTCCAAGCAATGGCATTCTGAAAAGTAAATCATAACCTTACAGGAGAGGAATGACTATCAACAATATTCTGAATCTGACAAGTAACCCAACGTTATAATAGAGTGCCATGACCAATTTCCAAGCAGCACGTAATATTTCAGCATATTATTCACTACTTAGACAACTTAAAACAACATACCTCTAAAACTGACTTGATTTTAGCAAATTGATCAGCATCAAAAGATTTCTCATGTGCATATACGATCTGCAAGCAGAGTATCATGTGAATAAATTTGTATTATACTTACCAAAAAACTTAGTTAACAATGCACATAAGTTACTCTACCTGCTGGAACAGAGAGCGAGCAGCGGAAAGTAGAAAAAAAGGTAAGTTTGCTCCTGGCAGAGAGCCGCGCCAAAGATTACATGATGCAACTCTAAGCTTCAGAGAGCTCACAAAAAAATCCTTGATGGCAGGTGTGCTTTGCCTAATTTGATGGAAAGAGAAAGAGAGAGGAACATCATACATGAAAGACACATCTATGGGGACAGGAAATATAGCAATCAACACAAAAAACAAACATAAATGTAAAACCTTATTGAACAATAACGTTAAATTGCACCAAAGTCAAACTTTACACTAAATCATTTATATTTTTTTCTTTTCATAAGAAGAAATACCTTATGCCTATAAATGTTGCAGTTACTCTTTAGTAAGACTTCAAACTGACAAAACCTACAAGTTCTATGGAATGATGACCAAACTTTTGAACCAACATTAAGACCATAAATAGAGATGATAATCAAGAAGAAATTCTACCAAGATCCATTACAACAGACCAGGTGCCAAGAAGAAAACATTCAGTACTCATCTATGTTTTTTATCTTCAACTTCTTAAATTTTTTAGAATCAGTAATACTTCGAAAAGAAACCAATGTCTTACAGTATCTGGAATACGGTTGCTGTTACCACCGGCTGAATCAGAACATCAGGTACTGGAATATCATAAACAGCAGTGCTCGAGAAGCTCTGTATGCAATTAGAGTAACATGAAAAAGGAAGTTCGTCAATGAAAACGAAATTTGAAATGGCAGAAAGTCCACAACACAAGATAAAAATAGATACCTTGACAGAAACAGGGCAATACATCCACAACGATTGATGCCACCTGAACCACATCTCAAGTACGAAGCTGGAAACTTTTTCATTGACTGCAACACAAGGAAAGACATAAGCATACTGATAACAGAACAGGTAGAAGAATTTAACAGAAAGTTTCATTGACCTGCATCAACTGAACTCCACACATCCAGTATCCACAGAATCTTTTGATGGGGAGAAAACATTTGAGGTGGTCTAGATGAATTGCTCAATGAGAATTTCAACGCATACTTCAGATGGCTAGATACTTTGGCTAAATCCTGTCATTCAAAGAAAAGTAAAATATATATATCAATTGTTCCTTTGGAAAGAAACATAGTTTCATTAATAAGGAAAACAGCAGTACAATACAGGGAAAAATATGTCTACTAAAATACAAAAAATAACAGTAACAAGCACCAAACAGTAAAACAATACAGGGAAAAAGACATCTAGTTAAATACAACAAATAAAATAACAAGCATGAAACAGTAAAACAACAAAAATGAATAAGCCAAAGCACAGCTAAATGCCAATCACAAAAAAAAAAACCACGAAAAAAAAGCCCACAACTCTGAAGATAGTGATGACCAATTACAACCCACAAGTCACTTGTGACAAGTGGCAAGTCCTCGGCCCTTGCTTTGCGGAAAATCCTCCTATTCCTCTCCATTTATTCCACCCAAAAAATTGCCATCATACCATAGCACATCCCCATAACACATGCCCCTCCTTTTGCCTTGAAAAAACTCATACCTCTCACAGTGTAATGCATCACATGAAAGTAGAACAACCCAGCTTGGGTCTCCCCAAACAAAGTGAGAGCGCAACGGGACAATGAAACAGAAAGTGATTCAACATTTTCACACATCAAGCAACAATGAAGTGAAAGGTACCAAAAAATTGTCTCCTGTAAATCAAATATAAATTATTCTGTGGCCTTCCGAAATGAGAAGAATCGGCCATTGATTGCATATAGTAAGATTTACATGAGAAGACTCCTAATGACTCTAACTTCCATAATCTTCTAACCAACCTAGATGGAACCAACAAAAATTCTATAACTGTTAAATTTCAGAGAGACGGGCTAGCGGCACACTACTAACAACACCGATATTGTCCCCAACTTAACCACCTACAAAGCCCAGTAAGTGTGGGGTTTTATCACAAAAGGCCTCGGTATTATTAATAGTAGAACCATTCATTATATATTGTATATTATTTACTCAAGTTTGCGATGTGGGACTCATATTCTTCAACAAGAACCAATAACTATTTTTAACTCCCCCACCACCTGATCGTCAGGTTCCTTCAAAATCAAAACCCTATTAACTGAAGGAGAAGAAGGATTTGCATAAAAATCCCAAAACCTAAACCCTTTGATCCATTTCGAATGCCAACCCGACCTCAAGAGACATCTTTCCGAGAACATCAACTTGAACCTTCGGTCAGAATACTTGAAAATCCCACCCAATTGCATGCAACCTAAATTGGTTAGATAAGTGACACCCAACTGAGATATCAAATGTTGGAACCTTAAGTCACAAAGATGGAACTCTACTCTAAGTCACCAAACCATTAACAAAAATTACCAAAGCAAAAAATTCAGCTGAGTGTTGGAAAATCAGTGATTTGTAAGCAAATTCCTCTTAAGCTCAGAATTATATCATATATAGTTCATGTATATAGAATTCAGCAGATGTCAACTGTTTAGATGATCTTACCAGCTGTAATCTTTTACTAATGACCAGAATGAAAGATGTCATACATATAGTTTATGGTTATAGATTTTAGCAGAGTACAACAATTTAGATGGTCTTACCAGATGTAATCTTTTGTTATTGACCAGAATGACAGATGATAGTTCCTGAAGTAGCTTCATATCTAGGGCAAAGCTTGTACTATCCATCAAGGGAAATACGTCCTGCCAACAGCTGTACCCATACGCCTGACCTAATGCCACAATGCACAAAGAACAACAAAAAGATCCATTCGCTCCGCAAAAATTCTTGTTCGACCATGAAGTCTCCTCAATTTTGATTCTTTCCTTTACAAACAATTGCAAAAGCTTCTGCAGAAAATTTATATAACATATATGTATGTATTTCATCAACATGTGATAGGAAGATTCAAAATGATGATTGTGAAAAACATAAGGGCCTCCCACCTGATAAATGCGATCCAACTGTTGAACAACATGGTCCTCATCCTCGCAAGAATCCGATTTCCCAGTGATACATGATGACATGGAAACACCTACGTCAATTATAAATATCATAAGAATTTGTAACGACATGTCCTCAAACCATTTCAGATGATAGAAATCAAAGAAGTATTTTAAGATTCTACCTTCCAAGACAAAGGAGCGAAGATCAGAAACTACTCCAATAAGAGGATCATTCACTGTAACAGCCACCGAACAAAGACAGTGTTATATCAGCTTTAAAATCAAAGTAACGGAAGAAACAGATAACGATAATATCCTACCATGGACAAATAATCCTGTTCTAGTTGGCCAAACCGACTCACAAAGTTCCAAAATCTGAAGCTGCTTTTCAAACAGTTTAGAAGAAGACGGCAAAATCGGGTGACCACCATGAACCCACAACAAGGACTTCCCTGAGTGGAAGTGCGAAGAACTGTCCAGATTATTGATCTCTTTCCGCAAACGTTTTAAGACTTCTTCAAAGTAACAAGCTTCCTTTGACGCATAGCTGTCCTCATTATTCCACTCTTGATAAGTGAGCCTCAGTTGCTCGACGTACTTCACAGCACTGTGGAGAAACTCACTGGATATTTTGAACTTCTCATTTGATTCAATCACATCAACCAACCCTAATGAGAGCAGTGGTATCAGCTGCTTTTCAAATTCTACTTTGTGAAGAGATGCAAGGTCATGGCATTGAATGGACGTATATTCCCAAACAGGATGATCCATACTTAGTGCAATTGACTTTACAAAAGAATCAAAGAACTGACAGAAAGGCTGTAATCGAGAATGAAACCAGCTAAACCACAGAAGGTACAGCTTGAGATCACTTTCAGTAGCTTGTTCAATGGCCCATTTGGCAGCAAACAATAGCTTTTTCTCAACCTTGGCCAATACCTTATCAACTTCAGTATTCTCGACGGAGATTAAAGTCAAAAAAGTGGAAGCCCTGTGAACCATAGTTTCATTTAACACCCCCATACCCCTCAAGTAAGTCACTACATAGCGACAAGCAGTTGAATCCAGGGACATATTGCACCTGCTCCTCGCGAGTTGAAATTTGTATGACGCATACTTAGCCCCCAGAAACTCAAGGTACATGCAATTAGTCTTCACAAGAGCTTGTTTCGAGTGCCACACGAGTTCCCTCAGCTTCAATGGTGTCGGCCATCCTCCAGGCAAACACAAAGATGGACGCAGTGACGAGTCAGATTCACACAATTCAGTTCCCGATAAATATGTGCATTTCACATGACTAATAACATTTCCTCCGACAGCCTCACCGAACATACTAAGGTATATATGCTTCCAACTTGTTTGAAGGCTCCACAAAGGCTGGCTTCCATTCATGAGAAGTTGTTTGAACAACTGAACCCAGCGAGCAAGCTCAAGATACGTGATGGAAACACCAAAACGTAATCCTTCTCCTCTAGCATATATATGTGATTTGGCCATAGAATGCACCAATTTAGCAAAGGGAATACCTGAGAGAACAAGAAATCTTTTCACATCATTTAGCTCAGTCTCCTCACAATTGTATCTGCTGCTCTCATCTAGTAGCCAATTTGGCTGCATCATAAATATTTCAACTCCTCTGTTCCTCATTGCTCGGGATACTTCACCATAACTTGGGTTAACAGTGAGGAACATCCGAAAATTAGGATGCGGTTGGATGACAACTGGTTTTCCGTCAACAACCCCACGCTCATTAATTGTAATTGATCCAGACGGCTCCACTAAAGAGTTGATCCTATCAAGTACCTAGATTCAACAATCAAATTAGTAACTAGGTGACACGATAAATAAACATGGGGCATATTAACTTCACTGGAAAGCAGCATGAGAACATGAATGTTAGAGGATAATAAAGGTCATAAGCATAGCAAAGTTTACATACCGTGGGATTACAACAATTCGCATTCTCTAGAACAATCCATTCTCCATGTTCTACAGCCTTTACCAATACTCCCGTAACCCATTCAAACTTTACTGAAAATGGTCCTTTCTCATAACCTTCTTGCAACTTGATAATTGTCCTCATAACTCTATCAAGTTCTTTGCTTGACCAAGATATGGATGGAACATTTTTTTCCACGACCAACTTTAGATGTTCAACAATCTCCATTAACAAAGTAAGAGAATTGGAAAATCTCACCCTATCTTCCAAAAAATTAGAACTAAAACAAGAAAAAGAATCACAATCTACGTTCGATACGAAAGAAAACCATCTTGTAATAAGACCCTTGCTATCATGTAAAAATGCCTCCTTCGAAAACTCCAATCGCAAACTGCAACACTCCTTCACATAGGAGTCAACCTCAGCAACAACTGAGCGGAAGTTTCGGAAGGCATTATATTGCTCAAAGCATCCAAGTATTTCAGATATATCAGTCCCAGATGAAAGATGTAATTCATTTAGCACGTTTCCAGTGAGCTGAGCCAGTAACCTGACCAATGAAGTCTTACCACAGGATGCTGGACCAATCAGGATACACATCCATTGATGCTCTACACATTGTGTGGTAGCTTCCAAGCTTTGACGAATTCCAGGCAAAATTTTAAGTGTGCTGCTAGGAAGTCTAGATGACTGGACACAATTCCTTCTTAGAGCAGTATTTCCAACCATTAAGTATTCAGAATTGAGGTGAACTCGTGGATAAGGATTTATATATGGCTTTATCTCAAAAATCTGCTCATATAGCTGTAGGACTTTTCTTCGGTCTGATTCAGTACGCATCCGTTGAACATAGACGATGTCCAGGAAGCAATAATCTTTGGACTCAGAGGGTGCATCTAAATTGAAAACAAAATATTAGAAACCAGCATTATCCAACAATACACTGTTCACAAGAATTAACAATGGAAAGAAAAAAAAAGCGGTTCAAACCTTGTATGATTTGA